>NC_090921.1:620537990-620843469 GCF_040938575.1 Ambystoma mexicanum | reverse complement strand
TCACAAATTCGCCGAATACTCAGGATATAAAATTAACAGAGGGAAATCTGAGATGTTTCCCCTAACACCAGCCACCAAGTGCCCGACGACAACCTCTGGGCTTAAATGGTCAACTCAAAATATCTGATATCTGGGCATACTACTATCCAGGGATAAACAGACACTATATACAGACAATCATGAACAAGTTCTACAGCTGCTCGGCGCTAAGCTTCAAACCTGGGCCAAACTCCCCATATCCATGTATGGCCGTGTCGCCATTTTGAAAAGGATAATCCTCCCTAAACTGCTCTATCTCTTCGCGAACATACCTATATGGCCAGGGAGAACCTTTTTTACAAGCCTACGTTCGATGGTTGTAGCGTTCCTCTGGGATGGCAAGACCGCTCGATTGATATGGGAAAAAATGTTTGAACCGCACTCCTCCGGGGGAATTGCAGCACCGGACTTTGAACTATATTTCCAAGTGGCACAGGCGCAGTTCGCCAAACATAGGTATGACTTGTCTGATTGCTCACCCCACATTTGGCTGGAGAAATTTGCTGCCTCCCCTACAGACCTACGATCCACTATCTTTAACTCTAAATACAAAGATACATGTCTCTATGACCCCGTGAGAAGTACGGTTCGAGCATGGGGTGCACTATACAAAAGGTTAAAAATAGACACTCCATATACCCAGATGTCCCGCTCTGGAACTACCCTGACATTTCACCAACATTAGACAAATCTTTACAACAGCTGTGGGATCCACATAAGGAAATGAAATGCGTGACATGTTTCCAAATGGGAGGTTCATGAGTATGGACGAATTCCGTGACGTGATCGGTGGGTGGGGGGGGCGCTAAAAGCACTCCAATACTATAGAATAAAATCAGCATTCAGAACACGGTGGCCACTCTTTCCAGATGAACTCCCCGTACACCCGTGCATACAGGTAGCAACATCTGGCTCAGGGCTAGGAATCTCTAAGTTGTATGCACTGGTAAAGCACCACAGGCCGGATCATTTCACATGTATTGGGAATGCCCGGCAGTGGCTGAGTTTTGGGGAAAATTTGCAGAAGTAATAGAGGAGATAACTCAGATCCCGACCTCCATGGCTCCCCAAAAATACCTATTCGGGGACATCGGCAAGAGTGCTGAGACCATTAGGAGATTGTTCAATATCTCATGTATAATTGCGAAAAGGTGCATTTTGAAACGCTGGAAAAGTCCTTGTCCACCAAACAGCAAACATTTCTTACGAGAACTGTCACATGTGAACGAGTGCGAAGAACAATACACGGTGACTTTATAAGCAACTAACCACCCCAAGGACATGGGCCCCGTTTGAACGTACTTATCTGAGATGTCCTCGGAAGATGAAGTAACTGTGTAAATATCAATATGCTACGAGATAAATGCAATGTGTCTGGGGTTGTATATGATTGCGAAGTGATTTGTATCTGCTAAGACATCAATAAAAAGTAGTTTTTAAAAAAAATTCTGAAAGCAATCAAAGCGATTTATATCATGTAAACTTGTACATTTATTCGATTTCAGAAAAATAGCAAAATTATATTTGACATTATGAAAAAATATGTTATTTTATATAAGAAAACACATGTTTGGAAACACACAAAAACACATGTTGGAACAGTTTTACAAATTCACAATAGAAATAGTAAAGAGATTATTAAAAGACAAAAAATACGTTTTTTGTGAAGGAGAGAAATCGTTCGGAAGGAAATTAACAATTTCTAAACTAGAAGTATTGGATAAAGAACTCTCATAGTAAATAATAGAGAAGCATAAAGACATTATTTCTTTCTCAAAGTGCCAAATTCCCTGATTTTTGAATTGGCTTGTTAATCACAGAGCATGTCATTGTTTGATCTGAGTGGTCTTGTCGGGTGGTAGACGCTTATTTTCTCATTTAGAAACTTTGCACCTTGGCCATGGATTGCTCTGTGCATTATCCACATAATTTTGAACTTTATTCACTGTTTTATTGGTAGCCAGTGTGGCATTTTCAGTGTTGAGGTAATGTGTTCTGAGGTAGTTTGAGAGGAGTCTGGCTGCACCGTTTTGGATGCGCTGAAGTTTCTTTAATAGTCTTGTAGACTACTCTGGACATAAGTGCGATGATGGTGAGTGTTTTGTTAGTGAAAGAGCAAAATGGTAGGATCCTTTTTACCGTGTGTAGGAGGTAGAGGCATTTCTTGATTATAGAATTTACTTGTGGCTCAAGTGTTAGTTTGTTATCCATCGTTGATGGAGTCAGTGCCATCAGCGTAGTTGTGGCATGTGAGGCCTTGTCTTTTAATGAGCTTGATTAGGGGAGTCAGTTATATGTTGAAAAGCAATGGAGATAAAAAGGATCCTTGTGGTACTCCACAGGTGGATTGCTTTGGAGTGAATTTGAAAGGTTTGATCCATATGGTTTCTGTTCTGTTTGTTAGGAAGGATTTAATCCATAGTAAGTCTAGGTCGGTGATTCCTATTTCTTCCAATCTCCTAATGAAGATGTCATGGTTGACTGTATCAAATGCTGCGGAGAGATCCAGAAGTATTAGAGCTGTGCTTTTGTCTGAGTCTGCATTAGCCTTAAAATCGTCCCAGATTGAAAGCAGTGCCGTTTCCATTCCTCTCAGTGGTCTGAAGCCTACTTGTACCTGATCCAGCAGCAGGTGTTCTTATATGAATTCTTGTGTTGTTCTATAGACATAGGCTTCGAGTAGTTTTGCTGGGTACGGGATGTTGGAGATGGGTCTGTAGTTGGAGAAGTCCTCCACGTTGCCTGTTGTCATTGAGGAGCGGCTTGATGTATGCCGATTTGAATGATCGCGTTACTTTCCCTGTTGAAAGTGATTGGTTGAAAAGGTTTCTGCAGTATTCCATGGTTGTTCCTTGTGCGAGGATTGATTTGTGTATGTCTGGGGGCAGGGATCCATGGGGGAGCCTGCTTTGTTGATATTGCTTACCAGCTTGACGAATGTCTCCGTCGATATTTGGGGGAAGCTTCAGAGTTTGTTCTGGCTATGCTCAGATGGCTGGGTGGGTTGCAAGTTGCAGTTGCTTGGTCTGATTTGTATGATCTGTTGGATGTTGCAGATTTTGTTTTTGAAGAGGTCTGCAAGATTGTTGCATAGTTTCAGTGAAGGTATCAGTGTGTTGTTGCAGACAGGGGGGGGTTTCTCGTTTTGTTTATGATTTTAAACAGTTATTTTCGGATGTTGGCGGCTTTGGTGATTCTGTTGTCGTAGTATTGCTTTTTGGTCTTGATTTCCTTTTTGTAGGAGTGAATTTGTCATTGGAATTGTAGTTTCTTCACCTGGTTGTTTTTTCCCTCCATTCTAGGTCAAGCTTCCTGTTTTTTTCTTTTCATGGTGCTCAGTAGCGGGGTAAACCATTTTGCTGTTGCTTTTTTACATGATGGAGTGAACGGTTTTTCCTCTGAGATCTCGTCTAGTGTACTGGTGATCCATTTGTGAAATAGTTCTGTTTTTCTGTCGAGTTCAGCTTCATCCAGTGTCGTTGCCAGTGGTTTGTTGATTTCCAGTAGTTCTACTAAGTTGCTATGTTTGATGGTCCTCCAGTTTCTTTTCATGATAGTCAGCAGTTTGTTGGGTTGTTTGGGTGTTGATGTAGCTAGCGTTATCACGAAGCGGACGATAAGGTGGTCACTCCAGAGGATCTGTATTGGTGGTGCCATGGTAATGAGGTTTCTATAGGCGGAAATTGCATCTAGTATATGTCCTGCCTGTCTTCAGTTGTTTGGCTATTAATTTTTTTGTGTTTGTGGTTTCTTCGTCAATCCAGATGTTGAAGTCTCCAAGGATTATTAGGTGTTCCTGCTCGATTGATAGGTTGGTGATGGCTTCAGTGAAGGCATTCACAAAAGTTGCATCGTACGTCGGTGGTCTGTATACCAGAATGAATTTGAGGTTTGTTTTTGGGTTTGTTGTTATGCGAAGGATTAGGGATTCACAGTTTTCGATGCTTAGTGATTCTTCTGTTTTAATGTTCAGGTGTTACTTGTATGCGATTGCCAGTCCTCCTCCTCTTTTGTTTTTCCTGTTTGCTTATGAGCACTTGAAGTTGTGTGGGAGGCAGTTATGAAGTGTGGTTGTCGTCTAGCTATGTTTCGGTTATGAATAAAATGTCAATACATCCTTGCATAGGAGGTCGAAAATCTCGGTGGCATGTTTGGACATTGATTAGGTTGCAATGGATCTTTTTGTCAGGCTTGTTTTTTTTCATCCTTGTTCAGTCTTGCGGTTGTTCAGTTGGAGTTCTTCTGTGTAGGTGTCACAGATTGGTTGTTGATCCATGGCGCCTGCTTCATCGTTGAGGCGGTCTGTTAGATTGATAGTTGGGTTGATGAATTCTTCAGCTTCATTATCTTCTTTGTTTTGATATGGCTGCTGGCGGTGCCCTTGTGTGTATGTGATATACGGAGTGAGCTCACTGGATTCATACCTTTCTCTTCTGGGACCATCTCTTCTTTTTTTGCGGGGTTCCAGTAGGTTCTCAGTGTGTCTGGACATGTTGGTGGCTCTGAAGTGTCGAGGTGTTGCAGTTGTTGCTAGTTACGGTGTAAGATATAGGGATTTTTCTCTTCTCATGATGTTTGTTCTATCGGCTGCAGTGTTTGTTGGGGTGCATTCTGTATTTGGGACGGTTTCTACTGGAAGAGGGTGAGGGTGTGGATCTGTTTGGTTTGTTCCTTTTTCTGATTCTCTTTGGCTGCATCCTGCTCTGTGTCGGGGCATTTTGTGGTCCTTGTTAGTAGGATGGTTTCGGTATTGAGATCACAGGGTCAGTAGCCCGCCTGTAGGGTCTTGTGTGGTTTGGATGATTTTGAGTCTTATCCTCTTGGGCGGTGATAGCTGGATGCCCTCTATGGGTAGTTATCCAATTAGTGGGTTAGGTTCTGGTGTTCCTCTATCTACGGATGGGCGGTCTAAGCGGGGCACTGGCGGGATACTACAAATTGGAAGTGGGTAGCGCAGGAAGAGGGTCGTGCAATTGGATATGGGAAATAGACGGGTTCCTAGTTAACATGGGCAGTGACCTGGCTATAGTTACTTGCTTTCAGTGGTTGCTGGATGTTCCTGGGTAAAATGAGGGTCTAAGATTCACAGGTGGCCCAGAGATTTGAGGTTCCTAGATAGTGGGAGAAAGGCCTAGGTTTCACAAAATGGTAGACAAAGGTAGGCCACACCTAGATTTGAGATTCCTAGATAGTGGGAGAAAGGCCTAGGTTTCAAAAATTTCAGACAGTGAGCGAGCACACCCAGATTTGAGATTCCTAGATAGTGGGGGAAAGTCCTAGGTTTCACAAAATGGTAGACAAGGGGATGACACACCCACTTTTAGATTCCTACATACTGGGAGAAAGGCTTAGGTTTCACAAATTGGGAGACAAAGGGATGACACACCCAGATTTGAGATTCCTACATGGTGGGAGGAAGAATTATGTTTCACAAAATGGTAGACAAAGGGAGAAAACACCTAGATTTGAGACTCCTGAACAGTGGGTGAAAGGGCCCTAGTTTCACAAAATGGTAGCCAAAGGGAGGACACACCCAGATTTGAGATTTCTAGATAGTGGGAGAAGGCCTAGGTTTTACCATACAATAGACACTTCAGTGTAAGCATGTGTACGCTCTCCCCCGAAAAGTGCACGAAACAACCATAAATCATCAATGCAATTATGGAGCAAGTACTTTGAACTGCAAAAAAAACAGACAGACACAATAACTCACAACCACGCACTCTTAGAAGATAAATCAGCTCTTTACGGCTATTTATTCAAAGCTTACAAGTACATAGAAATAACTCATAAAAATAGTTAGGTCATACATCACAAAAGAAGTCAAAAGGAAATACATCACCGTGAGCGTAATAGAAGTCCTCATCCCGTCCAGAAGCAGCTGGAAGACCCCGGGGACAGCCAGGCCGAGAGTTCCACAGCTCACAGGAAGGCCAGACGTAAGCGTCCTTCTCTGGCTGAAGTCTCACCTGACCCCCTCCGTGCCTCCACATATATACACACTCCACAAAGGGGAGTTAATTCCCGAACATTCTGGAAATTGCACTTGCGCAGTTGAGGTACAGCCGTCGGTTGCCAGCTGGGTCAATCGAGAGCTCCTCTCAAGGAACGCAGGACCTCCCTGCTCTAAAAACACACTTCATGGAGAACAGTAGCAAGCCATAAGAACGTTAGTTTTCCCAGCAGAAATGGCCTTGACGGCATACCAGGTTTGGAAAAGCATGTTTGTCTCAGCACTGTGAATCTAACACTTCAGCAAAATGTGTGCAGCCTTTCACTGCGATGTGAAGTAAATATCCAACATGGCTCCGAGCGCTCCCAGGATTCATTGCGCGCCCGCGCCATTTTGAACCAAGCATAAATGAAGCATAACAATTCCACCCTTTGGATATTTATCTTCCGTAGCCAGGTGGCACTGGAACTGGTCTCTGAAACCTACGAAATGTTAAAACTAAATTGGGAACACATTGAAGGCAACAACAACAAGCAATTATAATAAACAATGTAATAAAAATGCAAGCAAAAATATAACATAGTGTACCCTTAAAATCAGGTATCCATGAAAATAACAATCCCACCAGTTTTTGTTACGATCTTGAGACACTTGAGAATTGAGATCCCTCAAACCTCTAATATGACTTTCAATGGATCGTGAGTGGTCACTTAAATTGAAACAACACATACCTTCAAAGGCATTACACCCTAAATTATGTTTCAGCAATAAGTACTCAACAGCAGCTCTGTTCTGTAAGGTTGCTTTTCTAATAACTTGACTATCAAGGAGTAATTCTTCTAAACCCTGCGAAGTATGATTAAGACTTATAACTACTAAACACGCTAATTTCATCAACGATTTGTAACCTCCAGCAGCTAAACCCCAAACACCTACTAATGAAAGGGTTAATGCTAAAACCTCAGCTTCTGATAGCAAATGTTCATGTGAATCACAGTCAGGAGATAGCCCTACAGATTCAAAAGTTGACCTTTTACCTCGAGTTATTGCTGAGTGTAAAGGAAACATCATTAGTCCTAATCGAGTCAAAGCACATGGATCTCCAGAAATGTTAGCTGGAATATAAGTATATGTAATGTTACCACCTGAAAAGAGCCATCCTGTTGGAAGTTTCACATGATTCATATGACTAGCAGTTATCACTGTATGATTGCAAGACATTGGGCCTCATTACACGTTGTGCGGTAATGGAATACCGGTACCGGTAAAGATTTACCGGTACCGTTAACTCCCTAAGCCAATCACGACCCGAACCCACCGCTATCTGCGCACCCGTTAATTACGGTGCCACTAATAGCGGCAAGGCCGCGGGCGCGCGACCCCCAGGCCGGAATTAGCGCCATGGCGCTAATACCAGGCCATAACAAGCCATGCGGACATGGTATTAGCGGCATGTAAAACACCCAAAAACCCCTTACCGGCATGGCGCTAATAACGGCATCGAAAAGCACCCGTTAAGAGACCTGAGCAGTGTACCCATCAACTACAGGTGGACACAATCAGCACAGGTGCATGCAATGGAGACAGGCAGCACAAAAGAGCACACCACACCCCTACCCACACCCCTTCCCACACCAAGATGGTGCCAATAGCAGCAGCATGACATGACAGCCTTGACTACATGACAGCAGTGCAGCACCACCAACAACAACAGCCCACACCAGAGGTGACCCGTAACAGGTACCCATTCCTCACACCATACAGGCAATGCCAGCGATCCACTGTGGAGGTGGCTCCCAACACCTGTACGGAACCCACAGAACCAGCAGGAAGAGGACAACAATATAGTACATCCCTCCAATGACAGTGCTCCGCTGCCTAAGCGGCCTGGGTGTGGCACTCCTGTACGGCCGTGTCAAAGTGGCAAAGACAACCATGGCATGTGTAGAGCATCACAAAATGTGCATATGATGGAACGTGCCTATGCCACCTGAAATTGACATGCAACCACCAGAAGAGTATGATGTGGCTGAGGATGAGTGCGGGTGGAATGCCCCGGCAGGACATGAAACAGGCAGTGCCAAAGAGGCACACGATGTACATCAGCATCTGATTCTGTAATCTCATCATGCACCAAGGTGAAATAGCATGGACGTAGATGGGAATTGTTGCCCTGGTGCATGTTTCGAGGCCCAAAAAGGACCCTGTCCACAATGAATGACACATACACAATAATGGAGACCACGCTTGGGTTTCAAACTCTGAACAGTGTATATTGAACATATTGTGGTACGAAAGTGCATTACCCAAACTCCCAAAATACACCCTTACCCCCCTCCCCCCTCAACACACCCAAACAGACCCTTACCCCCTCCCCCCTCAACACACCCAAACAGACCCTTACCCCCCTCCCCCCTCAACACACCCAAACAGACCCTTACCCCCCTCCCCCCTCAACACACCCAAACAGACCCTTACCCCCCTCCCCCCTCAACACTCCCATGTGATTGTGTCCATCGCCACATGTGGCACACGAATCCTGGTGGCCCTATTTGCCAGTGCCTGCATCGTCATCTGGTGGTTGTGAAGCCGTGTGCCGCAGGTTCCGCATAGACCGGCGCAGGGGACTAGTCTGGCGTGAACTCCCAGACGAGGAGGGGCCTGGTTCTTCCTGGGCCGTGAATGGGCACCGACGCTCAATAGCGTCTGCTATGCGTTTCATGGCCTGCCGCAGTTGGGCCATTTCACTGCAGATTCGGCTGGTGCATGCCTCCATGCCCTCCCTTGTCTGCTGTGCCAATGTAGCAATGTCCTCCCTCAGGCGGACTGTCTCTGCCACATGTTGACCTACTAGGCCACTCATCTCGTTCTGCCTCTGGTAGATGCTCGAGAGGTCATGTCGCATGGTGGGTGCTGGTGGGATGGCTGATGCACCTGGTCCCATTGCACTTGCATCAGGGGAGGATATCTGGGGGCTCCATATCCCTTCAGGGGTGGGTGAATCTCCATGACTACCCGGACCTGAGGAGTACCTCGGGCTTGCCAGTAAGGGGCTTGTTGGTCTGGGGCTCTGGCTATCAGCATCAATGGCAGGTGTGTCCTCCTCATCTGAAGGTGGGGCCGTGGCTGCTGCTTCACCCGTTGAGCTGGTGGCAGCAGAGTGCATTCCCTCGATGCTGCCCTCACCTGCTGGGAGACACACTTCCGTGGGTGCCACGACGGGAGCAGCCATGGCCTGTGGATGCGTGCAACTGGTGTTCCGGCTGCTTTTGTCCCTGTGGTCATGGACACTCGTCCTGGCTGCCCTTGTGGATGTGGCGGTGTCCCCTGTGGCATCCCTCCTTGCTTTTTTGCTGGATGTGGGAGCAGGTGTGGAAGTGCGTGCCTCCTCAGTGTCAGTGTGTGATCCTGCAAGGGTGAGAAATGTTGACAACCATTAGTAATGGGTCGACCTGCCTTGAGCAAAATGAATACGTCATGCCGTTCTATGCATTCCGGGCTCTTCAGTGTGGATGCAGGTAATGGGGATGTTGGGTGGGTCATGCATGAATGGGTCTGTGTTGTTTGGGCATGTGGTGATGCATGCATGTCTGTTTGTGGCTGGAGCCACGGCATTGATATGGACACTTGATTGGGGGGAACATCACACTTCACTGTGCATTGTTTGATGCATACACTCACCTCCATCGGACGAAACGGCCACGCCATGCTCCATTTGTCCAACTCCCTCAATGCATTCCACCCCGATGGTTGATGCGCATGTCTCCTCCCACTCGGTGAGCTTGATTGGCGATTCACTGCCTCCTCCTGTGCCCGTAGCCAGGTTGCGGTTCACGGATAGAATGTTCCGCACACGGAGCCGGAGGTCATCCCACCTCTTTCGGCAGTCTTTGACTGTGCGGGTTGTGGTGCCTACCACGCTGACCTTGTGGGCTACCTCTTCCCAGATGGCCTTCTTCTTCACAATGGTCTCCCGACGCATGTCGTTGTTGAAGACGACATGAGCATTGTCTGCTAGTGTCTGCGTTAGCATCAGGAGCTCCTCCTTGCAAAACCTCTCCTTGCGTTGCTGCTCAGACAATTTTTTAATGGCCTTGGGCATCTTCACGGTGTCCTTGGTGTATTTCCCAACGTGGTTCCTGGTAAGGTGTCCTGGATAAGGGGGATGGCAATGGATTGTGTTTTTAAAGATGGCCGCCGTGCTTTTTCCAGTTCCTGTGCGATGACGCTATTTCCGTTTCCGCAATATAGCGGTGACCGCTATTAGCGGTGACCGCTAATGGCGGTCACCGCTATTTGCGGAAACCGCTATTTGCATGTGGCGGCAGGGCGGAAGTGCTAACAGCGCTTTCGAGGATGCCGTTAAGGGACTTTTTGGGGACTTTTGCGGCATGGCGGTAGGCTCGTGCCCGCGATCTCGTAATGGCATGCAATTTGCAGCCTCTTGCGAGGGCGGACACGCTATTTACGCCATGCCGGTAATTGCCGGTTTTTACCGCATACCGTGTAATGAGGCCCATAGTGTTATTTACACTGGTGCATTTGCGTGACATTTGTGAACACAGTCTCCTCTCGAATGTAGTGTGATTATACTGATTGGTCAACTCTATTTGTCTGCATTTACCAATTTCTTGGGCTTTGAACGTCATAATATAACACACATCGCCTTGGGTTATGTTGTACGTAATCACACGTGTCCAATTTCTCCATTTCTTGTCGGTTTCTTGGCAGAACCTGCAATACTCATAAACTGAAAAAGATTGTCTAATGTCTGAGTCTTGAACTAAAGAATCATTATGTGTGACGCTGAAAATATGCTTTAAAACCGTAACAGGCGTTGGCACCGCTACTAAACATGTAGTCAATAAAGCTTCAGCATTGGGCACATCAGAAAGACAAAAATTTGATATATTCAGTACTTGCTGTGCCAGATATATCCACATATTTTCTTCTTGGGTTATCATAGGAGAGTGTTTTCTCCTTCCTACAAAGGATTCCTGCACAGCTGGCATCAAGGTCGTTTTCACTTGCTCCTGATGTGTTTGTCGCATTTCACGGATCCATGTCTTTGGTCTGGCGGGCTTGTTGGTACTGGCATAGGGCTGCTTGGGGACATTATTCATCAGTATCCCCTTGATCGCTGGCACAGATGTGACATTTGTTGCTGGTGACAGACAATTGTCTAACCCGTCCAAATGGAGTCCATTTAGTGCCACAGTCACACCAACCAGACCCAGGATCTACAAAGCAAACCCAGAAAAGAGATATCAGTGTTGCACATCACTCTCTTAAATAACATTTGTCTGCTGGTACGTATTGCCATTTCTTTCTACAATGGCTCCATAACTAAAACCACTTGATCTTTACCTGATGCAATGACATCTGCGGGCACTGGTGGGCCACTTGGCTTTTCCACCCACACCTTTGCACCCGGTACCATATTGTCTGAAGAGCCAAAACCGCGATCCCCGCGGGTAGTTAACACTGTAGGAGGCTCCCCTTTCTTAATCATAGACAATTTAATGGGAATGACTATCAATTGGGCCACTCGATCACCCTTGTGGATTGATAACAATTGATCCCCACTATTCATTAAGATGACTTTGATCTCACCTTGGTAATCAGCATCAATTACCCCTCCCAACACTTGAACTCCCTTCAATGCTAGGCTAGATCTAGGGGCAATCCATCCCATATGCTCTGGGGGAATCTGTACTCCAATTCCTGTTTCAATGACAACTATTCCTCTTGGATCTAATCTGATTTCTTCATTAGAAGGCAACTCTACCACTGCGGACTCTGGAGTTGCTCGATAGGGAGCTAAAGAACCTGCCGTAATTTCCCAGTGTAACAATGTTTCTCTGACTGAATTGGGTTGAATCTCTAAGTTAGGAGTCATTAATCGCATCAAAGGAGTTTCATGTTCATACACAGGCCTATTGTTTAACACTTGACCACATCAAACACACAATCACGCCAGCCTGCCAAACTGCCGTCTCCAGATTTGCGCAACTGTTCTTTCAGTAACCCATTAATTCATTCAATTAGCCCTGCTGCAGCTGAATGGTAGGGAATGTGATATATCCACTCGATGCTCTTTTCCTGACAACACTCCTGGATCAGTTTGCCTTTGAAATGTGACCCGTTGTCACTTTGAATCTGCAGAGGCACTCCATAATGTAATATGATCTGATCTAACAACCTGATGGTGTTCAATTGGGTTGCACGTTTGCACGGCAAATATCCCGAGTATGTATCTACAATAGTGCATGCATACTGACAACCTCTGCTGTTTGGCATAGGACCGATATAATCAATCTGCCAAATTTGACCTGGTAATTTTCCTCTTCTCAATGTGCCTCTAACAATCTGAGGTATAGGTCTATGCAATTGGTGTTGGCACACGGGACACTGCAAAATAATTGTTTTCACTATTTCTAATGGAAGACTGATGCCTCGAGCTTGTGCCCACCTGATAGTAGCCTTTTCTCCAAGGTGCCCACTTTTCTGATGGGCCCATTTGGCCAAACCCTCCATGTCGTCTTCCCGAGCCTCTGCATCCATTGTCGCAATCTTGGTGTGTTCGTCTGCAACAGAATTAAACCAACGTTCTAATGAATCTGTGGCACAATGCGCGTCCACATGATACACAGTGACTTCACTTTGTAACAACATTTCTGCAATATCTTGCCACAGTTCCTTTCCCCACAACTCTTTTGAATGAATCTTCCATCCATTCTTTTGCCAAGTTGGCAACCACACTGCCAATCCATTCGCCACTGACCATGAATCTGTGTACACATGATATTGACCAGGGGTCTCTTGTTTCAATGCTTGGTAAACTGCGTAAAGTTCGGTGAACTGACTGCTCTTTCCTTTCCCTGTCGTTGTCCTGACACTGCTTTCCAGTACCGCTCAGTTCCCACACATCGAGCTGAACCATCCATGAACCAAGCATGCTCTGTTTGCTCCACGGTCAAATCGCTGTAAGGTACTCCCCATTTCACGGGAGACTCACGTTTTTCAGGCACCTGCGGTGGTATGTAATCTGAGGGCGGTATGTTGGCTACTTGCTCATGTAACTTTGCCACTCCACCCTTTCCTGATTTGGCTCTGTCTTGAATATACCATTTCCACTTAATTATGCTGGCTTCTTGAGCATGTCGTATACGATGCGTTTTAGGAGAGCTCAGTACCCACTTCATGATTGGTATTTCAGGTCTCATGAATACATCATGAACCAACATCATCTGCTCGGTATCAACAAGAGCCCAATAACATGCCAGCGATTGCTTTTCAAACGGAGTATATGAGTTACCAGCGTCGGGCAACTTACGACTCCAAAACCCTAATGGCACACGTTTCCTGTCTTGTTTCTGCCACACACTCCAGTTAGCATAATTGTCTTGCACAGACACATTTAATTCCACTTCGCCTTCCTTCAAGGGCCATAAATCAAGCACCTACTGGACTATGTCTTTCGCCATCTCAGAAGCTTTCAGCTGCTCTTCCCCCCACTGAAACTCATATTTCTTTCGTGTCACCTTGTAGAGGGGGGCCAATATCTACCTTAAATGTGGAATGTGCTGTCTCCAAAACCCAAACAGTCCTATAAACTGCTGAGCTTGCTTTTTGCTCGTTGGAGTGGTGAATTCAAGTATTTTCTGTTGTGCTTTTGGCACCATTTCTCGATGGCCATGATGCCACTGAATACCTAAGAATATCACTGTTTCAGCTGGACCTTGAATTTTACTCGGATTAATCTCCCACCCTTCCTTTTTCAATCCTTCTATAATGACATCTAGCTGACTTTGCACGCTGTGCTCATCCTTGCCCTGTATCAAAATATCATCAATGTAATGAGAGATTTGTATGTCAGATTTACACGGTATTTTGTCTAAATGCTCTGCCACCAGCCGGTGAGAGATAGTCGGACTGTGCATGTACCCCATGGTAGTCTCGTGAAAGTGTACTGACGTCCACCCCACGAAAAATGCAAATTGTTCTTGACACTCGTCAGCAATTGGCACGGAGAAAAATGCATTAGCTAAATCGATCACTGCATACCAAGTCCCCTCAAACTTTGGAATCCACCGTCATCCTCCACGACCCATCCCCCTTTTTAATGGGCCAGAGTGGATTGTTCCATGATGTGGTAATAGGGCATAATACACCCGCCTCCACATACTCTTTGATGGTGTCGGAAATTTCCTTGTGCCCCCCAGGAATGCGGTATTGTTTCATGGCTACCCGCTTGGTCGCCACTGGCATTTGCACTGGGGGCATCTTCAATTTGCCTACAGTAATGGGTGTACAAATCAATGCACTCATACCAAACTGGTATGTTTTACCGCCAAGTCCCAAGGTTAGCCCTTCCAAAATGCCAAAGCCAATTATATATTCAGGTATCGGGACAATCAACACTTGGTATTTCTGCCTCTTTAAATTGCCTATTTTAATCTCCACTCTCGTTTGCACTGCGGGAGTTTCCTTTCCCCCTAAAACTGTAATCGTAAACGGTTTGCCTTTAAATCGTGTCGGATTACCATGAATCAAAGAGGCCTCCGCCCCGGTGTCTATCAATGCTCGCACCCCTTGTGTATTTCCCGGCCCCCAAAAAATCTTAACATCAACATGAGGCCGCCTATCCACTTTTATGCGGGCAGACGCTGCCGGAGCTTGGCCGAAGCCCTAGTCAAACTTCGAATGAGTGTGATTCGTCTCTGCCTCTAGCATTGCACTCACTACCCTTCTCAAATCAGCGTATGTCGGCTGGTACGGGGAAGAGGTCCCCATAGACCCTTCATCTTGTTCTTCCGCAGGGGGAGCAGAAGGTGAGGTGTCACCCTGTGGCGTGGCAACTACTTGTTTCTTAACCTGTTTATAGCGCTCTTTGGCTGCAAGTCCTCGTTTTTTGTATAATTCATACATTACTCTGGTTTCAATGCCATCAATTTCTTCGTGTGGCACACCGTCTTTTAACAAAGCCAAAAACATGTCTTTTCGGGACACTCGGGAGTCTCTACTATCTTGCCGCCTGCCTTCGGTTCTTCTCTCACTACGCCCCTCTCTCTCTCGTGGCTTGTTATCGCTCTTATCCCACTCTCCCAAATCTGCAAGTGGCCAAATGGCATCTGCTACCTCATCAGTAGCCTTGCCCGTCATGCCTATGAGCAAAGTCATAATAACACTTTTGTATGCTGATGGTGCATTTCTAATCACCATGTTTCGAGTTGAAACAGAGTGGTATGGCTCCCATGTGATCAGGAGGATCTATTTGAATAGCCTCTTTCATAGCATGTTCTCTGACTTTTTGAATTGCTTCTCTTAACGTATACCACTTTGTTTCTTCACTGGGTCAATCTGTGGTAATAGGGTATTTGCGTTTACATGCTTGGGCTATCAGGTGCAACAAAGACACCTGCGTATCTTGACCATTAGCATCAGGGGGCGGTCCTGCTCTTAAGACCTCCTGTACATTGGTGTCAATTGACAGGGGTAAAAAACGCAGTGAATCAGTAGAATCTACAAACAATCCTGCAGCACCCCCGTCTAGTAATCCCCCCATCCATGTCAATAAGGCTTCCCCGGATTTTTGCCTCAAACGGTTAATAATTTCCCCAGCCTCCTGTTGTGTGTAATCTTCAAAAGTACTTAAATCCACCATAGCACCACCAGGATTCTGCGGGTGTGGTTCGGCTCGCCGCCTTTTAACAGGCTTCGCCACCACTGTTTTCTGTTTCACCTTTGGTTTGGGGTCAGACTCTTCTGCGGAACTACTTTCTAAACTGGTCGAATCAAAAATATCACCATCCCATTTGGCCGGTTCCCAGTCTACGCCAGCGGTAGCGATTACAGTTGCCACCTTTCTTTTGTTGACCTCTACCCGTCTTTTCCTATTCTTATATCGTGCTACTCTGACAGCTGCCCTCTCGGCCACCGCCTGATATGTGTCGTCCTTATCTTTAAACAATTTCATTTGAATCTGCTGCATTAACGCAGTCTGCCGTTCTGCAGCTAGCTCTCTCTCTAATCGCAACACCTCATTTTTTATGTCGGTTTTCATCTGATGTATTTTTCTATAAGCATGCAAAAGAACCCAACCTCGCCTACCTAATGCCGCACCTTCTTTACCACGTTCTACTGGAACTTGTTGCAAGCATGCAATTACATCAGTCGGATCAGCGTCTCCCAATCCTTGATCCCAAGTTTCACTTAAACCGGCACCACATGCCCACGCTTGAGCCAATTTATCATACGGACTCTTCGTCCAACCTGCAATAACAACATCAGAACAGTCACCGCCAGCGGTAACGTTCTTATTCTTGAACTAACTACTCATTATCACAAACAAAGCAAAACCTCGTTAAACCTATATATTTTCTTCTCTACACTGCAATCACTCCCACAGGCACTCAAACAGATACCAAAGAGACAAAAACTAAAAAACTTCACTTTTCAAGAAAAATTTCACTTACACGACAACCAACTCCTATCTATGTTTCAACAGACTCTTGGATGCACGGAACAACTCATCACGTACATCCTGTTCGTGATGCCAAAAATGTACTGCTCTCCCCAGAAAAGTGCACGAAACAACCATAAATCATCAATGCAATTATGGAGCAAGTACTTTGAACTGCAAAAAAAACAACACTTGACAGACACAATAACTCACAACCATGCACTCTTAGAAGATAAATCAGTTCTTTATGGCTATTTATTCAAAGCTTACAAGTACATAGAAATAACTCAGAAAAATAGTAAGGTCATACATCACAAAATAAGTAAAGAAGTCAAAAGGAAATACATCACCGTGAGCGTAACAGAAGTCCTCATCTCGTCCAGAAGCGGCTGAAAGACCCCGGGGACAGCCAGGCCGAGAGTTCCACAGCTCACAGGAAGGCCAGACGTAAACGTCCTTCTCTGGCTGAAGTCTCACCTGACCCCGTCCGTGCCTCCACATATATACACACTCCACAAAGGGGAGTTAATTCCCGAACATTCTGAAAATTGCACTTGCGCAGTTGAGGAACAGCCGTCGGTTGCCAGCTGGGTCAATCGAGAGCTCCCCTCAAGGAACGCAGGGCCTCCCTGCTCTAAAAACACACTCCACGGAGAACAGTAGCAAGCCATAACAACGTTAGCTTTCCCAGCAGAAATGGCCCTGACGGCATACCAGGTTTGGAAAAGCATGTTTGTCTTAGCACTGTGAATCTCACACTGGGATGTGAAGTAAATATCCAACATGGCTCCGAGCGCTCCCAGGATGCATTGAGCACCCGTGCCATTTTGAACCAAGCATAAATCGAGCATAACAGCATGTAAGTTGAAGTACTTAAGTGGTTGAAGTACTTATTGCACGGGTGGTGGCTTAGGGTGGGGTGAGTGTTAACATAGCAATTACTTGTCTGTTGACGCAGGTTGGCAGCTGTCTGGTCCTCTTGTGGCACGTGTGCGTACTATCTGAAGCTGATTATGCTGTTCGTGGGTGGAATGATGTCTTGACAACCACCCAGATGAGTTGAGGTGGGAGCAAGGAAGCTTGTTGGCAGCTGCTTGGGGAATAGGCGGGGCTTGCCACTGCAGCTGGATATAAGGTGTCCAACACTGCTTTACCTGTTGTTTGAGCTCAGCATGGGGTGGGGTCCGGGCAAAGGGGCAAGGGGCACAGTGGGTTCTGAGCTAGAATTTGTGGGCAGGGTTTTGGGTTAGGTGGCAGTGATTGGCGACTATACTTTTTAGTGGGTAGCAGCCTGCTCCTCCTGGGGCTGCCTCCCGGGCTGCCCTTTGCCTTGGGGCCCTTAGCTGCAGCGGCTGCCTAGCAGGGGGCTGCCCTAGGGAGATGTGCTATATGGGGCAGATGGACCAATCAGTGTGTGGGGGCAGGCTGTGAGTAGGGGATTTCATGCAAGAATAAGGAAGCGGGCGGGGAGAGGGGCTAATGCGCTTGCAGTGCCGAAATGTTTTTAATGGGCAAATTAGGTGTAAAACAGGCAGACGGACCCTGTGCGTTTACCTTAGTATTCGACTGCGGTCAAAAGTAGTTTCAGGTTTCATGTCTTAACGACCTCAATGGATTCTACAGCAGGGAGGGGAGCCAATCACCAGGGAGTGAGCAGCCAGAGAGGTGGGAATAGGGACGGTAAAACAGGAAGAGAGGTCAAATGCACAGTAGTGCACACGGGTGGCCTGGAGACCTAACAAAGCACAAAAAAACATACTTTAAGGCGGCCAGGGACCAGGGTGGTGATACACCTGCGAGCTGGAGCTATGAGACCCTCAAAGCAGGTTTCAGGTTTTATGGACCTCGATGGATTCTACAACAGGGTGGAGAGCGAATCACATGGGAGGGAGCAGGCCAAGAGGCAGGAATAGGGGCCGCAAAACAGGAAGGGAGGTCGAGAACACAGTAGTATACAAAGCAATCCAGGATTTACAGTATGGACATTAATGCACTAACAGTTCAGTTACACAGACTAATAATGCCCATTCTCCTTGCAGGCTAGAAGCTGCAGCATACATGAAGTTATTTTACTCTGTGTCATCATAGACCATACCTGCCTAACCTTCCGGTTTTGCCCAGAGACTCTGGGTTTTTGCGCTCTTCTCTGGGTGTCCAGAGAAAAGCATGGAGTCTCCGGGTTTTTCACTACAGGCCCAGAGTTGTTGCAGCTCCGCCCATGCCTCCATGCTATTGGCTGCTAAAGACCACTGCTGGTAGCCAATAGGGTGGAGACATGGGTGGGGACCTAGTAATATTGGGCATATCTTTGTAGCGCCAGGCACACAAAGGTAGAGCTTGGGCATGTGACGTCCATACCAGGCAACACCATGTTCGCTGGACAAAAGTCAAACCTATTGATTTTGACAATCCCTTGCATCAGTTACGTCAGTACATTTTTTCCATTTGACATTAATGAAGACTACAAATCCTAGAATGCTTTATTTCATCATGTGAAAACAAGGACTGGAAAACTGGTGGCAGGTGACATCGATTGTCCTGGTCACCCTATATAGTCAAAGTCAGACGTTTTGCGGTAGAGACCAGCAACGTGAAAATCTTGCTCTTCACACACATGCAATTGGAAGGAGTCTTGTGTGGCTATGGGCGAGGCATACATCTCAGGGGTTTTGATTTTCAAATGTAGGCAGGCATGTCATAGGCCGTGGAATTCGTGAGGAGGAGACAGTGGTCCTGAATGGCAGCAGTTAATCTCCAAAAGAACATTCTGTTTCTCATTCGGTCGTGGACTAAACTGGCATATTCATGTCTCACTTTAAGAACTCTGTGAAACACTTTGCTGCTTGAAACCGTGTAGGGCAGAGAAGGGCACATCATTTGTCAAGTTGGTTTGGCTCTTGCCCAGCTCTCCCTGGAACCGCAGACTCTCTGGGCAGTAAGGACATTTCACCTTTGCGTATTTGACTGCATCCTCCCAGATTTTCGTGGCCTCTATTCCAGTCATGTTACCTGGCGATGAAGAGGATCTCAGCAAATCTGCGTCGATATTTAAATAATAAAAATAGTCTAACATTGCTTTCCGCCTGCCGCTCTGCCAGCCTTCGGCACAAGCTTGTTATCTGATGGCCCAGGAGTCTGGGGCTGGCCATTGGCTGAACTATTGCCAAGGGTGGCGTTCAGTGGCTGTGTTTCCTTCCTGGGGCTCCTTACTATTCCTATTCCTTCCAAATGACCTCATGCGTCACGCGGTTGTTATAAATAACTCTGGACGAGGAAGTTGTGTTTCCCAATAACCCAGTGGCCTTACAAAAGCCAGTTGGAAGCTTTCCTTCTTGATGGTGTCCTGTCATCTTGAGCTTGTCCTGAATGGAACATACCGTCACGTTATCCAAGCAGGCAATCGGGGACATCCTTTCATCAAAATGCCAGGGGTAGCAGCAGTGACATCACACGGCCCTTGATCTCTGATGACATCACAGGAAGTGATGTCATTTGACCCAATCCCCAAGTGACATCACGGCAAGTGATGGCACACAACCTTCAGATGCGTTTAACACCCGTGTTTCCAGGTGCTCTCATTTCAGCCAGATATAAGAACCGAGGCACAGAGGGAGGCGTGATTGGTCCACGATCACACATTTGGGGAATTCCATTTTCAAGATTCGACGTGGGGCCTATATGTAAAAAATACATAATACAGTACTTGTAACAGGGTAAGGACACAGGAGTACTTGTTATCTGTGGCGTGGATGTGTTAAACAGGCCAAAAAAGCACTGACCTGGACAGGGGTGCGCTGTCTGTTTACCCAGGAGCACAATGCTGCACGTGCAAGGCCTGAAAATTAAATCATTTACCAGGATTTAATTTCAACAACATTATTTGGTTATAAATTTAATTATTGGTCACCTACCACTATGATAGAATAAACCTATTGTACGGGTGTAAGCTGAGGCCATCTGTCTCCATGTGCATTTATCTTTAAGTTATGTGACAAACCGCCACATGTTGTCCCCCTTAACTCAGAGCCAAACGTAACACCTTAATGTCCTAGGCTTCAATATTTTTAACGGGTGATGTGTGGGGAGTGGGGGCTGCACTTCCCTCAAGAGTGTGGCTCAATGCATCAATGATTTTCAGAGCATTATGTGTGAGGTGCGGACTGGCCCATGAACAAAGCTTCCACAAAGCCCTTTCCAAGAAGGAGTTTGAGAGGGCAGGCGTGGGTCACTCCATGGCTCTCTCACTTCTGAGACTGTGTCCATTGCTTATTTTCTTCAACAGTGTTGCACCAGAGTAGGTTCCTGGTCGAATCAACCATTCACATCACACTTGAATGCGTTCAAGGTTTGTAGAGCCCAATCCGTGGCATAGCACAACATTTGTGGCCCCCCTGCGAGCCATGCTGAAGGCCCCCCTAAGCTCCTTAACAAAGCACAGAACATGCCAGACCTCGGGGCAGCCCAAACCACCACGTATGCGCAATGTCCATGATGATTATGCCACTGCACGGACATGCACTACTCCAAGTGAAAAAAGTAAATATGTTTTTTAATCAAAGCTTAAATGTTTCACTGCGTAGAAAGAAGGGGGCAGTGCCTGGTCCCCAAATATACCAGCCACCAATAGATGCAAGTCACCAAAAGTGCACAAGCGCATTTCCCAATGCATTATCATGTTGGTCGCTTCAATATATGCCAGTATACAAACTGTTCATGCTGGCTGTGCCCATACATTTCCATGCTGGCTCCACCAACATATGCTAGTATTCCCATATGAGAACATACTCCTGTTTGCTTTGATATGTTTTTATAGTATCATTACTAGCACAAAGCTAGCTCTCCCAATATATGCCTGTGCTCCTACGTAAGAAAATAGTCCTGTTGGTTTGGCGAATAAAAGTGACATGTCACAATAAGAAAACATGTCCAAATGGGTTCCAATGTAAGCCAGTCTAGACCCATAAGAACACTTATCATCCTTGTTTTATCATAGATGCTCAGTTAATAAACAGTCATGTTACAGTAAGAAATATACAGGCCGCTACACCAAAACTCCAGCCTAGCGAGGTAATGCTACTCATTATGCTTGCTTTATCAAAGAGGCAGAGTAATAAATGTCATGCCACAAGAAGCAATCGCTAAGACTGGCTGTACCAAAATGCCAGTCTAGCCAGGTAATGACGCACATGAATTTGACTTTGCCCGAAAATGCCAGTAAAACATGCAAAGTCAATAAAGGATGTTTCACGCATACTCTAGTGATCCCCGGGGCCTTACACATACACACACACACAAACATACACACCCAGGCATCCCCTTTCACCCACCCATACTTCTCCTGTCACATTCATTCACACTGCATTCTCCACACAGGCACACACCCACCCAAAACATTCAAACACACACAATATTGCATTTCTTCTCATTCACCCACCACTCACTGAACCATAAGGTAGTCCATGAATATTTGAAATTCTGAAAATGTAGAACCTGAAAATTCCAAATTGGAATTTTTAAAAAACAAAATAATCACGAACATCACTTCCACACCCAAATGCCCCTTCTGTGACCCTGGCCCCCCACACCTTTACTTACCTTTTGGCGGCCCACTGTGTGCTGGCCACTCCTTGTTTCCCTGCAACACCAGTTCCTTCACTTAGGTGGATGGGAACTGGCATTGTAGGGTATTTCTTGACTTTTATTTTTTACTTTGCTATGGAAGCGGGGGACACCCCGCCACCCCCATTGCCATTGTAGCAAACAAGGGATCGGGGGACACCCCCACAACCGTTGCTTCCCTTGTTCGCTAAAATGGTCATGTATGGTAGAATTGTTCGAAATGTTCTGCTTTATATGATTTTGGACAAAGGGAGAGACACAAACCTTTATTACAAAACAATTCTCTTTTTCTTTTTTTTTTAAAACATAATAAAAATCATGTCATCAATTACTTAATATTCACTCTTCACCACTTTCATACAACAGTTTTCTACATTTATGGGGTAACTTGATTTTGCTTTTCTTAAGTAACACAACAATCGTTTAGTTATGCACAAGAGATGGGGAAAACATCTTTGGTTCCCTAGTTGGTCAAAAACCAACTAGGGAACCAAAGATGTTTTTTATTGTTTAAAAAAAAAAAAAGAAAATAAAGAGAATTATTTTGCAATAAAGGTTTGTGATATAGAGAAATGCCAAAGCGGTTATAGGTGTTCAATCTACCAATTCTGCCTGTTGTGCAAAAGGGACCTCTAGAGAGGGGTAGACGATCTGTCTCTCCCTTTGTTCATATTGTGTAACTCTCCCCACTGTATAGATTTGACCCCCCTGTCAACAAAAAACAGGGGAGTACCCAATTGTATATGTTAAATGATTTTGGTACTTCCGAAAATTGAACAATTCTAACATTCGTTTTTTTTTCTCAAAGATTTATACAGATACCGACCCATCGCACATACATACATATGACATGCACTTCACACATGCAAAATACACATCAAATTTAAAAATAAAAGCCTTCCTAGCTGTTTTTCCAGCTTCGGTCCGTCACTGCAAACTACCCTTGGCTCCTCCATTCAGCTCACAAACAGGAACCAGCAAGCTGGGAGAGATTCCTGGTTCCTGTATGTGAGCCGCAAGGAAGCCAGAGGAGAAGGGGTTGGAGATGAACGTGGCATGTGACATGTGCCAAATTACATCCCTGCAGGCAATGGCATATACCAGGCAGGTCATGACAAGACGTGATCACAATCGTATTATGGTTCAAATGCTACGGTGTACGCTGAAGTTGAAGAACAACAGAAAGACCTTTGCCAACAACCTGTACATGCAGCCACATCTGTGGTATTCTTTTTGCAGATACTTACAGCAACAATGCTGCTTTCCATTCGGGATATACCAGTACAGTCCTTTATTTTTTTCTGTGCCTTTTGGGGATTGTAGTACTAGGTTTTTCCCATTATAAATCAAGGACTACAAGTTCCAGAATGCACGAAAAAAATAAGGACTGGACTATCCTCTCCCGAATGAAAAAAGTCTGGTTGGCATGTGTTGTGCAGAAACCAGGGAGGGTGTCACAGTTGCATAGACCTTTGCTAAAAAAATATAAGACACTGGAATACTTTTTTTATTTTTTTTTATTATTTATTTGTTTATGGCTTTCCTAAAAAAACCTTTACAAAATCAAATGAGAGAAGAACATTAGGAACTTTAAAAACATAAACCTTGCAAATCGGTCGAGAAAAGCTCACCCACTATACGGCACTTGAACTGTACTTTGTGAGTATCAAGCAATTTTCTAAAACCTTTACAATTGCCGTGGTGAGCATAACTTCCTGACCGGAGATTAGTCTATCCCAAAAGGAGTCTTGTGATAGGGTCTCCTCTCTAGCGACGAATCTTCCAAGCAGCTGCCGTCTTGCGGTCCAGGTCCCCTCGCACTCTAGCAACAGATGGCTCAATGATTGTAGGTTCGGTGGATCGCAAAACCTGCAGAGCTTTATAGTCTTATCACCCTGGTGTCTTTTAGCCAAAATTTCTCCAGTGTGAGCCAAGTTTAGTCTTAGTCTAAGAAAGTTGTTTCGAATACTCTGGTCGGGGAATTTTTGAAGGTAACGTGGTAATGTGCCTACTTCTCTCTCCACTTTCAGGAAGAGATTCGGTGGGTTTAAAAGCCTGACTCCTTCAATCGTGCGAATCCAGTCCCATATTTCAAGTTGTTTTTTGATTTTCGCAGGATTGTCAATCAATAGTTCTATTGTTAAATTCAGCCTAAGTAGAATGTCCCCCACTTTTCTTTCCAGGACGAGAAGTTGTTTCGATTTGGCCTTTTTATGATGACCGATTACTTCGAAGAGAAGAGTAGAGGGTCTAGCGGTGATAATATCGCGATAAAGCGACAAGAGCTTCCAATCAACTCGACAGCCTAAGGAGATCAGACCCAGTTCATATCGCAGGCTGTTAAGGGGTGTACATACGGGCAGGTTTAGTACTGCTCTCCACAACCGACCCTCAATTTTGTTCCATTCGTGGTTCCAAAGCATAGGTTTCACTTCTAGACCGTACAGAAGGACTGGTACAGCCTTACCAATGTAAAATTTAAGAAGCGGCGAAAGTGAGAATTTACAGAACTTCCCCATCAGATTCTTCATCTGGGCCGCGATTTTAGAGGTCTTGCCAAGGATGATTGGTAGCATCTTACTCCTGGATGGAGATGCGAAAATTTCGTAACCCAAGTAAGTGAGCTCTTCGACTCTAGGAATTTCCGTTTCATCGAGGGTCCATTTCCTAGAGGGTAGGTTTTTCCTTGGATGTTTAAATACCAGGATTCTAGATTTTGAGGGATTGATTATTAGACCATTTAGCTTGGCATAGTCACTTAGTTTGAGAAGGAGCTGTTGCAGCCCCCGGGCCGAGCCATCCAGCAAGACAATATCATCAGCATAGGCCAGCCAGTGTATACTTCTCCCATTAATCCTAGGTGCTATCATAGAGGCCGATTCAAGGAAATTCCCCAGGTCTGCTAGGAAAAGGTTGAAAAATAAGGGAGCACCTAGACAACCCTGCCGGACTCCCTTGAAAACCTCTATAGCCTCTGAAAGATTGCCGGCGTCATCTAGCCTTACCCTGATGGTGGTGTTCCTATGTAGCTCTATGAGCATAGCCAGAAGGGGTGCTGGGATCCCCCAATTTTGAAGTTTCCGCCAAAGATGTGCCCTATCCACCAAGTCAAATGCTTTGGATAGATCCACCCATGCACCAAAAAGTGGAGAGCCATCTTTCTCGTTGGAACCTTCACTGAGTAGGTTCAGGATGAGACCATTTAAGCTAGTAGATAGGCCTTTCCTGAAACCCGTTTGATGCCGGGAAAGAATATCGTTGGTATCAACCCAGTGAGTAAGTTCTTTCAGGAGAAGTCGCATGAACATTTTACTATCGATGTCAAGGAGGGCGATTGGCCGATAGCTTGCAGGCTTAAGTCTGTCGCCCCCCTTAAAGAATGTTATAATCAGTGCATTCTTCTAGGATGGAGGAAAGGAGCCATTCTTTATGATTTCCCGAAAAAGGTGGTACAACAGCTTTGCCCATAATGTGGGGTGATTTTTTAAAACCTGATAAGTTAAACCATTAGGACCTGCTGCCTTAGATGAAGAGGCTGAAAGAATGAGATCTATAATGTCTTGTTGATTGAATGACAATGACCAGATCGTTGGAGGTCCAGTGAATTCTCTGGAGCCTGGATGTTCAAAGTTCTTGGTCAAGTAGTCAATCCAGGATTGCTCTGGAACTAAGTTGCAGAGAGAGCTATTACGGCCTGATTCCAGTTGGTTGAGTGCAGCCCAGAAGCTTCTACAGTTGTTGGCGTTAAGTAAATGAAGCATCTTTTCCCCATCTTCTTGCTGAATACAATATGAGTGAAAATGGCTACATTTATGTAAACATTTTTCCATCCATCTTGTTAAAGAACAATTTCCATGACCAAGAAGCACTTCTGAGGCCCCGGAAATTGTAGGTCTAACCTGGACAGGTATTGCTCAGGTATGAAATCCAGCAAAGTAAAGAACACCTGGGACAGTTTCTGGTGCCTAGGGACCTGGTTTTCCCCATTCCCTGTGGCCAGCCCAAGGTAACAGCCGCTGTCCAAGCATTTAGGCCTGCAGGCAGTAGTGGAAGTGGAATAAAGGAACTAATGGTACTCTGGCTGCATGCAAAAAGGAGGGATTGGAGGGGCGGACAGATGATTCAGGGGAGCGGCAGGAGCTCCACCTTTGGCTGAACAGTGAAGCAGGAATTTTAATCCATTTTTCAAATTTCACTGCATACCTTCCAAGCTTTACTCGGTACAAGAAGTATGGATTTCAAGGACTACAGTAACAATGTCTTATAGAGTTTACCCAAAAAAACACAAATTGCATAATAAAGCCACATGACAACATGTAAATCCTTATAGAAACATGTTAAGCCAAAAGAATATCATTGTAGCTTTCATTTTCGCATCCCGAATGTTAAACTAGAAGTCCCAGGATGCAAGATAATGTTAACCTTAAAAATCTATTTAAGCCCACTGTGCTTGCAGTGATTTAAGACCTGCAATAAAAAGTTGTGAACTAAACCCAGATAGACATGGAGATTCTTTGTCACAAACCTCCAGTACGTTGCTATTCATTTGATTAGTGACATGAAGCAACTTTATTTTTTTGCATGTCAAAATAGTAGACATCATGGATGTAAACAAATCTTTAAGGGCGCTTTGTGCTGCTCACTTTAACTAGCACAGATGTGCAAAGTAACTGGTGCTTTGCGAGCTCTTTGAGTTGGAAATGGTTCATCATGTATATGAAAGGCTCTGCCACTGATAAAAGAAATGTGTTTGCCACCTTAAGGACCTGCAGAGCACGGGCGCTGCTGTGTGTGTGTCTGCCTAGCTGTGACTTGGGAAACTGGCAGTGCTTGAATGTCCGGACTGAGTCGATTTTATATTTGGCTCAGGAGAAAGAGAAAGCATCCAGGAAGCGTTTGAGCCTTTGAACTAAAAGTATGCTGTGTAAAATGCAAATGAACCAGTGGTAAGGCGTACCAATGATTTATACTACACTTCCTTCTCTGCCAGCAGGACAGAAGTCAACACCCTCACCCACAACTGGGGGAAAACACCAGGATTATCAATCCTCCACATTCTGGCACTTATGATGTAATCAGAACTTTCTAGGTCCCCGTCAATTCCGCCGAACACACCATAGATGCAACATTGACGTGGCATACAGCTAAACTATTAGAGTAATAATGATAGGCTTCATTTGATACTTTAACGAGCTGAACCATTGAAACGCCAGGTAATGATTTGTAAAGCAAGTGTAAACCAATTTTGCATTGCAACATTCGAATGTAAATATTTCAGCATATTCTATTACACTACGATATTGAAAGCTCCTACGATGAGCAGGAGGGAAAACGGCTCAATCAGGGCACGGTGAGGCAGGACAAAGAGGCTGATGCCGGCCTTCTTGCCCTAGTATGAGGGCCTCTCAAGTGATGCAATATCCGGCCCAATGACCCATAGCCGTCAGTGATTCACGCAACGCTTGAGCCATGCTTGGTGATGCCTAATGGCTGCCACCCCTTATGGAGTGATGTCTTCTCCAGAAGCCTTTGTCAGAAAATTGGGGCAGTGTTGGCATATTTTAGGACTGAAATTACATTGGATCTCTGCAGCCAGCCATAGAGAAGGGTTTTGTAACAACTCTGGGGTGGACTATGTAGAGATCACACAGGCTTAGATCTCATTTTCGTTTGGGTACACTGAAATTCAAAGTGTTGCTCAACCAGTGGTGGTGGGTGCATTTTTTTAAGTAGAGGGGTGCAAATATATCCCCAAATAAGCCCTAGCACCCGAGCCTAGTGAAGGAGCCCAAACCAATCAAGGGCGTTCAGGGGGGTTTGCCCTGAAAACATTTTTAACATAATGAGTGAAAATGGTACATTTTACAGCACACCTTTCTGAAAAAGTGGGTAAAAAGCCAAACAGTTTACAATTTGGTTTTGTGGGTAACTCATGAAAAAATCCAATAGATCCGAGTCATCAACAGTGCACAGAAGCATTTCTGCAACACATATTCATGATGCCTTTGCCCATAAAATGTGCCAGTGTAAAAACACTGTAACCAGTGGCTGTAACCATACATCTCCATGCTGGCTGTACCAACATAGGCCAGTATTCCCATATAAGAACATGCTACTGTTCGCTTCGTGCATACTGCCAGTAATGTTACTATAAGAAAACAGGTCACAAAGGTTCTGTAAATATCTGCCAGTACTCCTACAACATACACCTTTTTTTAAAAAACATTTTTTATTTGTTTTTCTTTTTTCTCAACAATACAACAACAGAGACCACACCGGGTCACTTACAACTATCCGATAACTCCCTCCTGTCCCTCCCTCCCAACTTTCAAGACCATAACGTTCTGCGCCACAAGTTCTGTGCACTGTAATTGTTGTCAGTTATTCGTGTCATCACTTGAGGAGCCTTCCTCCTTTGGGCTGAGCAGCGTCACTGTGAGCGCCACCCATTGGAGTAGGTCATTAGAAGTGTCCAGTCTTTGTTGGCATTGGGCAGTCTCCCAGGCTCCTGTTTCGGCTGTCGACCATCTTCAGAGGTCTTCCCACCACGTTGATAAGCTCGGGGCCTGAGGGCGCTTCCAGCACATGGCGATGCTTCTTTTTGCGAGTATGTACATTAAATCCTTAAGTCTATTCAGTGGCTTATTCTTTTTGTTCCTGGGGTATCTTCCCAGGATGCATGCTTTAGGTGTGTGCACCTCCGGGGTGATGTCGGCCTCAGCCGCTTTGGCTTTGATGTGTGCCCAGAAGGTCTGTATTGCAGGGCATCCCTAGAACATATGAGTCATTCCTGCCTGGGGTTCGTTACATTTGGGGCATCACGTGGCATCGGCCCCGCTGAATCTAGAGATGATGTCTGGGGTGAGGTATGCTCTGTTCATAATGTAGAATTGTATAAGCTGCAACCTGGCATTTCTAGATACTTTCTTGTGGTATTGTGATATGTCCTCTCACTCTGCGTCTTCGAACTGTAGGCCGCATTCCAGTTCCCATTTCGCCTTACACTTGAGGCTGTGCTGAGTAGTGCTGTCTAGCAGTGTTTCGTAGATTCTGGAGGTCTCGTGGCCCCCCTCCGCTGCCCCCAGAAGGCTGTCGATGTTGTTGTGGCCGGTGTCCAGGTTTTCCATTGTGGGCCAGCGGGCTGCTAGTCTTTTCGCTACAGCGTTGTGCAGTAGGAACTGTCCCGTGTGTATCCCAGAGGCCTCCTGCAACTCATCGAAATTTAAGATACCCTGATCGTCCACCAGATCTCCTAGGGTGGCAACGCCACATTGCTCCCATATGTCTCTTATTGTCTTGTGGCTCCCCGGTCTATTTGCCATGATTGCCGCAATCGGGATCTGCGGGGAGTAGGGATCTATTAGTTTCGCAGCCTTGCAGGCTCTTTTCCATATCTGAGTTCCTAGTAGGATCAAGTGTGGATATTGGTGTTTTGTTCCTGGTGCAGTCCACAGCAGATCCCTGAGTAGCATTTGGGTGATTCCAGGCTGCAGCAGGTGGGTGTCTGTTGAGGCGTCGTCGGCCATCCATTGGATCACGTGTTTCAATTGTCCAGCCAAATAGTAAAGTTCGAAATTGGGGACCTTGAGGCCTCCTTTGTCATAGGGTCTCTGCATTGTCTCCAAGGCGACTCTGCGCCTACCATCTTGCCACAGGAATTTCCTGCAGAGCTTGTGCAAGTCATTAAAGAATTGTTGTGGTTTATTGTATGGTACGTTGGTGAAAAAGTAGAGAAGTCTGGGTAGTGCTACCATTTTGAGCAGACCCACTCTGCCCGCCACGAGAGTGGTAGTTTGCTCCAGAAATCCATTGATTTCGCCAGGCCTTCCTTTGCCCTGACTTTGTTACGAGCGTGCTCGGTCTTGGGGTCACGTAGACCTTAATGCCCAGGTATTTAAAGGAGGTAGGTTCCCATTTTAGGGCTAGTGTTGGGAGAGCTTGAGCCTCAGACCCGCTCAGGGCCGCCAGGGGGTACAGGCAGGATTTACTATGGTTAATCTGGATCCCAGTATATCTATGAAATCCCTCTAAGGTCTCTAATATGTAAGGCAGTATGTGTTCAGGGTTTTTTAGGTAGAGGAGCATGTCGTTTGCGTACATAGAAATTAAGTGGGTCACTCCGTCTATCTCTATACCCCCTTCTCCATACTCTTGTCTAAGGTATGCCACAACTGGTTCAATAGCAATGATGTATAACATGGGAGATAGGGGGCATCATTGCCTAGTGCCCCAGGATAGCCTCCAATTGTCAGAGAAGGTATTATTGGTGCGTACTCTGGCAGCAGGGTTAGTGTAAATGAATGGGACCCATTTGATGTAACTGGGCCCTATTCCCATCTTGGACAAGGTAGCCAGGAACCATTTCCAGCGGACCGAGTCGAATGCTTTAGAGGCGTCTAGGGATGCCACTGCACATTTCTCCTGTCTACCTTCGGTACTGTAAATGACATGATGCAGCTTACGTATATTTTCGGTGATGGTTCTACCAGGCACAAACCCCATTTGGTCTTGGTGGATTAGGATCGGGATGACTTTGCGTAACCTCATAGCCAATATTGTCGTCAGGATCTTGTTGTCCGCATTTAGTAAGGACAAGGGTCCATATGAGCCGCAGTCTGTGCTGTGTTTGTTGGTTTTTAACAGCGGGATGATGACTGCTTCCCTCATGGTATCTAGGAGGTGGCCTGATTCGTATGCCTCATTGAACACTTAGGACAGTAACGGAGCTTTTATGTCCTCATAGGTCTTGTAGAACTCTCCTGGGAGTCCGTCCGTAGGGTAGTGATCTGATGATGGCTGCAACCTCCTCAGGGGTGACAGGGCCTTCTAGGGACTCTGCCGTTTGTTCCTATAGGTGTGGTAGCCTAATGATGTCCAGTACATCCTCTATCTCTTTGTCCGTTGGTGGTGAGGAATCGGTGTAGAGGGCCTGGTAGTACTTCGCGAATGTGTGGTTTATGCCTGCTTGTGAGTGTGTGTCTAGGCCGTCTGCATCGCGGATTAGGCAGATGGGTTTTCTAGGGGCTTCTCGTTTATAAAGCCACGCTAGCAGCTTCCCTGGTTTATCTCCTAGGGCGTGACTTCTTTCGATTTGTTATGCATAGCTAAGTTTCCTGAGTGCCTCCCAATGTTGAAAGCAAGCCTGCTTTAGTTCGACTGTTCTGCGTATGTGGGCTGGGTCTGAAGAGGCTATGGTTTCTAATTGTTTCAGCTCGTCCTCAGTGCGCGCTAACTTTGACGTGATGGATTTTTGGGCTCCCCCAGTGGCGGCTATCATTTCCCCTCTAATCACCACTTTTTATGCTTCCCATGCCGTGCTGATGTGCTGGACACTATCTATATTTGTCTGCCAGTAGTTTGTTGTTCTTTGTCTCATTTGCTCGCAAAATGCCTTGTCTAACAGCGCTTCACTTCTGAGTCTCCATGTGGGTATAGGGGGTCTGGGTGCCATTATTGTCCATGAGGATATCAGGGGGGAATGGTCCGATAGCACTCTAGCTAGGTATTGTGTGTCCTCGAATGCGTCTAAGTGTTCCTCGCTCACTAATATACTGTCAATTCTGGTGTGTACTGCATGTGGAGGTGAGTAAAAGGAATAGGTTCTACCTTCTGGGTGCTGGGCCCTCCAGAGATCTTGCAGGGCGTATTGTTGTTTGAGGGCATTTAATATTTTGGCGGGAGGGGAAGGGCGAGAGTGTTTGCTGTCCGATTAGTCCAAGCGTGGGTCCAGGGTGCAGTTGTGGTCACACCCCCCATATTAACATGCCATTCCTGCACGGGCTCAGCCGGGTGTACAACGAGCGGAAGAAGACTGTGGCGTCGTGGTTGGGGGCGTATGTATTCACTAGTCACAGTTCTCTTCCTTCGATGGTACCGCGTATCAGGACCTTTCTACCTTCATTGTCAGTATTAGTGTGGATCTGGTTAATGGGAATGGAAGGGGCGATCCATATTAATACTCCACGAGCATAGTTAGAATACGTGGTGCCTATCAGGGTTCCTCTCCAAACTTTGGCCATCGATGGTAGCTTTTGTGCGTTCAGGTGGGTCTCTTGCAGTAGGGTGATTCCTATTTTATGGCGTTTGAGAAAGGTGTGGACTCTGTGTTGCTTGATATAGCTGTTCAAGCCTCTAACATTCCATGACATGACTTTGACATTATTATCCATGAATGTGGCGTGGATGTGGGTTCATGGGTGGGTTACGTGGTGGCTCTATCTCCTGGTTTATCAGTATGTGGTGCGGTGAGTGGTCATGGCATACTCTTCTAGCGACTCTCACTTGATCTAATAGTATGTGGTGTGTTTGGTGGTCTTGATTTTCCCCTTTAAAAACTCCAATCGGGATTTCAACATGCGGGTTCCCTTCCCATTGAGCACTAAGCTTTGAACTCTCAACTAACAAAACTAGTCTAGCTTGGTTACCTCCGTTCTGACTATCCCGTTTCCTACGGTCTCTTGGTGCCCTACGAGCGGGTTAACTACCCAAAGAGATTCTGGGGGTGCAGGAAAAACTGCCTCAGTAGTGTCTGTTATCAGGCAGGACTTGTTCGGCCAGCTCCGAGTAGCTCAGTGTTGCCGCAATCTGCAAGGTGTGGCTACTTTCTGTTACCCGTTTTTTTGGGGGGGTGCCATTTTACCGTGTTTTACGTTGTCTTCCTTCTATGTCTGGGATCTGTTCCCTGTCCATCCATTCGTTTACTTGTGTGGGTGTATCGAATAGGTGAGTCTTGTTATTTAGGATCTCGCTGGGTATAGTAGCATGTATCGCAAGCCCGCATTTTTCAGTCTGGCCTTGATGTGGGAATATTGGGCTCTGCTTCTTTGGACCTGGAGGGTATTGTCCGGGTAGATGGCAATTTTTGCAGAGTCTCTTTCTATGTGGCCACCTAATCTTGAGTGGGCTAAAATCTCCTCTCTATCTTTATAATTGAGGACTTTGGCAATTATTGGCCTTGGCTGGTTTCCTGGTGGTAGTCGTTTGGTGAGGGATCGATGCGCCCTTTCGATAGTGAAACCCTGTGATAGTTTCCCAGCTCTGACTTCTTGCAATAACAGATTCTCTACGTAATTAGTGGGTTAATTTCCTTCAATTCCCTCCGGCAGTCCAATAATTCTAATGTTGTTACGGCTTGCGTGCTCCTCTGCCTCATCTGCCCTGTCTTCGAGGTTCTTTACTTTTTGGGTTAAGGCATCCACTTCTTTCAAGAGGTGGGTCTTGGCTTCGGTGTTCTCCTTTACCTGGGACTCCTGTGCCTCCGTTCTGCCCGCAATGGAACGCACGTCTTGTCTAAGCAAATTCAAGTCAATGGCCACGGCGTCTATTTTGCTCTCCATTGTTTTTTGTAGTACCATGATGGCTTCTAGGAGCTGTGAGTTGGCTGGTACGGGAGGCCCGTCTCCGTAGCAGGTAAGGAGGTGGATGTGGCATCTGGTCTGGTAACGCCTGTGGCTGCAAAGGTCTCCATGTTTGTCTGCCTGTGTTTGCTTCTGGCGCCTTTTACGGACATCCCTTTGTGTACAGGCAGGCTTGCCGTGTCCTACTCCGGCTGTGCGAATGGTATCAGTGGTTTGCTTATATCAGCGCTACTCTTGCACAATTGCAAGCTCCGTGGCACAAGCGTTTCTAGCTTCTATCATGTGGTGTGCCCGGGATCTGCCCTACAGGGTACAGTGGTGTGGCCCCTTACAGCCCTGGTTGGGCGCAGAGCTGACGGTACCCCAGGGGGGTCCTGCTTGGTGTGCTCGGCTGGTTGTCAGTTTATTGTCTGTACCCGGCCCGAGTGCTATCTGGTGTCCGGAGCTACCACGCCGGGTGCCAGCACACTCGGTGCGCCCGGCCGTGGGTGTTTCCTGTCGTTTTGCGCCCTGCGCTTCAGCTTACACAGATTGCTGCTGTCGCGTGGGGACTGTTATGCACAGCCTATCGATGGATGTAGGTAAAGCCCCTGGGGGAGCTGGTGTTATTGTCGGGAGCCGCGGGGAGGTCAGTCCAGGGGCGCCGTACTTCCGCGGTCTTATGCAGTTATGTCCACCCAGCCACTTTGGAGACCTCCTGTTGGCCCGTTTAGTGAGGCTGTGCGAATTCCGCATGCTGCCTTGGGCTAAATTGTTCGCGCTGCCCTCTCGGGGTGCAGGACCACCAGCGGAGCCTTCATGGAGGAGCGGGCGGGGGGCTTCGTTGTTTGGTGCAGTAATGGGCTATCTTCCCAGCCCCCGCCTCCCGCTCCTTACCTCTTGTCCCAATGCCACTTACAGGCGTGCTGTTGCCGGATCCGTCCTTCCCTCCTCGCTTCAGGTCCCACGCCTGAGCAGGGCCCTCAGGCGCTGGTCTGTTGGCCGCGGTGCAGTGTTCACATCAGCCGGCAGCAGGGATAGCAGCACAGCTCCTGTTGTCTCGGCCGCTTCGACTGCAGCCGAGGCAAGCCCCTCCACTCTCCCACTCTCGCTACGCCTCAGTGCCGGATGCGGAGCTCGGCTGGCAGGCAGTTAGCAGGAGGGCGCCATTTTCGGGCTCGCCCCTTCTCCTCTCACACAGTGTTTGTCGTCGGTCGAGGCTCTCATGGGTCTAAGACTTCGGTTGATTGATCACGGGGCACTCTACTCTTGATTTGCGGGTTACTGCAGAGGTTTTACCACGGCGAAGGTACAGATTGGCGGCAGTATGTTGGGCGCATCGACGGAGCTCCTACAACATACTCATGTTAGCTTTATCATTAAAAATACATGTCACGGTATGAAAATATATCCAAACTGGCTGCACCAAAATGCCAGTCTAGCTAAATAATAACACGTATCCTGCTTGCTTTATTAAAGATGCCCAATACAATATGTCATACCACAATAAGAAATGGCTAGACTGGCGGCACCAAAATGTCAGTCTAGCCATGTAATATCACTTATGCTTGCTTTATCTTAGATGTTCAGTAAAACATGTCATGCCTGCCGCCAGGTGCTCCAGAGACTCAAACTCACACATAATCACATTCATTATGAATGTGATTGTTGTGTGTGAGGCGCTGCGGAGCCCAGAATGCAGATTATGTGTGTATGTGGACCTGGGATTAAAGGGGACAGCCATGCTATTTTTTACTGGGCATAGATGCCCAGTACAAAATGCCATGCCTGCCCCTTGGGACCACCACCACCTCGCAGACACACATAATCAATTTTGTGCATGCGAGGCGCTGCCGGGCGCAGCCATGGAATATTTTACTGCCCATTTATCATATATGTCCATGAAACGATTGGCATGCCTTCCCTCTGAGCCCCCTAGTGCCTTACATGCACGTATGATCAATGATGTGTGCATGCAAGGTGCTGGGGGGCTCAGGGGTCGGGGCGTCTTTGCATTAAAGGAATTGGGACTCCCATGGGACTGGCATGGCATATTTTATGGGACATAGCTGCCCAACAGAAAATGGCATGTCTGGCCCCTGGGCCCCCAGCGCCTCAAATGCACACAATCAATGTGATTATGTGTGTATGTATGTAAGGACGTGGAGGGCCCAGGGTGTAGGCAAGGTATTTTTTACTGGACCAGTAAAAAATACCATGCCTGCCCGCTTAGCTCCCAGCGCCTCATGCACACACAATCAATGTGATTATGTGTGCGTATGAAGTGCCGGGTGGATCCTCGGGAGCAGGCATTGTATTTAAAGCCCTACCATTATCTTAGTGAGTGACTAAGATCATGGCTAGTAATGCGCAAACAAGGGTCACTCACAACGTCAGCCATTTTAAGAAGCAAGGTTGAGGCTGGGCTATTGGACCTCAATCCTCGCAACCCATTGGAGCAGGAAGGTGGCGAGAGTGTGGGTAAAGGACCGCCAGGCTTGACTCTCCAGCCAGCAGTATATCCTCGGCAAGTAAACCACGCTTTTATTGGCTCTCTAGCCCCAGGAAGTCAGTATCTGGCAGAGTCAAAGCTGGGGTGACCAGACTGCTTTAAGGGCTTTGTGAACTGGACTCTGGGCTCCTTGCTGATCTATAACAGCCTGCGTGGGTCTTGATTACCCCCCTGTTGAATGCTTTAATTTGACTTTGGGGGAGGGATGTTGTATTGTATGTATGGGACCGGCTCAGGGTAGGGATCCTGGAACCAGTTTCTCCAGACTCTCAAGTGGTGATGCAGTTTTCTTCACCATACTTGGAGGAGGAGAAAGGCCGGCCGCTGTGTATGAGCAGGTGGTCGGATTCCCATGCGGCATATGCTACTAGTCTCTGAATGAGCTATTGCGGATAATCCACGACTCCGAACTGGCGGGTGTGCGCCACCGATGTGACAGCACCTCCCAGATCTCCCTCGCCCCATAATATTGTAAATGGAGCAGTCTAAGGCATACAGTTATTGGTGAAGTAGAGTTTGTAATGAACGTGGTCAGTAGGACAGACTGGCAGCAATGAGTGACTATAGGCATATGCTCTTGCTAAAAAGAGCAAGCAGCATTTCCCCTGGGGAAGGAATGGCCACAAGGACAAACGCCACCAAAACCTATGAGCAGGATTACTAGATGTATTGCAAGGACCGAAAGCGACGACTACAACAGGTCAACACAATGGATTAAGACTATAGTGCAAAACATACAGGGATTTAAGGTTGCAAGTACAAAAGGGAATAGCTTCGTATAGTTCAAGATAAAGGAATGCACGTAAGCATTCTGAATATAAAGACAGAAAATGAATTGAGAAATGTGGTTTAGAGGTGACGGTGGGGTGATTCTGTGCCTTACAAGAACCAACTTCCTAAGAAAGTATCTGGCCAAAAGTGAACAATTTCTCGCACAAGTAAATGATGCACAAGAAACTATGGATGCGCAAGACTGACTTGCACAGATAAAAGGAGATGTAAAGCATTTGCAAAGGTGCAAATTGATGGAGCAGCAGAAGGTAGGGAGTCGGGGGCACACTTACCTGCATCAGACTTACATGCGCAAGCAGGGAATGGCCATGCAAAAGCCTCAGAAATGCAAGAAACACCCGCATGAACGTTTGAAGGGGCGCAAAAAGCATTTTCTTCTGGTCAAATTGGTTGTGCACCTGCTGTGAATATGCCTAATGCCGCTTGCTCCAAAGCTGAACTGGACCAAGGTGGACAAAAAAGGGAGCAAGAAGTGGTAACATTCAAGCAAGACCCTTCTGTTCTGTCCGGTCCCTAACAACAGGGGCACAGAGAATCTGCAAGGACGGTGCAATGCTCCTAGCTCGTAATCGTCAGGCAAGGAAACATGGAACATGGAGCCCTATTAATGCTAACTTCTCTTTATTCCCTCTCACAGCGTTCTGTGTCCGGGCTCTGGTTAGCCATTTTGGCACTGATGTGGCGCCTGAGATGCTCACCCTCTCAAATTCGATGTGGTCTGCTTTTCCTATATTTTCGGACTCAGATATACTTAAGGCTATTTGTCGTCTCAAGTCAGTCTCTCTGGCGGATGGTATCCCTTTGGGCTTCCTGAAAGAGATCTCTGAGGATATGATATCTGAGATCACTGCAGCAGTTAATGCATCGTTCATTGAAGGGATTATTCCTGTTACCTTAAACCACGCCCTGGTGATACCTTTGTTGAAAAAAAACCTCTCTGGACCCTGAGGAACTTGCTAATTTTCAGCCTATTTCCCCCCTGCCCTTCTTGATGGAAGTGTTGGAGGTGCTGGTGGCCCCTTTGCTCACTTCCGTCTTGGAATCCTCTGGATTCTTTGACTCTTTCCAATCTGAGTTCCGACCTGGGAGAGGCATGGAATCAGTCCTGAAATTGGTGCTAGACGACCTTGCCCGCTTTGTGGATCAGGATGGTGTCGGAGCAGTCCTCCTGTTAGATCTGGCGGCTTCTTTTGACACGGTTGACCCTCTCACCCTGATCTCCCGTCTTTCCGCAGTGGGGCTGGCTGGCTAAGTTCTAGGTTGGTTTACGGCTTTCTTGACGATCATTCGCAGTCGGTCTCTCTTCCTCCATTTCGCTCAAAACCTGTATTGCTTTCCTGCGGAGTCCCTCAGGGATCCGCTCTTTCCCCCATATTGTTTAATATTTATATTCGATTCCTTCTGCATCTCATTGGTTTTGATATTATTCCTATGCCGACGACCCACAATTTCTCGTACGCCTGGGTCTTACTAGATCCGACACAGCTGCTCGGCTTAGGAGGCGTCTGGAAGAGTTGGGTCTATGGATGGCGACCAACTGGCTAAGTTAAATGGCAGTAAGGTGTTGGTTGTTGCTACCACCTCTCCTCTCCTGTTTTGGACCCTGGATGTTCGCCCCTTTTCTCTTGGACCTTTTCCTTTACCGTCACCTTCTGTGAGAAATTTGGGGGTAAAAATTCCTCCTCCCGCTCAATGGATGAACAGGTGGCTGCTGTTTGTAAAAGTGGCCATTTTAAGCTCTGTACTTTGCGGAAAGTTCTTCCATTTATTCCAGTAAAATGTCAGGCCCCTGTGCTAGCGGCGTTTGTTTTGAGTGCTGTTGACTATTGCAACTCACTCTATCAGGCACAGCCTCACTTTCTTATTAACCGGCTTCAACGTCTTCCGAATGCCGCAGCCAGAGCCATCCTACAGCCTCCATTTGGGGCTTACATGTCTCCTCTACTAAGACCGCTTCATTGGCTGCCAGTGGAGAAACGTATTCTTTTCAAGTCTCTGTGTATCGTCCATCATGCGTTCTATGGATTAGGGGCGGAATACATACAGGTTATGTTCTGGCCCGATGTCTCCATTCTCAGTCTGCTCTCCAAGTGTTGGTGACTCGTGTGAGACTTTCTCGAATGGGTGGTGGTGCCCTTCTGGTCATTGCCGCTAAGGCCTGGAATACTTTGTCTTTATCTCTTTGTGCAACGGTTGACCATCTTAGATTTCGGCGGTCTCTGAAAACTCTTTTTTATTTTAATTGCCTCTAAGGAAATTGTGTACCTCTGCTTCTAGTGCCAAGGTGCCCCCGGGCGTATGTGTGCTTAATAAATATATGTAACATAACATAACTTAGTAGTCCCTCCTCACCTCTCCGTGAATCCCTTCCGCCCGACCCTCAAGGTTGTCCGTCTTTTAAGGTGGACTCTTCGAATTCCACTCACAACACCTTCTGTACGTAGTAGTGGAAAGGAATGTACAAAACAAAATGCCTGTGCAAGACGAGCAATCCATGACTGCGTCAGAAAACCGTGCCACGCCACCAAATGGAGACATGCAAACTAGTCCTGCTGCTGCACTACACACCAAATGAAAACGACCGGAAAAAATAATTGTCACCGAAATAAGAATTGTCACTAAGTTGACAGGAATTAAGTGGTCATGTCAAGCGACATCTACAGCAAAATTGTTTTCTTTTATTTTGGGGACATTTTACAGGGTGGCCAAAGTAATGAGCGTGTCTATGAAACTTACAGCAAAATGATTGACCAGGTCTTCTCATGCCCTGTGCCCACACTGGGCCTACCAAAAGCGTGGTGCAGTTTCAGGCATAAAGAGACCCGCTGCATGAGTGCCACAGGACAGTGTGCTGTGCCTCGGTCTGTATTGGCTCATAGTGCAGGTGCCATTGGAATTAACAGGGTATCTCCGATGACTGAGCGGATGTTCACATCTAGTATCGATGGAGGAAATTCCTCCGTTGCAAATGTTCCTTTCCTATCTGCTACCTTATAGGAACAATGACTTAAATGGCATCTGCGCAGTGAATACATACAGTACTTAAGTTTGGGGAAGGGGACACACTGGTGCATCCCTGATTCCATTCTGTTTCATCCCCCCACATGTGGGACCTGTCTTCCTTAATGAAATAGTGTCCCTAAATTGCCAAAGGTGACTGTCCTCTGACTTGGCATAGGAATGAAGTGGGGGTGATCAGACGATCCTACCCGTGCCGCCCTGAGTCCCATCATGCACCAGCTCGGGGAATGGCTGGCCTCTTGGTCACTCCATAAGTTGTTCCCAGAGATAGGCTGGGGACTTCATCGCACTGTACATTCCCAAACATATCCTGCTAATCGGTGCTTTTGGGTCAACCTGATGCCACAGCTCATGTCTATTCCCTTTCTTGGTGGATTTGGAGGGGTCAAGGGATCATTCACAGAGGATAGATGCATTTGTGTTGCTGATGTGGGTTAGCTGGCATCTTGCAGACCCGCATAGGAATAGATACTTTGTTGACTGGATAGCGCTGCCACAACAGCTACATATGCTACTCGGGCAGAAACCAGATGGCTCTGAACTGCCAAGCCTTTGTTATAATGGGTCATTTGAATGCCCCTAGGACCTACCAAGGCACATTAGCACACTTTGTGTTTGCCTTATTCCTCCCAACGCACTTGCCTCCCAACACACTTGCCATTTTTCTTCTCACAAGTTAATGGTATTTTGGTCAATTGTGTCTCTATAACAACCAGGTGGAGCCTCCTCACCATCACCAAGGCCAGGTCCATTGGGATGTGCTGTTGCAAATGGTATCTAGGCATGGCATATGTTGGACAGGTGCGATTGTCACAACATTTGTACCACATGAGCTAGGTGGGGCTTGTGGTCGTTGGTTCCTGAGGCATGGACTGGTAGCATCCCTGCTCTTCTTAGGCTGCCTTCAGTGGATGTTACCTGGTGAGTAGCAATGGACTCGGCATCATGCCCCACCAGGACAGGTGTGTACTATCAAGGGCAGCTATGTCCCGCTCCCTATTGTAAAGCACACTCTACGGCCTCTCTGAACAAACCCAGAAGACATGGGGAACCTCATTTCGAAAGCTACTGAGGAAACAGAAAAGACATTGACTCATGCAGTGTTGTTTAATGTGTCTGAAACTGATGCACAAGAAAGGTGTGCATGATCAGTAGGTGCATATGTAATTGATAGGATAGGTTATTTATAAGGCACTTAATACCGAGAGGTTTCTAAGCGCTGACCGTCGTCTTGCTTCCAAGGAGTGCACGTTGCCCCTGAGCTATCCTCCCAATGACGTATGCAATTGATGCATCAAGAACTGCATTCAATTATTGCGGATCTAGTGATGATGCATACGTTTGTATGCATCATATCCACAGGCATCGCATGCACGCATTTTATGTGCACATTTTAATGAGCGTATTGAGATGCCGTGAACATCATTTTTTGGTTACTAGCCCATTTTCTTGAAGACCGGTTTGTAAGACGGCCATCTGTTGGTTCGTTTTCTTAACACTTTTCACTGCAGATGTAGAGAATGTACTTAGGTAGTTAGAAAGGTTTGGGGGGCTGGGAGATAGCGTGTGGTCTCCCCCCACATTATGTGCAGTGAAATGTGTTAAAAAATCGAACAAATGGGCCTCAGGCAAATTGCTTCGAGGAAACATCATAGATCCATGTTTTGTGAATGGACACCAAGAAAATGAGCTGAATTATTGCACAGGCGCGTTTCTGTGTGATTCTGCATCTAATAAAGATGTGCAATTCTTTTGTGAATTGGCCCCATGATATCTAGACCAGGGGCCTGCAATGTTTGGCTCTCCAGATGTTTGGGTCTGCAACTCCCATCAGAACTAGCCAGCATAGTGAATGTTGAGGGAACAAGGCGGCTGTTGTCCCCAAGATCTGGAGAGCCACAGAATGCAGACCCCTCATCTAGACAAATATAAAACGAAGAGAGAGCAGCAACAATAAACAAAAACATCAATACCAGAGAACATCCAACGTTCAGTAGTATAAGTTCCCCATATCCCTGTCTTCGTAGTTCTGCTTGTGTCCAGATTGACTCCCTTTGGCCCATTACTTGGATTTCCAAACAGCAGACGTTGGATTGTTCTATCCCCGTTCATTACTGGCTATATAGTAAGGGAAGTATGTCGTGCAATTCTTTTGTTGATTGGATTTTCTCCTTTTTTCGCTGCCCTCCTCTGCCAGCCTCTCTTTGTGGGGTTGTATGTTCAACATCCAGGCCACATAAGACCATCCTCTAAGGATCAGGGGTAGCGCCATGTTTGTTCCTCAATTGTTGCAGATATTGCAGTATCCATTCTGGATCTTGGCTCACAGTGAACATCTAGAGTACAGGGGTACCAGGAAATAAGGTGCGGGGGGGGTTATAAGAAAAGCATAGTGAGCAAAATAAATGGTGATGCCACAGCAAAGCAGGAAGGTCGGGCATTTTAGAAGTAAACTTCGAAAAGGCACTGGTTTGGTTACCTGATGAGAGGTTCCATACCAAGGGTCTGCAACGTGTGACTCTCCAAGTGTTTTGGACTACGACTCCCATGATCCCTCACCATTGACTATGCTAGGTAGGGATGATGGCAGTTATAGTCCAAAACACCTGAAGAGCAGAGGCTGCAGGCTCTGGATTGTTATTCAAAGGAACGCAAACCTGTATCGTAACTACGTCCTCCTTGCTTGAAAGTCCCCAGTTTGTAAATCCAACTGAGCTCCCTTGGCAGCAGTTCTTAATTCACATACCCTCTTTTGCTGTCCTTTTGCACATCTTATATACCATATAGTTTCTGATGGATCGTATTGTGTGTGTGTTAATCTTATAAACCCGAAGTGGGTTCTTTCTTGCCCTTTCTTTATGCTGAAGTTCAGTTATCCCGGTCTTCGGTTTCCTGTTGGCTTTACCCATGAACATGAGGCTGCAGGCGCTGGGGCTGCTGTATTTAACAGTCACTAGCACCTTGGTGGAATGATTCAGCCAATCAGGTGGCTAGGAATGCGGGCTGCTTGAAACGATGGTGAAAGCATGCGTTCCATCCTACTTAATGGCTGGCGCACCCTGCCGCCCTCTTCCCCCCCACCCTCAGTTCCCTTATTATTATTTTTTATTCCCCTCCCCACTTCCCTTATTCCGGCTGCAGTGGCACTTCCAGCCGCACCTTCCACTCTGTTCCTGATGCAGTTATGGAAAGGGAAGAGGGGCTCCATAGAGAGCCCCTCTTCCCTTTCCATGGCAGCCATCTTTAAACAGTATTTTTAGTCAGAATGGGATGCTCGAGACGTCCTGTTCAATGACTGAAAATACGTTTTCGTTTTTAGCACCCCGGGTGACCGCTTTGTTAGCCTGGGGAGCTAAAGGCCTTAAGCCCCCATTCCAAGTGCTCGAACGGGTGGCGGGGGGTGTGATGGCCCAGAGCCCTAGTGAAAGGCCCCCATGGCCATTACACCCCATTCCAGCCCTTGGAACGGGGGCTTGACGCCACAGTGGTGCATGCAATAATGGCCTTGGATGCTTATGTTGTGGTGGTCTTGAGACGGCTGAAAATAAATCCCGGAATGAGGCAATTGACGATGTTACTACTGTACGATCTGTAACAGACTTTTTTCTGTGATTCAAAGGTCGTTTCCTTAGAATATTTTCTAGGATCTTCACCGTTGACATCTCTCTGACGTCTACTCTCCTTCTGGCCTATCTGCTCGTTTGCCATCCTCGGACACAGCTATGTCTGAGCCTTGTGAAAAGTGCAGGACAATGACTGGTCTAGGGTGGGGCACTCCATCATCTCATACACCCTCTGTTCTTACTCAGTGGTTGTAGTGGTGGTAAACATTTTAAATAGTCAGTTCTCCTCAAGAAACATCCTAAATATTCTTTGTTATGGTGTGAGGCAGGTAGGGGAAGATCTTTGCAGGCATAGACATCGGTAGTGCTTCAAACCAATGTGCCTAGGGTGGCATAGAACAGCAAGGAAGTGTGGAATCGCTCCACTTTGATATGCCATGTTTACCTGGTCCTTTCCAAGATTAGCAATAGGCCATCCAGCAGCAAAGACCAGTTGGGTCCAGCATAACAACGTCATCCAGATCTGCCAGTGACAGCAACACACTCCATGATAGCATTTTTCCATAAGGTGCCATATGGGTCCTCGAGGCAGATGGCGACCTGAAGCCCAGCGGGCCACATGAAGTCTGAGCTCATCCCTTACCAGCACTGTGGTATGGATGAATCACGCTGATGCCATGGCATTTGGGGACATACCTGCTTTGGGCATGGGGGTTGCCATTGTCCCTGATGCCCCAATAAAGACTTCTGGGATTTCAGCGCTCTGAGACCTATGTGTGTGTGTAGCGCTATATAAGAAATACATTATTATTATTATTATTATTATTATTCATCCTGCTGTTATCCGACACGCCCGTGTCGACCTTCTAAGGGACCGGCACAGCTGGGGATGCAAAAGTATTTCCAGACTAAATACCCCTAGCTCGAGATAGCTCCAACCTTTGCCTTGATGTCAACCGGGATGGCCCCTTGGGTTATGTAAGGCTGGAATAACATACAGCTGGAGCTTGTGCTATAGACACAGTTTGTGCCTTTCCCCAGGAGACCAATAAAGCTGATCTGAAAATAATACACCATTTTTCACATGCTCCTCCTGGACTTTTGTGAGCCTCAGTCTGGGTTGTGCATTCTCTTTAGAGGTGCATCCATCAGCTTCAATATCCCTGTCTTTGCTTTAGATGTCAAATACCATATTGTCCCATTTCCAATATGGCTTTGGCCTGATTACCTTATAAATCCTGCTTGGAACGCATTGGTTCATAAAGTCTGTCTACAATGTACGTTAGTTACTCTCCCTCTGAAATCCCCCAGGACTCGGCAAACACGTCACCTTTCGTGGGCCCATTAAACATCTCGCTTGGTGGCCCCCTTTGGTTTATTACATGCATAATCCCTCTTCTAATACAGGCAAACAGTTGCATGACAGATTGGACACGGAGGCATCCATAGATGTTTTTCTTCTAGTCAGTTTTGAGCATACCGCCACTGGCAAAATCGAGTGTTGGCATCTTGCAGTGCACTCCTGCGTTCTAAGGGGTACATCAAGAGAAAGGCTCGGGGGCAACGGGCTTGTCTTTGAAACAAGAAAGTACTGAGCAGCCTGGGTTTGATACCCACGCCTGCACTTAGAGGCGGCAATCCGGCATGAGGCACGATATAAATGAGCAATTTTAATGTGTACATCCTTTGGATACTTCATGGTGTCTGTCACCTACAACTGTGAAAGTGAATGGCCGTGTGCTTCTTTCCAGCCTATGATTGGCCCTATTAGATTTAAAACTAAAACATGGAGTATAACACTGAGAATAAAATTTCTCTTGTTGCAATGTGTCGGGGATCTTGCAGAGTTAAAGGACTTCCTTTTATTCTTGAATGTTCTGACCACGAGTATGCCTGTTGTGAGCTAAGAGTACCTATTCCCTTTGCATCCATCTTGAGTGGCTGGACAGGTATTTTGTGCATCCCATGGATGATCTCAGTTCTGTACCTCCTTAATTCTTCTAAGAGATGCTATGGGGTTCTTGATGTTGGGTGACACATATGTGCATATCCAGTTGAGGGATGCACCTAATTCTGACTGAGTTTAGGGCCATTTAGAAATGTGTATATGTAATGGATGGGATCACACAGATAAATTATGAGTCCAAATAACCGAACCAACTCAGAAAGATGGAAAAGTACTGTTTTATTAACAATTATCTAAAACGGGGAGTTAAAACGAACATCAACAGACGTACGCTCCATTTCTCTCCGCGATCTTCACACAATGCATAGTTTTTATATAATAAATACGTCAGCGGTGACATCCTATTACGTGGCAATAATGAAAAACCTACTACTGGTCGGGATTGGCTTAAGGGGAAAATCTAAGTATACCTTCTATAGGAACTAGGATTGTGATTGGCTGCTCATTATCCGGTGGACAACATATGCCTACTTCTAAAACATGTAATCTTCAGAAACATTAGACACACAGTTTCTCATTGGTTTTCAAACTATAAGGTCCTTCATTATATGGACGATTATAATTGGTTGGCACGTTTGTGCCATGACTGGAACATTCGGTTCACTTAGGAGCACATAAGCCCAGACCCAGGTGCAAGGAGATGGGGCATGATACTACCTCCTGACCCAATTAACCCAGCATCTCTTATTGTCCATGCCTTCTGCCATGAAGATTGTCTTTGAACGTGGCCTTGCAAAGTATCCTGGTCTCGCAGAATACACGGGAGTGAAAACATTTAATATCCTGTTCTGGGACTCCAAGTTCGAACTCTGTTTTCATCTTTGGATCACGTGACAGGAGACGACTATTTTGTCCATTTTGAAGCTTTTAAATGTTTTAAATGAATTAAACTTGGCACTCTTGGTGTTCTTTCTTTGCACCTTAACCAGGGATGATTCATCCTTCGCATGTTAGCTCATTTCCAGAATAGATAGCTGACCTTGACTGCTTCAGTCTTGACTCCAGGCCAGACAGCTTTGTCTTGTAGCTCCACGATTCTACTTATTCTTGCTGCGACACAGCTTTCTCTTCCCGCTTCATGGGTCCTGGCTAACTAAATTCATGATACCGATGTCCAGCTTCTATACAATGGCGGCTTCACCTGTGTTCTATTCACTACGTATAGCCAGCGTCTATGGTGACTTAGTCTACCTTGCGTTTCAGCATCTGTACATTTATTGAATGCTTGATTTTCTACAGCACTTTGTGCACATATAATCTTCTTCCTTTATATTTGAGAGTTCACTTGATTCTTTACTTTGTCAATAGTTTCTTTAGGATCCATACATTCTCTTCAGTCAGTAACGCAAATCGTCATACATAATTTTTGTGACGTCACTGGCTTCTTTTCTCTGATCCTTCTCATATTCCTTAAGGGTGTTCCTCCCTCAAGTTGTCATACTTTCGGGGATACATTTGGTAGGGTTGTCTCCATGGGTATCTTCTTTCGAACACACGCTGCGGGATTGGAACAACTGCTGGTGTCAAACACGGCACAATCTCGGGTATCCAACATATGGGAGAAAGGGGGGCAGAGTTTCCTGCAGAGGCATGCAGCTGCTCCTCTGCAGGACACTCATGATTTTGGTTTTGCCAGATCAGTTCCCAGTAATCCCAGGCATCACATGATCACCATTGCATCCATATTAGCCTCCAGGTTGTCCTCGCTCTTGAAGTGAGAGTGAACTCGGCGACATGGGCTTCCATGGGTTGCGCGGCTGAAAGGTATCCTTGCACTGCCTCTTACCAGCCACACAATCTGCGCGCTATGGGTGGAATTCTCTTGCCAGCCCTAAGCTTTATTTGGGATTAAGGATAACTGACTGGTGGTCGTGCTTAATAGCTACAGAGCTACTTGACCGATGGCCACAATGGCCTTCCTTTTTATGTAAATCTGCCCCAGTGCTGCAGATGAAGACCCCAAGTGGTCTCAGAACCTCATCTTCCCCTTTCGCCATATCTACATCTGCGTGGGGTAGAGGAAGGCGTGCAATGGAAGGCAATACAAGAAGCCACAAAGAAAATGAGATGAGATACATGTTGAGAAGTATTGAATGGAGATAAAAAGGAGAAAATAATATTTTGTGAGATCGGTTTGACTAAGAAGATGGTACATGAGTTTACTTGGGTCACCCTAATTTAAAAGTGTCTGTTATGTTAAGGTTTTGAGTCAGTAATTGAAAATGAATTTCAGTAACTATGTGCATGGGTTTACAACCATGGTTTGCCGTTTGCATGAAAGGCCTGCAACCTAAGCAAATAGAAAATGCCTGCCCAAGCATTGATAATGTAATCAATCAGAATCCAAAAGTAGGCCATGGTCAAGTAGGGAATTGTATATAAGATGTATGCCCCAGGTTACCTATTAAACTAAATCTGATCGGTCCTAGGGCGGTCAAATGAGTTCTATAAAATGTCTATACTGCATTCAATTGTAGCTACTTTGTAAAGGTTCTTAAGAATAGACAACAAATTGAAATTGAACTGGAAGAAACAAAGGGAGTGAGAGTGAAAAAAAAAGGAGAGAGTGAGACCAAGCGGGAACATATGAAGAGGACATCACTGGTGATGAACAGAAACATAAAGAAACAGATGGCTAGAATGTAAGATAATTGTAAAATGAGGACAATAACAAGGAGGAGAGAAAGCTGGCAAAGATTGGATGAAGGAAAGAGGGAAAAAGTTGAAAAAGATAAGGGAGAGTAAAGCACACAAAGCAGAAAAGGAGAGATGGGTTGGGAGAAGAACAGATCAAACGGAAAAAATGTGTAAAGTGATTAGAGCGAGTTATAAGGGGTCATCAAAATAAAAGAAGTTAGAGGAGAGATAAAAAAGAAAATGGGGTAAGATATAGATGTAAAACAAGGAAACAAAGGCAAGATAAGTGAGGAGACTATAGGAGGAGGGAAGTTCGGGCAATCCCCATGAACAAGAAGGTGTATGAATGGGCAGAGTATCTTAGGCTCCCTCCGTCATCATGATCGTTTGCCGTCTTGGTTACAGGAACCACCTTCGCCAGAGAAGTCCATCCTTCCCACAGCTAGAACATACCAATTACTCAGAACTGTGCAAAACCAAATACAAATCTCTAACCAGTGCCAGGGTTCATTCCTCACCACCCATGAAGTGTTATCTTCCTTTTATAGGAAACTCTCTCTCTGCCGGGTACAGAATAGACCGTTCTGGTGGGGATGGCAATCTTTCGTGCACCTCCTCAGAAGTCACAAGTTATGATATGATAGTTTATTTATATAGTGCCTATACACAATGTGTTTCAAAGCACTTGCTTCAAAAAAGGGAAAATACAATGACATTCTTACAGGCCATGAACAGTAAGGATGTGAAATTAACTATTTTACTCGGCCTGACGACATTTCAGATAGTGCAAGAGCTAAAACATAGATAGGAAGGGAGGGGGTGAGTGGGAAGGAAATGGAAACAGACAGGTGACTACCGTACTAGGCCTGACAACATTTCTGGTAGAGCCGGAGAAAAACAAAAGGTGAGGGAGAGGGGTGCAGAAAGGGAAGGGAGGAACAAAACAAGCGACTATCATACTAGGCCTGATGACATTTCAGATAGTGCTTGGGGGAGAATGGGGGCAATTAAGGGGAGGGGAGAGGAGACAGACAAGGTTGCTATCATACTAGGTCCAGCGGCAATTCTGGTAGAGTTAGTGCATAGAAGAAAGTAAGGGGAGGAGATAGGAAAATGGAGAAAGGGAGAGGAGGAGAGAACAGAGTAAGCAGTCAAAAAGACCGTAGAAGCAAGAAGGGAAAGCGAATACAATTGCAGAAGTCAGTAGTAACACATAATGTTGCAAGCCAGGATACAAAATAAAGATGGGAACAGCATGATTCGGGGCCACCATGAGTACAAGATGCAAAGGAAGTCCAGCATGAGAGTTGAGAAAGGGTGACGCAGCGTGAATCAATGAAGTACATAAAAGTAAAATCCAGCATTGGCCACAAGACAGTGATGGTGAAACCAGAATGTATCAGGACAGACTCCTGCAGAAGTAGGTTGGAGGGGGAGGAGGGTAGAAGAATCAAGCAAAACAGGAAACACCTGTGTGCGAGAAGGGGGGGCACAAGGGAACATCACGGGGGGACCTGAGGGGGTGGGGATGGTCTGTGGGGTCAGAGGGAGTAAACGCATGTTGGTGCATGCTTACCTGCTGCCTGAGCAGGGGTTTGGGCCCTGGGTCCTCCTGGTTGGAACAGAAATTGCCCTTTTCTTTGCCTGCCCTTTGCTTTGGACTCCCGGCGAGAGACGCCCTTGATCTAAGAGTTAAGAGCAGGAAGGAAGTGGGAGGGCTAAGAAGGTGGGTGGTGCTTAGGCCAGGTGACATAGACCCACTTGCACCTGCTCCCCATCTGCAAAGGAAAAGAGGCTGGAGGGATCCTGAATTAAGGAAAAAGAGCGGCAAGCAGGAAGGCACCAGGTGGGCGGGGCTTAGGCCAGGTGACCTAGACCCACTTGCACATTCTCTCCACAAGGAAGTTTGCTCTAGAGGGCACTGGAGATCGGATCTCGCAGTCCATGGAGAGACACAGGTTCTTGAGCCAATACTGACTAGGCTTGCAGTAAGTGACTCACTTACGTCTCCCTGATAGAAGGAGAATTCAGCTGTACCCCATATTAAGCTGCAGCAGGGAGGTACACGCTGCGCTCTCAGGATGTCGGGCAGAGGAGATGTCATCAACTGATCTCTTCTCCTCCGCTACCACTGCAAACAAGTGGCAAGTGACACTGTAAGCCCTCAAATCTTGTCCCTGGCCAGATGTATTTAACCCTTCTCCCTACTCACATTATTTTGATCATATTCAATTCTAAATTGTCCTGTGAGTGCTTTTTAGCCTGTTATCTATGTTGTATCATGTAATGTAACACTTTGAATTTACCGAGATCTCAGTTATTTGCACTGGGTTTGTTTTTTGCAGTTTATCTGCAGTAGTTGCATTCTAGTGAGCTCTCCCTCGGTTTAGTATTGACCTGTGACCCAATTGCCCCTGGAGGGCGTGATTTCTGCCCCTCCCTCGCCCCAGGTAGGGCTGTGTGAAGTGGGCATGGAATCAAAAGTCATATTTTATGATAAGAGGTGACCCAGGAGTTCGGTCTAGCGCTTGGACAGTCTCCCTGAGTGTTCCCACCCCTTGACACACTTGACAAAATACAGCCAGGAAAAATGTTGTGAAGTTCTTTTGGACTCAGAGAGACATCATTCTGAAGCATTACTCAGAAATAAGAAACTGGCACTTGAAGGTAGCAAGTTAATATATTTAATATCACATCTAGTTCCTACAAGCTCTAATTTTCATTGCACCTGCTATGGAAGCAGAAATTATAACATAGCATATTGCCATACATATGAAGAGCACTAATGCATAAGCTAAGAGCATGATTTACATTTAATAAAGAACAAGTACAAGTAATCATTTTAGGATTCCAGCTGGAGTAAAATAGAATTTATGTTATGGTGGTTGTAAAGACTGGTAGGGGGTGTCTGTACTTCCGCTCTCTATATGGTAGAGGAGAGGCACAGCAGACCCCAGCCAAGATTCTCTATATGGTAGCAATGGACGAGCAATCAAGGCCTAGCTTCTCAGGAGGTGATGTGGGCTGATTCTTAAGTACAGTGTAGTCCCCGAATCCCGACAAAGGAATGTCCACACACTGTATTACTGAAAACACAGTCTTTATATAATTAATATTCAAAGGTATGTACACGATCACAATAACGCACTTTGTACTCTGAAGTCAATAATGATAAATATATACAATTCTAAAGTGGTACCACTAATGTTATCGAATCTCATTGAAGTGCATCAACTGTACGGTTAAAATGTCACACAGATTAATAACAAGTAAACCAGCAATAGAGATAGGCAGGAAGGTAAGATGGTTGAAACAGTAGGCAGAATACTGGCCCCGTACCCTAGACACAGTTCTGTGTGGAGATCCCCCCCACCTGGGCAACCTGTAAATAAAGATATATCGCACAAGCCCAGTCCATATGTTCAATAGTCCCACTTCTTCCTATTAAGGTTTTATCCCCCCAATGTACCTGGTGGAGTAGAGTTCTCCGACGATGCGTCGACCGATCCTTCTTGAGTGCCTCCCTTTCAGGCGGGAGCCACGGATCGTCGAGAGGTGTCGGGGAACTTGGCGTTCGGTGTCGGGGAATCGACAGCCCTTCTTGAGTGCCCTCCCTTTAAGGCGGGAGTCACGGGTCGTCGAACCTCGGACGGTGAACAGGGTGAATTACGGCAGGGAAGTGACAGCTTCGCTCCTAGCGGTGCTCGTCGACGACAGAGCGTTGGCGTCCTGCAAGGAGGAGGCGTCCGGGCCACCTCGGTGACGATAGTTCTGGACCGCAAAGAGATGATGAAGAACTGTGGCCCAGCAAGGGCGTCGAGTCGTCGGCGTCTCTGTGGTCTTTAGGTGGTGGGAAACCCATCGGTGGATGCTCCTCGGCGCGTCGACGGTCGGGCCTTCTCCAGCGGGAGACAAGCGGATGACGATGCAGGTGAGAGCTTCCGATGATCAATGGAAGTTCTTAGGCAAACGGGAGCACGGCGGCTCCGGTCGGCGACGGAGATCGTCGACAGTGGCGGACAACAGTCAGAGTGCTTCTCCTTGGAGTTCCGCAGCAGTCCCCGTATCGGGTCGGCAGCCCGTCGAAGGTCTGTCTACCAGGGAGCGTTGGCAAAGATCAGCTGTGCACGATGGTCCCTCGTAGCTCGGGAAGAGGGCGCCTTACAAGGTCCTCTCTGGGTCAGTCCTTGGAGGCACATCAGCTTTCAGATTGTGAAGGAGAGCAACAGCAATTCTTCTCGTCCAGCAGGGCTTCAACGTCAAGAGTCGGTTAATCCAGTTATTCGTCGTAGTGGACTTCAGCTTCTGAACACGATTCCTAGCAGTGAGAGGTCCCCAGATATACTGTTGATCTCCCATTCATTCCGCTGGGTCACACTCAAGCATCCAATCACGACTACGGGCATTCATGCAGGCAGGCAGCCAATCAGGCACACAAGGTATTCAGGCCATTCACTTCTCTCCAGACACTCACAACAAGTTATGTGTATTGGGACAAGTACCGAGCCATTCAACACTCCAAGCCGCATTCATACCGGTTTCGGGCAGGGTTGTCTCAGTCATTGTGTCAACCACCAGATACTAGACACCCACAACACAGAATGCATATTTGTCGCACACTCTATTTACCCAGGTCCCACCCACAGGAGGTACCCACAACATACATCACCGGGAAGGCTCCAGCTAGTCAGGATTTCCACCCAACAGCCGGTCAGGGGGAAGGGACAGAGTCAGGGCATTCCAGGACTTTGGGAAAACAAGGTAATGGGTAATAGAAAGAAAGAGGCCACCGGGGCATCTTGTTTTCCATCAGGAATCAACTGATCCCAATGGCAGGGCCGGGGTATCCCAAAATGGAGGATACTCCGTGCACCTGTCAATTTCAGCATGGAGCTGCCACCAGCCTATACCCTGCTCTGCGGACCACCCACAGGTGCCCAAAAACATACACTAGGGGCACAGGGTTGTACCCCCACCCATGGGTGCCATAGGGTATCCCACGGGTCCATTCACCAAACCAAAAGAAAGAGAGCTGCACCGCCAGGAGTCCCACATGAACTCCTGTGCGGAAAACACGACAGAACACACGATAAAAAGCAGTAAAGGACAAGGATACCGAGGCCCTGTCCCTCCGATGCATTTCCAGCATCACAGTGGTCTACACTAAACTACGGTAAGAACGGGAGTGGTGTAACATACCAAAACGCCTGTAGTCTCACAAAAATGCATACAGTTCGACTTCCACATTTAAACTCACGCTTTTAGGGCTCGCTGGGCTGCATACGAATTGACCACACCTTCCTGTCAATCGGGCCTGCTTGCACCTCTGCTCGAGGACCTGCGATGGATGTACCTTCCCAGCCCCCCCAGGGTTTGAGTTTTCCTGCTGCACTGTGTCGGCCTCCTCCCTGCCCCGTCAATCTGCGCTTTAACACGGGACTTTGTCTGCCTATAATGTGTGCGTCATTTCCGCCACCTGGAAAGTTAAACTCTAGAGCTGAACACTGTTCCTGTGCTTTGCTTTGCATTGAACACATGATATACCTATGTGCAAAATCAAGAGACAGGTGCTGTGTTTGACCATTGGTCGTTTCCCTTAGAGTGAATGGGCTACTGCTCGGGGAAAGAGCAAAGCGTGTCATTTGCTCCTAGACAACTTCAAAACTCCATTATAGTAACTGAGCTTTTGAAGAGATAAAGAGCGACATTTTGCTTTCACACACCATAACTGTGTGCATGCATTGGGTGTCTATTGGTACTTCCTGTCTTATCAAATGTAGCTGGTGTAAAAAAAGAAAGGCATCTCTTGAACTCACTTGTTGCTGTTTGAGACAGGAAGCTGCCCTTTTGTGGCTAAGGTTTATTCTGCTGGAAAGAGGAAGCTAGTTCATCACCTTTTGCTAAGGCCAAGCAGCAGGAACCTATGTTATCTAGAGCATTATGTGTGAGTGAGTGCTTTCTGCTCAACAAACATTTGCAGTCTCTTACTGTTAAAAAGTCGCTTGATCTGTGACTAACTGTTTTAGCTCGGATGTCCATTATCCATAATTCATAACACCCGGAGGAAGAACTGGATCAAACAGAAGACCAAGGGGTAACGCCTTTGAAGAATGCACACAGGGCTGGTGTGGTGCTGACTGCAACACAGCGCAGGCATTGATTTGTGGATGACGGGTTGAGTGTTGAGATGTGGTGGCAATAGCAGGTTTCTCTATAGAGATGTGTGCAGAAATTACCACATATTCTTTTGTGGGCGTGCAGAGGGATGCATTCAATGCCATATCATTTATATGTTGTCACAGATGGCCTCAATAATACACCAATTCTCTGAGATAGTTCAATAGTTTTTATTAAAGAGATTGAAAAGGGGCTCAATAAGTGTCATCCCTCTCTCTCTTGTCTAGTGTCGGTCGGATCCCACCCTTGCATCCCTCAACCCTTGGTTGGTCTCTAGAGATGGGTAACCCCTAATGCCTAAAATTCTGCCTGCCTTGTGGTGGTGGCCTAATGGTAAAACCCCTTTCTAACTATCCCTCTCTGGGAACAATCTGGGTGGCCCATAGCCCAGGTCCCCTAATGCAATTCAGTATAGAATAGGCACCCTCCAGATACTCGGGCCCCCATTGGTTTTTCCCTTTCATGCCTTTGTACTCCTCACCCTGATGGTCTATCCTTCCTTTACCTTCCTTCAACTCTCCTCCCCTTATTTCTTCCTCGCTCCTTTGTCACTCCCTCTCTATTGCTCTTCTTGTCCCTCCCATCGATGTTCTCCCTTTCTATTCACTACAACTACTCTTCCCTCTGCACACCACCACTACTCTCACCTATGTCCACACTACTACTACTACTGCTACTACTACTTACTGCTACTACTGTACTCTCTCCACACTCCTACTACTCGCCCCTCTCCACACTACTGCTACTCGCCCCCGCTCCACACTACTACTCGCCCCTCGCCACATTACTGCTACTCACCCATCTCCACACTACTGCTGCTCACCCCTTTCCATACTACTGCTATTCACCCCTCTCCACACTCCTACTCTAGACTCCACCCGCACTTTCTCCCACAGTCGCTCTCCATTTACTCTCCCAGTCACCTCATTCACGTATTACTCTGCTAGTCTCACTCTTACTAATTGAACACACATTAACACCAGAGTACCACTTTCTCCCACCAAACAATACCTCACCTTGCACACTCATTTAGCAGTCCTCCTCCTCGATCCTCTGCTTGGTCTGTTGGTCCTTCTCCTCCCTCGACCTCGCCCAAACAACCCACACTGTCCTGTTCCCTGTACCCCTTTTTATCTTCCCCTTAACCCTCATTGATTGTTTCCATCAACTGGATCCTCCGGGCAAACTGCTCACTTTTCTTTCCCATGGGGAGGTGTTAAAGGTAAGCAAACACATAAAGGGGGTAAAAGCCCTACCCCCTTCCCATACGCAGGTCCACCTTCATTTGGAAATGGCGCCCTTCTACAATCGCATTGAATGTGATTGTATCGCGTTTGTGGTAGGACTTGCTGGAGCGGTTAGTATGCCGGTTTGACATGGAGACTGTTCCGCGGCCGTGTTGCAGGTAAGGAAACTGTCTCTGTTGGTATTATTTAGAGCTTTGATACTGCCACTTTGCTGTATGGACTGCTCTTCATGCTCACCGAAGGTGAAGTTAATTCTCTCACACTGGTCTGTGTTGCGTAATGTGCTGGGCCTGCTAGACTTCAGTGTGGGTTACTGTGCAGTACGGCAGTTTCTCACTGTCTCTCACCTGGTCGTGGTGCTCGCTCATTCTTCTACTGCTAGACATGGTGAAGTGCTACCGGACAAGAAAGAGACATGTCAGCATTGTGCAGCACAGTCATGGTGCAAGAACAGGTGGTACTCAGTTCATGCAAACGGGGACAAGTGCTGTCCCCCACATCCCCCAACTCTGACACCACACCTTTGAGGCAGGACTGGCTCTGGAAAGAATCCTGGTAGGCTTCCCACCCCAGATTGAAAGGGATCCCCATCCCCTCATGACAGAGTCAGGTCCCAGACCCTGTTACAATATGTTGCGGTCTGAATCCTGAGAAAGGGGTGTCGCTGAGAACAGGTATTTACTGAAAGTATTGGGAGGTGGGTAGGTGTTAGTGGGATGCTGAAGGGATCATGCATTTGGTCTGAAACTCCCCATGCAGCAATTTTTTAGGATGATTGCCCGCAGTCCCTAGAGCCACATTTTGTGTTATCTATCAGCCAGATTTACATTTCTTCTTTGGTCAGAAGTACAGTCGTTTGAGGTAAAATGTATATGTATTTGTGGCTAGAGTTCCTTAACTGAGTTCCTGAGCCGGCAGCAGCCAGGCATGAAGACTGAAGGCGGATCATGATGAGAAATCTTGTTGCGCTTAGGACAGGTTCTGGATGGTATCTATGCATATGAACTCTCATGCTTCGATGTTCTGGGATTGCATTCAAAAAGCAGGCTAGTTCAGGCATTTTTTCCATCTGGTGAGTAGTTGTGTGAAATTTTGCTACAAGACATTCCTGAGGCAAAGGCACTAAGGAACATAGAAATCTGCCTGGTCATGGGAAGCCTTCTTCAAGGCCGAGATGAAGTGAAGGGTGTTCCAGAGTCGTGCATGTGGCGGGACGGTTTACCCTATGCATGAGGGTTACGGGGAGGATAAAAAGATAACAGGAAACAGGACAGCGTGGGTTGTTCAGGTGTGGTCAAGGGAGGAGAAGGAGGACCAACAGACCAAGCACAGGAAGGACTGTGCAGAGGATCCTGGAGGAGGATTGCGAAAGGAGTGTGCAAGTTGAGGTCTTGTTTGGTGGGAGAAAGTGGTACTCGGTGTGAGGATGCGTATAATTAGTATGAGTGAGACTAGTAGAGTAGGGATTCAATGAGAAGTTGACTGGGAGAGTAAATATATCCGGGCAATAGATTCTCTATCCACACTTCCAACAGACCCCTCAGAAGTGCCCAGACCAACTTCCTTTCCTTACCCCGTTTCAACCTTCAGAGATCTGGCGGAATCAGCTTCCCAGTCACGTGGCGAAACTCTAGAACTCGCTCCCCAACCCACTCAGAGCTGAACCTTCCTTCCTGGCATTCAAGAGCAAGGCCAAAACCTGGCTGTCTGCCCAAGACCTGCCCTTGATTCAGACCACTCGCTAGCGACCTCTCCTGCTCTTGCCTAAGGCTTACTCTTGTGTAAATATGTAATTAACTGTCCTTACAATCTGTTTATGTATATATTTCTGTAAATGCGTTTGTATGCTTATACTTTGTTGTAACCTAAGTGATGCGCCTGGATGCCCTTGGGCCTGGTACGCTATATAAATAAATAAAATACAAATACGAAAGGAGAATGGAGGATATTGGAAACCAAGGGATTAGGTAAGAAGGCCGCAGACCTGGGAAAACTAGTATGGTGTAACAGGGTGGGAGCTGTGGGAGAACAGAGCAATGGCGTAAGGAGTGGAAGACATGGGAAACGAGCAAGGGCGAAGAGGTGGGGATGGACTGGGAAAATGGAGTAAGAGCGTTAGGGGGTGGGAGATCTGGGAAATAGCACGGGTGTAAGAGTTTGGGAGACCTGGGAAACGGAGGAAGGGTGTAAGAAGCCATGCAGAAGTTCAGGTAACTTAAGGTGGGGGATGGTAATAATAAGGACCCATGCTCCGCGTAGAACCCTGAGTATGTGTGGTAGAAATGCAATACATGTAAGCTATCTCCTGCCTAATAAAGCAGCTGCGCCCTTTTTCACTGACACAAAATGGTGTCCTGTTATTGATTGCAAGATAATGCACAAAGGAGGAGGCGTGTAGCTTCTGGGGCGGGAGCTCGGAGGGAGGTTGTGCGGTGCTTGTCTGGAGATGGGGGCCGCAGGGGCAAAGTGTGGGCTGTCGCTTCTATGGCTTGCAGCCTCATGGACGCCACCCTCATGCGATTGTTACTGGTTGTTTACTGGGTTGTCCCACAAGCACACAGTGCATCTTCTCTGGTTTACAGATTACTTTCTGAGGCTGTGTGGCTTGGCATGCTGTGACCAGGTCCAGGAGGACGCCTGTAGCTCTTTCTACACTTCTGCTGAGTTCTGCATTCTTATCAAAACGACAGCCAGAAAACCTTTCCCCCGAAAACTTAATTCTGCCAGGGATGTGTATTTGCTGAGCTCTTTGTTTTTGACTCGTATCCTCTCCTATCAATGTGTAGCAAACATTGCTGCATAAATCATCTGTGTAGTTGGATTTTGCTTTTTGATGTGATTTTGCATGTAAATCCTATTCAAAACCTGTTTTCGATGTACTCAGTGGCGAGAGGTATGTGTTATGTGCCTTTGCGCGCGCGCCACAGAGGAGAGCCCCCGCTGTTATGCTGGCGCCAGGCACCAGCTTCCTTGAGCACTGTCGAGTGCCAGGACGCGCTCTGCTCTACCTTCTGAATAAAACCCATCTGCACTGTTTAGCTCTGGCTCTGTCGTTGCAGAGGTTCGCGCATGCCCAGAGGTCAGCACTTGGTGGAAATGAGTCACCCAGCCACGCGCTGCGGCTGATGTGTGCGTAGGACGGAGCGGCCGCGTGTGGAGACCTTAAGAGTAAGACACGTGACTTGGTCATGAGTCTTCAGCATAATTTCTTACCTTTACAATCTGACCTTCAGGCCAGCGGCCGGAGTTTCGTGCAACAAGGTCTTCTCCAGATATCCAGAGTGAAAGGCCGTACTGTTGGGATCTAGCATTTATCAGCCAGGCCCTTTGAAGGCAAAAGTCCGAAAAATAAAAGTGGGCGGACTCGACATACGAAATAGGAAGTGTCATAAATATGCACATTATATTCAAGTGGTTTTTCAAAGACAGTGGAAAGAGCAAATGGGCGTTTGACTTTCAAAAGATTGCTCATGCCCGAGAAAGTAGATTTCCGTATTACGAGTGCACCTTTTAAACCGAATAATATGCATTGAAATATTCCCTGCAGATCAAATTCCACAATATGATCAATTTAAGTGCCATTGTAATCAGTCTTTGATATGTTTTTTTTGCTTAAGTGTTTGCCCTTTGAGCTTAAGTGTTTGCCCTTTGAGCTTGAACACCTAAAGTTCAAATCCTAACTTTGGCGGCAGCAGGATTTATCGAAATGTGCAAAGTAACTTTTTTAACACCTCAAAAACACCCAGGGGGAAAGGCGGCTGCTCCTTGAAAAAAGTGGTCAGACGCTGACCACTCGCTTGTTCCCTCGCTATGTACCCTGGGTCCTGTGCAGCAAAGACCTGCGTATGTGTTGACATCAGCCAGATTGGAGGTGGGGGAGCCAGAAAGATCCTCTGTATGGCCGACCCAGATGGTCTTTCTGATATCTAGGAGGCAAACCTCTACTAAGCCAGCAAAAGATCCAGATCTGTCACCCCACCTCCCAATTCCTCAAAGCACATGACCTATGCATGGCATTGTGCCCCCCACCACCCCCATCAACACAACAGCAATGCACCCCTTAACACAACAGCCATATCTGGTGTACTGCAACACATGGCCCACACACCTGACACCCATATTTTGGGAGATACAGCACAGTGAGATAAAACATTTTGCACAAGATCACACATTTAAGAGGTGATGCTAGGATTTGATGCCTTTAGACAATTGACCATACATTCACAGCTCCACTTGGCACAAATTTGTAAATGGTTGGTTCTAAAGTTGCTAAAATATTTTGTTTCATAGTGATGAATTGAAACGTACACACATTGCATTATAAACCGTGAAAAATATACACTTATAACATGTTATGCAAAAACAATATGAATGTAGCTTTGTTTCCACTCTGGGGCTGCCTGTGCAGAGCAGCTTAACAAAGAGGCTCCTGTTAGTGTTTGGAAAACGACAGCACCGGACGCAACGGCAATCCTGTGTGACCATCATAAGCCACTTGCAGACTCGAAAGAAAGCAGGCAAACGGCAACATTTTAACTTTAATTCTGACCCGTGGGGAGCCCAAAATGGCGGCTGTGGGGTGCACTGGTGGATCGGATGGAAATCAGAACAAGACAAAATGGTGACTGGCAGCCCTACAACCGAAACCCCTGGTATGATCTCCATCGGGGTTCGAGGGATGGGAGCTCTGACGTTTCGATCCGTGCCGATATCAGGGTGTCGTGGTTTGAACGAAGGGCGGCCTTGAGGGGCACAGAGGAAACAGCAGTTGGATAAATAGCGGCTGGTATCCTTATAACCTGAGGATCGGATGTTTCACCGATTCATGCTGGGTCGAGCCCAGGAACACCTTAGCCTAAGGAGGATGGAGAGCCTGCGTTTTGTGCAAAGTTTAATGGGAAGTCACTGGGAGATTCTGTGTAATGCAGCGTGAAGGCGTCGGTGCTAGACTCCCTGAAGTTTCAATCGGCCTCCATCGGTGGCATCTGAAGGTTGTGGCTGCAGCGCTCCGATCCATTACTACCAACACAGAGTGCGTGTGTGACTAATGGGCACTCCACATGCCATGGGTCATCTCTTACAAGCGTGTTGGTATTTCCTCTTCAAAATGTGCATCTTTAGGCAAAGAAGAGATGTGCCAATGATGTTGCTATGCTAATGCGCTCTTTGGGGAGTTCCCTAATGAGGTTATGTAGATCAACCAGTTGAAGCTGTGTTTAACGTATTGTGTGCAGTTGGACATCACTGTCGAAGCACTCAATCTCCTCCCGTGAGGCCTCCACCGGAGTGGAAATCTACCTACCTGAAGGCATCATTGACTTAAGAACCTAAGGCCTTCACCCGCTGCATCGCATCTGCCCCGTTGGAAAAAGGACCTGAAGAGTCCGGAAGGACATGGTCTGCAGTTGTCTGATCAGCATCTGTCTGCTGCTAAGCCGCCTGGTGAGTTTGTCATGCTTTGTGCAGCCCCCAGTCTCTCTCCCCTCTTTCTTTCAATCTCTCTGCTCTCTCCCTCCATCCATGGGGCTCTCCATCTCACCTATTTTCTCCAACTGCTACTCTAGCACCTCTCCTACTTCCCTCGAAGCCTGGAAGGAAAAGGTTCAATAAGGATCTCATGGTCTCTAATCCGGGCCTGCCCATCGCGACACCTATGTTAATGCTTCTTCCCGGTAGACTGTCACTGACCGCCTCTTTGTTGCTCCCTCCCCGGACCTATGGACTCCACATATGGTCTCTGTCCTCTCTCCTTTCTCACTGTCTCCTGCTAATTGAGGCACTCGATGGGAAGTACATTTGGCAGGCTTCTCATCCTCTAGGTGCATCATTGATGTCTATTATAATGGCACTGTCAAGGCCCAGCGCTCTCAGCCCAATCTTCGCCTTCTTGATGGGCGTCTTCCATCTCTCATCAACTTCCTCTCTTCTCCTGCCACTCCTTCGGCAGCTATCCCTTTGCCCTTTCTCCACCTCCAATGGGTGTACCACGTCCCTGTACCCCTCATCGGAAGACTTTCAAAGGTGGTAACCAGGTCCACTTAGCTACCCCCAACTCTTGCTCTGCTATCAAACACGCTTCTGATAGCTGTCTCCTTCTCAAAGACTTTGACCTCAACGTTCTCGCCCTCACTGAGTCGTGAATCAATGCCAGCCCTGTCACTGCTTTTGGCACACTCCTCCCTGAGGGTTACAATATTCTCTCCAAGCCCAGGCCTAACCACCCTGGAGGAGGAGGAGTGGCCTTGATCTTCCCTGATTGGATCCCCGCTACTATCATTCCCACTCAGTCTTACTCCTCCTTTGAATGCCTCGTCTGCAGGCTCGGCGTCTCTCCAACCCTTTTGCTGACTCTTGCTATCATCACACGACCCCCGGGACTGTTTGCCCTCTTCCTCTCAGAGTGGTCTGACCTCACCTCTTCCCTTCTTGCCTTTACCTCCAAACTTCTCCTACTCTTTGACTTCAGTATCCACCTCGACTCTCCCGAGGCAGGCACTGGACTCTTCTGCAGCCTCTGCAACACTCTTTCCCTCACCATTCATTCCTCCAGTCTGACGCACTCTGGCGTAGATACATTGGATGCTCTCATCTCCTCTGACATTCCTATCTCCAACCTTCTCACTACACCTCTCTCCTGGCCTGAACATTCCCTCCTGTTCTCTCATCTGGATCTCTTAGGTCCACCTGCTAAGCCCCTGCCTGCACTGCCTGTCTCCTTCTCCGTCATTCGACCGATGAAGTGACCGTCAGTTGCTGCCACTTTCTTTCCACCTCCCACTCCTGCCACAGACTCCCACACTGACTCTGCCTTTGCTAATCTTCACCTATCACCAGCACCCTAGATATCCTTGCCCCTATTATGAGGAGCCAATTAAGCTTGCCTCCAAGCGCAACATCTGGTATGACTCCGACCTAGCCTCTCTGAAATTCAAGTGCTGAGCGGCTGAACAGAAGTGGCAGGCATCAGACATATCCTCTGGCAAACTGGTCTTTTGCCTGCTACAAAGGCGAAACATACTCTTCATTTGCTTGAAGAAGGGCCTCTAACAACTCTGGCAACTGTTTAAAATCCGCAAGGAACTCCTCAATCCTTCTGCAGTCTCCACATCTCTCCTGCCCTGACCCTCTGTACCTCTCTGGCCTCCTGCTTCCTTTCCAAAACTCAGGACATTCTGTCCTCACTCTCCTCTACCCCTTCCCTCCTCCTTCCCCCTCCTGTCATGCTTCCCTTGACTCCCCTCTCCCCTTCACTACTTCTCTCCTCCTTCTTGCCCATAGCACTGGATGAGGTCACTAGAGTCCTTTCTATGAAAGTCTCCTCCAAACAGATGCTCCCCAACTATGAAGGACAACATTGCTTCCCTTGTGCTGTCCCATGATGATTTCTATAACCACTCCTTTGCCACCAGCTCTTTCCCTATACCCCTCAAGCACTCCCTTGTGCATCCTCTCCTTAAATAGCCCTCTGCTGACCCCATCCTGCCCTTGTATCCCCCTATCTCCATTACCCTCTTCCTGGGAAAACTCCTGGAGAAGCTGGCCATCTCCCAACTGACACAACACACCAAATCTGTCCGCTGTCTCCACAACCACTATTCTGGCTTCAGAGGCACGGAAACTGCTCTACTGAACACTGGTGATGACCTGGTCTCTAATTCTGACTCTAACTCTACATCCGTTCTTATCCTCCTGGATCCTTGCTCTTCCTTCGACACGGTCAATCATGTCACCCTGGCAAAATGGCTCTGTGACACCCTTGGCATCATGGGCCTGGCACTGGATTGCTTGACCTCTTTCCTCTCCAACCGACCTTCCCAGGTTGAACTGGGCCCTTTTCTCTCCCCTACCACACTCTCCATCTTCTGAAGTCCCTCAAGGCTCTATCCTCTCGCCGTGGCTTTTCAACATCTACCTAGCTCCTTTGGCCCACTTGATCTCTTCTTTTTCTCCTCACTTCCTGTGTTACGCAAATGACACGCAGCTCTCCTTCAAACTTTCCTCCTCTCTCATCCCTGACTGTCTGACTGCTATACAGTCATGGTGCGCTGCCAATGATCTCTGCCTTAATGCCAGTCAGACTGAGATCCATTTCATTGGGACACCCATTCCCTCTTTTCCTCCCTTTCTCTGGCCCCCATCTATGGGTCCACTCCCCTCTACCTCTTGGTAGGCAAAACACCTTTGTGTCATCTTTGATTCTTCTCTCTCCTCACATTGCAGACATTGCCAAGAAGGCTCACTATCAGATGCATCTCCTCAGAGGTATTCTCCCTTTCCTCACCTTCCCACGGAAACTCAGTGTCCAGAGCTCTGGTCCTCTCTAGGCTTGACTAAAACAGCCTTTTCCTCAATCTTCCTTTGTCCCCTTCAACTAATCCAGAATAGGACTGCAAGACTTATCCTTGGCCTCAAGCCCAGGGACTGCATCTGACCAGCCCTAATTACTCCCCACTGGCTCCCGAATGCTGCTAGGGTCAAATTTAATACCCTCTGCATCATTCACAAGGCTTCCAGGGGCCGGGGTCCCTGCTAGATCTAACTCTATCTCCCTAAATACCTCCCTGCTGGAGTCCTTCGGTCTGCTTGCTCCAATTCTCTGAACTGGCAAGTTTTAAAGATGGACAGCAATAAAAACCAAAAGCTTGTATCACGTGTGCCCCATTCTGGGTACAGACCCATTCTAACTTCCATACTTATAAACCCTTTCTGTGGAGTAGAGGAGTGGCAATGAGCACAGATTACTTTGTTTTGTTTTTAATGGTCACGCAGCAGGAAGGCATGTGTTGAGTGAATGTCCAGTAAGGCTGACACCTCGAGGTGGCAAGAGTCTCATCGAAGCAATGCACATCACTATTTTATTTATTGATTTGCCGGAAGCGATGCAAGAGGCCACCTACGATTTGAAATGGTATTAAGGATGTGAGATGATGGCACCAATAGAGGGCCATGGGGCACAGGGTTTGTACATCTGTTTTTGTTTTTTGATGGGGTAGGAGGCCATTGATTGGCACACAGTTGGCCATCACCATTGATGCTGGAGGTTGTAGAGGAAGGAGTATTAACCAGATTGCTTTTGTTGTGAATGGTGTGTTTTGGCACCACACAAGCATGGAAGCTGGTGGCTACCAGGGTGGGGGTGAGGGATGTATTGACCCACATTTGCTCTGCCATGCAGCATCCCTGTGTTCTGATGGTGCCAGAAACATCAAAATGGCCGCAAAACCCTTGTGCGTGCCAAAACCTATGAAAATCGCGTTTTGCAACACAAAAAGATGGCTGCCAAATCTACCATGCATGTTGTCAGTGGTGGAACAGAGATCTCACTCCTGAAACATGTCACTGGGCTTCACAACAAGTAACAATGGAGCACAGAGGGAAAAGCAGTGCTTTGCTGAAAGAAATTCTAAATCTTGCTTTTAAATCCCTTTTTATTGGTTGCTGAAACTGCAGAATGCCGGTACAAAACCACCCTCAAACATCCAATATTCTTGCTGGGTGCTACAATTCACTTAGTTCAAGAAATCGGTGTGCCCTTACAATGTCCTGAAAAGCTGAATTTGTCATAAAAACATTCACAAGCAAAAGTTGCCTGCTTGTGGAATCTGTCAAAATCTGGGCGCAGTACCCTCGGCCGCCTGAATAACACCTGTCAGAAGCCTGCCGGATTAACTTTAAAAATGTATAAGCAGAAAGCAAATGTTTGCAATGTAAATGGCCTGTTACTAAGAGCAAATTATGTTGTCATTGTTTAATCCCATGGTTGAAAACCTAGAATGAGAATTCTAGCTGATATTTTGAAATCCCAAGTTTGGCTTAAGCTAAGGGAAAATTTAACAGAATCAACATTTAAATCTAAGCCTGGCTGAGCTGCAGGAACTTGAAAGGCAGGTTTCTTCCAAGAAGGAAGACACCACCCCCCCCAGCTGAAACTCACGGGGAGGTGCCAATTGCTGGGGAGCCAGAAGGAGACAATGGACTTCCTCCAGCTCAAAGGAATGCCAAGTGTGAAGGGTCGTAAATGACCTGGGCCTAGGAGGAAATGGGAGGAGACTGCTTCTGAACTGCAAAGAGCCAGAAGGAGGTGGAGACAAACAACCATTTGTTGCTTAACAAGGACCAAAGACACATTTAAAAAAAGACTGATAACTTACTGTGTAAAATTGTTAAAAACACAAAAACAGCATTGTTAATGTAAATATTGGCTGCATATTTTAAAAGGCGCCAGAACTCTGACATGTTCTAGGAAGAAACAGTGGAAAATGTGATATTACACTAAATGTATTTTTGATGGAAGCATGAAACCTCATACACTTATGCCTATGTTCAACGCGCACATTTGTACACATTTTCTGATAAACTGGACATTGTGTTCCGCATAAAAAGGGCAAAATTCTGTAAAAAGCAGACACAAGATCTTACAGCGACAAGGTTTTGTGGAGTACCTGCTACTCAAAATATGTGATTTATATATGTGGCTGTTATAGAGGCTGCATATGTGTAAATATGGATTGTGCCAAAAGTAGATTTTGTGTTCAAGAGGCTAGGGGTGGACTCTAGGCCTCGTAAACCCAAACCATAAAGATGACACACTGTTTTTCTCCTCCTATCAAGGAAGAGCGGAGACCCTGACCAATCGCCTGCCCGAGGGGCGAGCTTAGGATAAACCAGCACACACCCCTTTATCATAAGCATAAATCGAGACAGCTCAGCACTGAAAAAAGACAGACCGATTCAGTCACTAACCGATTGCTGGCGGAGCACCCTGCTAGAGAACCATCCATCTTCCTTGCTCCAGACTCCATAAACTTGGCAAACAGAAAGGCCCATTCCATTAGCTGAACCATTCGCAGCTAGGCCTTAAATTTCCAGAATCCTGACCAGAATCCCACCACAAAGGGGAGAATCCAAATGTATAGAGCTGGGCTGTGCTGTACTGCTGGCTGCTAAAAGAATTATCATCAGAACCAAAAGATCCAATCCAGTCTTGTGCCGAGCTGTGACCAGAGCCATTGCTGACCCGATCCAGTCCTGTACCGTGCTGTGAACAGACCCAGTCCAGTCCGGTGTGCCCAGCTGTGTATCCTAGAACCAGATTCCCTTCCCTGACCAGAAATCTTGACGGACCAGAATCCTGACGGTTCCATTTGAAACATATCTAGTCAATATCTATAGAATAGGACTGTGTCACTAGCATATGTACTGTCCATAGTTAATCCCTATCTTGAACCCATGCTCTTATTCAGAACCGGTAGTGTTAGGAGTATTTTGAATTGTCAGAACTTTTCTTGCGCTAAGTTTCTCTCATTTGTTTTCTAAAATCCTAAATTATTAGTGTTGTGAATAAATTGAATCCCAGAAAGAAAGTGAGTATCCACCACCACGTGAAGGGTCCCTGGCCAGGACTGTGGAGATACATGTGTGGCATTCTCTTTTTCTATAGTCATAATCTAGTGTAAGAAATCCCTTTTGTCTTTTAAAAGAGCATTCCTGTTTTCCCATTCTCGCGCTTATCTGAAAAAAACAACCTCCACTAAAACGTCCATAACTTCCTCAGTTTTTATGCTAGAAACAACTTCTGCTTGTAGCTACCATCCACAGCTTTAATTTGGATCTAAAACCGCATCCCAAATCCATATGTTTCTCCCGTAATCGCGATTACAGCGCACTGAAAAGTTTGCTGCGAATTTCGTTTTAGGGAAATTCTGACACGTGTAAAACAGCTTTTGATTGCTCCCGACCTGGTTTCAAATTGTTTCTTAGTATTAAACCATTGCTAGTGTTTATGTGCAACTATCCAAAGCGGCTCCCATAAGAATTTAAACAATTTCAGCAATTTAAACCATATTTAGTGTTTTACCCAATCCATTCTCTAGATAATTTTAAAAACCATTTTGACAGCTTGCCAATCAATTCCGTTTCTCTCTTGTGTTTGCTGGGGGGAATTGGGATTGTTATTTTGTTTGAATACTGCCATTCCTGAATACCTGCTCTCTCTCCTCCTATCTCTTTACATTGCCTAATGGGGGGTTGAGGGGCATGCAGGGGGAAATAGTAACCTCACAGCTATTTGATTTGAACACACAAAAGTATTATTTCTGTGCTGCTTTGTTTTTGCTCATTATTACTCATTGTGATTAAAGAGATTGTTAGTGTTCCATCACCCCATTGGTGATTATTGTATACCCATTAAACATAGTGTGATACCTTTGTAACTACATAAATAAATATTTTAACTTTGTAAACCAGCCTGATTCCTGGTTCAGTGTGACCGGGGGGGGAGGTTGCAGGAGAGGGGCGTGATATGAGTGGTACATCGTTCAGAAAAAAGATAACTTTTAGACACACATAAATAAGGATTTCAGTTGTGCATTACACGCTAGGCGTTGACTTCGGTGAAGTGCCAGATTTAAATCACTTACAGATGCTAGATGCAGATCACTTATTTCTTTAAGGGGCAGACAGAAATGCAGCCTGCTTGCTCCTACAATGACCGGAACACAGACGCAGGGAGGCGGACAGTTTGATGATAGCAATGTGGATTTCTTCAAGTAGCACCTCTACACTTTTTTTCTGCTTTCCTCAACATGCTCTTCCCCCTATGATTGTAAAATGCTCTGTTGCTTCTCATAGCTAGGTCTGCACTCAATAAATGCCCCAATAGTACTAATGCTCTGCATTGCCAAAATGTTCCTTGTGAAGGGTGGTCAGTTACGAAGGCACACAAAAGCCAAGAAAAGCAATGCTGGTAAAATGGCTCAGAGGGATAAAAGCTTGCAGAGGCCAACACGTTGTCCCACAGGACTCTGGTTCAAACCGCCAAGTCTATAAGTACTTTTCTCACGCAGCGGGTGAGGCTCAGCCAGTGGCTTTGCAATGAACTGGCTCATAACTAAAGTTAATCTGTAGCAAGTCGTTGGGCCCAGTCTGGCTGTTGGCTTCGACTGCCTCCCACAGCTACAGCCGGGAGTGACGCTAAATAAAATGATGCTACATCAGACTTTGATACTCTAGGGCATCATGGAAAGTTGCATTAGAGGAATTTAATAACAAGAGGAAAATAACTTGGTTATGTGATTGTCAGTGTCACTATTATTACAAATCGTGCAACTATATAGTCTGCTAAATTATAATTGATGCTTTTTCAAAAAGTGTTCACTGCAAACTGAACCACTTCAGCAAAGTTAGAGACAATTATTTGCCCACGGTCACCTGCTTTGAGTTAAGTAGGGAAGTTGGGGTTAAAACCCACTCTGTGATTTAAGCTGTTTAATAACTACATATCGTCTACTCTGCTCCGGTTCATAACATATATAATAAAGCAACCTAACAATTATTTAAATCCTTACTGAAAACATTAAGCAAAAATAGATTGACATTCCCCGTTATGAATTAAAGTATGTAAGTTACAGGATGCAGAGAAGTCAATTAAATGGTTTAAAAAGGTGGCAAGAGGTTTTTGTGACTGTTTAATTGTTTTGAGAGAAGACTCCGGTTTCTGTTGCAAACTGGAGCTTTGTGGGGGCTTTCAGTTGCAAAAGCCCCCATCCGTTTGTATCACTCAAACATTATAGTAGTATTGGGGAGTGTGGTGGGTCAGAAGAAGGACGCGGACGTTGTGATGACATTTCCAATAATTATTTATTAACTAATTAATATAAGTTCTATCTTTCCCTATTGCTATGAGGTGTTTGTTACCTATATTAATAACTAAGGTAATGTTCAGTCATCGGAAACAAATACAAATTAAACAGGCCACTGTCCAAAAAAATGAATTCTAACTGACCCTACCACTATTCAAAACCAACTAAGGTCAGGATAATGACTCCCTTCTCCTGATGACGCATTGGTCTGCTTGTATTTTTAAAATTCAAAAGTAAGTATATAGGGCTCAGAAAGAACCCTGCTCCACTTTAGGTCAAGCGCCATACAATAAAGAAAGTACAAAGGTTTGTCAGATTTTCATGAAATATATTTAAACAAACAGTTGCCCTATAGAGACACGTGTTTCGGCGAATCACTCGCCTTTTTCAATCAGGGCTAATTGGTGAGAGATATAGTTCACTTATTCAAATAGGGTGGTGAATTTCATGGGATCAATCCCGCCTCACAAGAGGTAGTCTCCTTCACAAGCGTCGGCGTCTGGAAGCGAGTAAGTATAAGTAAGCCCTATATACTTACTTATACTTACCGGAGTAGGGGGTCTATCACTTCGTCACTCCACTGTTCAGCTGCCACCTCTGCTTATCGAGCGCAGGACACTGATGGTTGATATTCTAAAACACCCCCCACTGCTGTACTATTTTTAAAATTCATCTTCTTAATATCCATTCTTTAGTCTCTGGTCACCTTCGGATCAAATCCTGTAACTCCTTTATAATGTCTTTTGGTTTTCCCTTATCCCGAGGGAGTGCTCTTCAAGTAACCTTCCCTGCACTTTGTTTTGTCTTTTGATCCACGCTGTTTGGCCCAGTATATCCTCATGGGATATATTTTCTTAGGTGGAATATCTTTTTTGGCTGATAAACGTTCTATTTTAGCTTTGGTTTATCTGGGTTATTTTTTATCTCATCAACACCTTTTAGCTATACTTTATATTCTCCTTTCTCTGCTGTGTTCGAATTAGGAATTTCTTGAACAATGGAATATTCTCCCCTCTTCCCATGGTAATCTTATCCACTGTTTAACAGTCTCTTTCTCAGGTTTACTTATAATCCAATTTTCCTAAGTACAGTTCAAGTTTGCAAACTAGGCATTATGGACTTCATCAATTTGACTGTCACAAGTTTCTCCGATTACATAGCGAGTCTCACTTGGCCTCCCAGTCGTCACTTTCTCCCCGTTACCTGTAGTGTCACAAGGGAAGGTCTCCGGGGCCCACAGTCGCTCGGGACCTTCTCTCTCTCTTGGTTTCTCTGTAGGCTTGTTCTCACCGCCATCTGACTTTCACTCTTCTCTCGTCTGGCATTCCGGTGACCCTTCTGGTAACCAGTTCAGTGGCTAATATTTCAGCAGGTTGGTATTGGCGTAGTCAAACGGACAGCCTGCCCACCAGCAATCTTCTCTGGTCACACCACCACTGGGATTTGTTTTTCCTCGGTTCCGCACTGTCTGTTCATGCTGGGTCTCCAGCATCTGCTTCATTAGTTCAGAGCAGTTCTGAACTTCGCCGGCTCCGCGCAGCTCTGCCTCTCTCCTGTATTACATTGTCAGGGGCCCTCCCCTGCTCGCGTATGCGTATCTCCTACTCCCTCTGATTCAACGTGTCTTCTATATTCAAACTCCTTGTCACTGTTGATTGGAAGTTTGTTCTTAAAGAGACATATTTTGTTCCTTAATGATCATGGCATACATTACCTTTGTCTTCAGCCCATTCACTGGAATTGTTGCTATTTGCGTCCCAGATAGTCCCATGTATTCCATGAAACGGCAACGGCTTAGGGAGTTTCCTGACAGGAACAGGAGTCCTTCAGGATTTCCTGTTTTGATCAGAAAAGCAAAGATTGCGTTGGTTTGGAGCTCCATCTGGCCGAGTTTCTTATGTTTTGGTACTGCTTCTTGTACGACCTTCAGGACAAATCTTCTGGAGTTCTGGGGTCTTCACTGGGCAGAGTGCTACATCCAATGATGTCTGCTGAGATGTTATGCTTTCTCCAGAGAAAAGGGCACTTTTCCACAAGAATCTCACATCCTGGCGGGAACATCACCTCCCGCCTGCAGGAGTCGTGATCGGGCGCTCCGGAATTAACAGTGGCGGTGGGTTTACCGCCACTGGTATTTCCAGACTGCCCGACCTGTAATGAGGCCCTATGTGTGTCCTTCACTGAAGGCCTGTTAAAAACGAGCATTGTCAAAGCTAATAGTTTTGGCTTGTCGAGTAAGTATTCGTCATCTGCCAGGCACTGCTATTATATGTCTGGGTACTCGCACCATTTTTCACCATTGATGGCCAGTTAATACCACTACGGCCGTACCTAGTAAATTCATTTGCCATGACTACACAAACGCCAAAACTGTTGGCATTACCAGAGCTTGCATTCTCTTGTAATTGGTGTTCTTTGTGTGAATACCTGCAGGGACAGTTACTGTTTTTTTAAGTGCTGCTATGTCGTCAGGTTGTGGATTAAGGCGTTGAGTGGATGCGTGTATGTGTTATTGTCACACCTATAAATACATATTCACTTATCGAATAATGGAAGTATCTTTTGCATATTGCGCGTTGTGCCTACTAATCGAGCAATGGATATGCCTCTATGCATATTAGGCCTTCTGATCAAACATATGAATACGATCAAACTATGGACTCATATGTGCATATTGCATTCTGTGCCTATTTATCAAAAAAGGAAGCCTCGCGTTGTGCCTCTTGATGGAACCTATGGTAGTATCTTTGAATATGGCGGCACATTGTGGCCCCTGCAATCTGTCCTATGCTTGGCACACATAGCAAACGGGAAGACTCGCCATGCTTCCTCCAGCGTTAAAGTTAGTGGGGAACAGGACGGGCGCTGGCCCGAAAGAGGGATTCCGGTTTATGGGAAAGGTCAGTTCGTGTTCCTGGCAGCAGTGGGGGTTGGGGACATTGTGATGACATCGAGAGAAGAGAAATCCGTTCAGTAGGCCTGGGATGGCGTGAGGATGATGGATGTCCGATTCTCTGGCTCTGAGGCGGCGCCCCCCACTGATACCCTGACGTGCCACAGAGTCCGGTCACGCATGTTTTCTGCACAGCTCGCAGGAAGGCTTCAGTGCTGGTGGCGGCCTTTGGGAATCCAGCGCTTCTGCACTCTGCTCATATCCCCCCTGAATTCAGCGCCATGTCCTGCCGCGAGGCCCTGTGTTCCTCTGCACGAGTGCGTGTGCTGCAGATGCCGCCTTACGTGGTCACGCGGAGCCAGGATCCGATAACGATGTAAAACCTCGAGTGCGTAAATCTCTAATGAGAGGATGGAATTGCTGTTACCTTACATGTACAATGAAGTCACACATTTTAAATTGCATTGTTTCAATTTTCTTGTAACACATAATGGCTCACCTGACCCCAACCCTACTTCCCACTACCCTTTAAAAAAAAAAAATCTTTGTAAGGTGAAATACCCCTGTGGCCCCTAGAATACTGTTCACCGTTGACTCGACACCCTCCCCCTTAATACAGACTTCTATTTATTCTGTCTTTTCAAATTCTAGATTCTGTTTCCTATATTTTTGATTTCGACTTTTTGAGCCATCTTTTTCAGAATCACAATCCAGTAGGAGCGGAGGTCTGGACTCACGGTAAATCCTTATCTGGAGAGGGTTCCCTGGAAGATGCCATGCCACGGCGACTTCCACGAAGTTGTGGCTTCAGACACGCACACTCTCTCTCATTCCCAAAAAGGCATGTGGTGTGAGAAGATTCGATGGTAGAAGAGGTGAAGTTGGAAGAGGAGCCTCAAGCCCTACTGGAGCCTGGAACCTCCACTCGTATCCACCGGAAACTCCTGATGGTAAAGCTTTGGCCAAGACCTCTTGGAACCAGGATTCTGGTTGCAAGGGTGAGCCCAGAGTGGTTCTCTCGTCCCATGTCGAGCTACGACCAGACTTGACACCTCCTGTGTCTTCCAGAGACGTTTTTAGGAACCAATGTCTGAGTGCACCATGGCCAGATATCCATGAGAACGCAAGCAGCGAGCTGCATCGGCGGCTGAAGAAGCCTCAAGTCCTGTAGCTGTCAAAGAGGAGTTAGATTGTCAACGAAACCACTGACCATTGGTCCTTGCACTCGGGTCAGGGCTCTGCTTTTCATCATTGCTGGAATCTTCCAGCACCCATTGCCACTGCAGCTGCACTCGCTCTACACTGTAACAGTAAACTACATATCCCAACTTTGTGACCTTTCCTATGTTGGTTCCAGGTGCTACCCTACATCAAGACTCTGTCCGCACCTGGTGCTAATTCCCCAGGCACTCTGGGACATGTAGAACGTTAACCTAAACAGAAGAGAGTGCCTGACCACTCCAGTTGGGGCAGTTTCAGACTTCAGATCACAAAGGCCCCAAGCATTTGACAGCTTCTCTGTAGAAACCCGAGGCCTCCCAATTGCAGGATACCCGAGCCTTTGACCGTATATCCAGAGGCACCTGAGGGGTTCCAATCAGGGCAGTCCCACTGCACTGTTTGGCTCCAGAGCAATGCATTATAACAAGTGGGCGGTAAGAAACGTTATCTTCAAGCAGCCTGGAACACCACAGCGGCACGGTATATCGGAACACTGACCACATACCCTGCATATCCTTTATGTGGATGCTGCTCTGCATCAGGACCGTCTCAGTGTCTTAAACAACACACGTTCCAGCAGGAGAGCTATAGTTAAAGAGGGACTTGGAGATACTCAGTTATTCACCCTCTAGCAGTTGAGTATTTAAACATGAATGCGGCTTTTGTCATAGGTTCACCAAAGCTGCCAAGCAGACCCTTGTCTCTGAGCTGGACCTGGCTGTCCCTCTTTAGCTAGGATTTGTGGGTCCATACTTCTAATGGGAGAAGTAAAATTACAGGTACCATAATCCACAGCAAAAAGCTGAGTGCTGGCTCAAGATGTCCGGCATAGCATGGGGCGATCTGGCAGCTCTGCTACAGTCTGATCCAACTCTGGATACTCCATAGGGGCCAAATCACATTTATAATCTTTAGCCCATTCAAAGCTATAGTGAGATCCTAAACCTAAATTGTGGAAACAAGGAATTGGGCTAACTACATAAAACATTGACGTAATTGCCAGTGGCTCCTTATAGAACACTAAGACTTGCCGAAAAAGTTAAATAGCCTCAGGAAGGAGCCCTCCAGTTGGCTCCTTGGGGCTGATATTTTCTCACTCATGCATTGTTCCTTAGCTTCTGTAAGAAAGAACCAACATTTGATCACCACAGGACCATTTATCTAACGATGAGAGGCAAAGGCTCGTGTAAAAAAAGTATCAGTAATGGATTTATTTATAGGAAACATTTTTCCACTCAGAAGTAGAAGATAACATTCTGAAATTGACCCACTTTTCAACGATCTTTCCTTTTTCTGTTTTTTTATTTCTTCCCTTCTTTAATTTACATAATTTTGTTTTTTCTTTTCTTCATGTTGTTTCTCATGTTCTACATTCTTTTCTTGCTTTCCTTCTATCTTTCCCTTTCCTGTCTTTGTTTTTTCTTCACATCGCTTTTCCTCTCCTTTCTATTTCAGTTCTTCACCTCTTCTACTTTTTCTCATCACTCCTTTCTTCGTGTTTCCTTTAATCTTTACATTCCAAGGCTCTAAGTCTTCTTTCCTTCCTTACATTTTTCATTGTTACAATCATTCAATGTTTCCAGTTTCATTCCTTCTTTCTAACTTTCTTGACTTTCCCCTTTCCTTCTTTGCCGTTTTCCTACATTGCCTACATTCTCTGTATCCTTCCATCTTCTCTTTCATTAATTCTTTCCTCTGTTCCTTCCTTCATTTTATCTTATTTCCTTTCGTAGTCCCCTCTTCTATAATGTATTCCCTCTATCATTATTAAATTCCGCCTTTTTTACTTCTTTCAATCATTTTCTACCATTCCTTATTTATTTCTCTCCGTATTTTCCCTTCCTTGTTATTTCTTTGTTTGCCTCTACCGGTTTTTAATGGCATACTTTGAACACAGCATACATTCTCCTCAGCAGTCAACATATCTGGTAATCCAGCCTCCCTCCCACAGAAGAGTGACGTCACACAATACAATGGTGAACACAGTCGTTTTCTTTCTTTCTTTCTTTCTTTCTTTCTTTCTTTCTTTCTTTCTTTCTTTCTTTGCTCCATCACGTTCAGCGTTCTTCCAGTTGTCGTGTCATCCATGCAATTTCTGATAGATTATGCAGTAGAAAACATGATAAATCGAACTGCATTTTTTCCAGTGTTTTTGAAAAAGCACCTGTCCCTAAACATGATCAGAGAATTCACCTATCAGTACTTCCTATGCGCACTTCCTGGTAGCAAAGTATTCACACTCTTCCCACCTTGAATACGATGGATGGATGGATGGATGGATGGATGGATGGATGGATGGATGTTTTTCATCTGAAGTAAGGCTAATCGGTTCATTGTGCAACAAAACCCTTTCCTAGTAGTTATTTTGGCTCTTTTCATTGAACCTCAGTGGATGGAGACATGTTACATCTTTTGTGGTAGGGTGGGTCCTCCCCTTATACAGCATGTGCTGTCAGCTGCTGTCCACAGAAACCAAGCGTGGAAAGGCCACTGTGGGAAGTCGTGTGTTGCTTTGACTACACATGTCCCACTGCTGCCATTTCCGTGGCCTCCAGGCACTATCGGGGCTCTGTACGGTAAAGTCAGGTGGTTTGGTTGGGAGAGAGGGATCGGATAGGTGTTGTGCTCATCTGTTGATTTGTGTAGAACCAGGAGTAACTTGCACCTGTGCGTGTGAGCTCTCTGGGTGTGCATTGTTTTATTTACAGGGTGCTTATTTGCAGATTGGTAGGTGTCCAGTGTTTGTGTTTGGTTTAGGAGGTTATTGGGTTTATGACTTGGTTTGAGAGTGATGTGTTTTGGGGTGTTTTAGCGGGGTGCTTCGCTAGCCCATCCAGCCGTGTATTGTGTGTGGTGGGGGAGTTTGCAAGAGAAAAGGGAAATGGTTAGTTGGTTTGTGGGTGGTCTCTGGGTATTGTGCAGCTGTGCTATTGTGTTTTTGTAGGGCATTTATCTTGTGGTTCCTTTATTCTGGGGTAGAGTTTCAATGCCTTTGTGTATGAGGTTTGGGCATGTGGCTGGAGCAACCTCTTCTGAGGATGGCTATTGTGTAGTTCCTATTGTTCAATTTTTATGTCCGCCATTTGAATAACCAGCTCGTTCCCTGTTTCCTAGAAGTTAGGTGGTCAGCTCACAAGATGATGTGATAGTGGCCATTTACATAATACGTGCTACACGCCAACTATTCCTTCATGTGTACATGGGAGAAAGAAAGCGAGGGAGAAATAACCAATAGACTGGGTGTAATGACTAGTAGGAAAAGACTTGTTTACATTGTGAACTGTTGCTCTTTGCAATAGACTCACGTCAGAGCTAAAACTTCCAGCATTTGGTATTTCAGTTTGGAGCTGCGCAGAGAATGCCAGTCATAGAGAGAGTGCGCGAGAGAGCGTTATTGCCACATTCAAGATATTTAGCAATGCTCTTTGTAGAAGAATTTGACAAATATTTCACTTTGATTTGTCAGATCTTCTAATGCATCAGCCATTGGAATTTTGCACAAATAATCAGGAATATGGTACATGTGGTGAGCTTGTGGTGTTTATCTATTGAAATGATACAAAAGAAGAAAAGATGGGATGTTAGAACCATAGAATAAATGAAAGCGAGTATGAGAAATAAAGAAGTGAAGTGGGAAGAAGAAAAGAGAGGAAGGACAAAAGGGAAAGAGAAAGTGAGATACTGAAAACAAAATGAGCGAGGAATAGGGGGAGAAGGAAAGTGGGAAGAACTAAAGATGGAAAGAGGGAGTAAGAAGGAAAGAATGCGGTAAAGAAACAAAGGCAGAAATAAAAGACGAAAATGAGAAAGAAAGAAGGAAATACTAACCCGAATGGAAGGAATGAAACACAAAAAAAAGTTGGAATGACCTAAAGAAGAATAGAAATGAATTGGGAAATAAGTGAATAAAAGAAGAGACGGATGAAGGAAGACAATAAGGTAAGAATGAAAAAGGTTACAAAGGAAAGATGGATTAAATGTAAGAAAAGGAAAGGAGGAAAGTGAACGAATAGGAAAAATAGAGAATGAGAGATAGTAGAAAGGAAATAAGGGAGAGAACAGTGAATGATAGACTGTGAAGGAAAGACATTGACGAAAAAACATGAAGAGGGAAAGGAAAAGAAGGTGAAACAACAAAGTAATGAGTGAAGTAAAGAGAAATAAAAAGGTAGTACAACAAAATTGAAGACAAATAGGCGGGAATAGGGAGAATGAAAGACTGGTGGCAAGGGGCCAAAGTATCATTGGGAAGTAGTGAAGCAGCCGATTTCAGAATAGCAACCTTTCATCTTGTCAAGTCCATCACCGACACGTTGTAACCACGGCCATTCCTCGTGCTGTAGAAAGGGTCATGCAGGACTCGGTTGGGTCAATTATTGATAACTTTGTAACGGGAGCCCTGGCTCTATGCAAACATTGGGAAAGGGGACTGCCCCCTGAAGCCAACTGATGTGTACAATGTTCGTGCTATTCAACATTTCATCACACGTCTGTAAGTGTTCTCCAAGGTGCCACTGGTAAATATTTCAGTGTTTTAAAATCAAATAAGTGCCAGGCTATTCTGCAAGTCTATGCAAAAAGGACTTGGCACTTACGGGGTTAATATGAAATGTCTGATGATCTTGGAGGCATTGGGAATTGTAAAGGACATCTCCTGATTTATAGGCCTGGATACTTAAGGGAATGTTGGGATGTGTGTTTTAGGCCTGAGTCTGGGTATTTGGCATATGCTCCTACACATGGCTCCGGTAACCCTGCAGCGGGGGGGGGGGGGGGGGGTTCGAGGTGGGGAGCTTGGGCACAGCTAGAGGGTGTGCGAGTCCGACTAGGCTTTCTGCTTTCAGCTAGAGATGTAATAACAGGACTGAAAGCGACCTGTGATAATGAACGTGCATAGATACCCATGTGTTAGAAAGGGAAATGGGTTCTGTAGGACATTGTGTGCCAAGAGCAGGGGAAGGTGTGGCGTTCAACAAGCATCGACTCACCCAATTGGTTGGACTTCATGATTGTAAATGATTAGTTGTGAAGCGTGCGGGCGTTGTGGTGGGGAGGAAAGCAATAAGAATTTAGCTGCCAGTTTATTGTGCACTGCATGTCCATTTTATGATGTGTACTGATCGAAGTCACAGCAGCGGTGGCTTGGTTAAATGCCGGCTCGTATTTTATTTGCCCCCTCATTTGAGTCACTGTTTGCTCACTAAGTGGTTGATTCTTGATCAGGTGGCCCGACATGTTCAAAAGAAGCCCCCGCCTGGAGAATGTCAGCTTGTAGTGTGGCCCTATATAAACCCACTACATCACTCGCCTTCTGACTCGGTTTTGTCTAATTCTCAATGTTAAGGTCTGCCCTTCTCACCACAGTTTAACAGTGGCTAGCAATGACCTGGAATCAGGGCTTTAAGTGAGCCAGGCCTAGCCAGGACTCAGCCCTGGCAGTCTCCATTTTTTTTCCCTTGAGCCAGGGCTATCCTAACAGACCTCCCGTATCAATTTTTTTTTAAAAAAATGAGTGGCAGTACTTCTCTTCGCCAGTAGATGTCCCCCTCACTAATGTTAGAATCACATCAGTTAAAGAAATGTAAAATTAGGTACTTTTCAAACAGCAACGGGAAATTATAATAGATTTTTTCCACAGCATCAAAGTATTCTCATTAGAATGCCTCTAATTAGCATGTACGAATAATGGATTCCTTTCAGAAGAACTGTGGCATTCTGTGGTGTACTCACCCCTTTTTGATTTGATGTTCTGTTTCATATTTGAATATATTTAATTTGGTCAAAACATTTACACACATTAACCATATTTAAATACATCTTTTAAACCAGAATGTGTGCCCTTTCGTTGCACATATGTACTCTCGATAGGCTCCATTAGGTCACTCCTTTACTTCCACATCCTACTCCTCTTTTAAAGCTTTATTAGCTACTTGGGATTTGAATCTGCGCAAGATCTTTTTTTAACCCCACCCCAGTATTGCATTGCGACGCATTAGATCCCCTCCCCCCTCGATTTCTTATTCCAGTTAAAGACCTGTCTGGAATCTAAGCCAATAAAATGACTGAGCCACTTGTGGCTTGTCCAAGAGATCATCCTGTACCTGCAGGTCACAGGTTATGATTCCAGACAAGGTCAACTCAGCCTTTCATCCAGCTGAACACTGACTAAAGGCACCATCTGTCTATCTGTAGAGGGTGTCTCCTGTGATTAAGCATAGCATATAGCTCAGTGTGTTCAGCAGCTGCTGCTGCAGACATATCTGTGCTTTTCAGTTGCCCGGGTCCATGCACCCGTTGAATTTGACAATTCCGCTGCCTTACTAGCATGCCATATTGCTGCCACCAGGCAACATGACAGCCGTTTACAGCGTATAGACAGACAGACACTCGCTGCCTCAGGGAACTCGCCACATCGGAGCACCTGACTAGCAAACCCATTTGCTGCACTCACAATCCGATGCCCAATGCACGTACACACGCATAGGCTTTCATGTTCATGCCATTTTCATGCACTCAAAGCACCGGTCCCACACATCTATGGGCACACATATTGTTTGCAACCTATTTTGCATGAGTGTACAGCCTCCTGCACCCATAGTAACGCAGCCTCCAAAACCCACTTAGGTGGCTTAAACAGGCCGACTGGTTAGCCTGATATGATATGATATGATCATTTATTTGTATCGCGCTCCTACACAGGTGTTCCAGAGCGCGACCAGGCAAAGGGAGGGGAATGGGAGAAAACAAAAACAACGATCTTACTAGGCCCAGTGACATTGAGAAAGAAGAAGCTTTAGTAGGCAGTCTTGCACACATTCATGCATCTACATGTAGAAGGGTTTGCACTCAAACTTTGTGAGGACCTCTAGTCTGATGATCAGACACGCGTTGTCTTAATGATTTGGAGCAAATCCATCCAGTGGTTTGCTTGACATCTGCCCAAAAGTGGCCCGTTTCGTGTCTGTGCCATGAGCTCAACCACAGTGTTCACAGCCGCACAGGCTGTTTCCAAGCTCCTGATTGTCCTGTTGGCATTTGCTGACAATCAGATTAGCCAGTTGAAAAACAGCCAAATCGGATTGTTATGGGGTCTGGCAAAAGGTGCGCTGCGCATGAGGCCGCATATGCCAAAACAAATGACATGCTCATGCCCGCAGTGCCAATATATCAAGAACAACAAACATGGATAAAGCAAAACAGTAGTGCCAGGCACTTTGGCCCACTATTAAAGTAATTTGAGGGCAAACACGAAAGTAAAGTAAACTGTGTTAGGTACGAATTGATGCAGTCACACTGTGTGAGACTACACCAGACTTATCTGCTTGGCATTAGGTAACCCACCTTTTGGTATAAGTCTGTACATGTTGGCAGAGTAACTGAGCAGCCAGGCCTATCTCAAGAGGGGTAAATGTGAGCTGTAGAGCTGTAGCAATGAAATTCGTAAATACAAGGAACCAAGTAACACTTATACTCAAGGTTTCTGTTATAAAGAGGTATTTATTTAACATCCATTTTTAAATAAGCATTCTTTAAAAAGGCAATTATTGCAACAATGTAAATATACTTTAAAATACTTTTCAGAATCAAACAAGTTAGTGGATAATCTTTGGATACGCTTCTTACACACTTCCTACACCCTGAGGTGACTTCATTCACAAGGACAGTGAGGGCATTTATATATCACACTAGTATGCAGATTCGGAGGTTGCAGAAAGGAAAGGGTTAAGGAAGGAAAAGGTTTAACAAGTTCTCAGCATATGTGAGGACAATTAAATCTTCCAATGAAATCTAGACAAGCCTTTCCCAGCAATAACAGTCTAAAACAAGTTACCACCTATGGGGGACAAAAAACATCAAAGTCAATGGCTCCCTGCAGAGGAGTCTGCAAGGAGCCAGAACAGCCAAAGTCAATTTGAAACAGTCTATCAAGCTGAGGCACTTGTTAGAATCAAAGTCTTGCACAAAGTTAGAGAGTTTGTAGAAAAATCACTTGTAGGGTCACAAGCTGTTAGGCCTGTGGAAGGAGAGTCGAGGTCAACTCTAAAGGTAAGCCAATGCAATTCCCAACTGACAAAAGCACAGCTAAAAAGACAATGAGGTAAGTACCCCAAAAAGAGTGGTCCAGCTGGATTCTGTCCTGTTACAGCGGTGCAGACCCCATGTTCCTGAGCCTCAGTTGTGGGGACAAGAGGGAGGACATCTGGAGGGCTCCTGCGGTGGTAGAAAGGAGGTCGTCGGTAGCTATGGACTCTTTTCAGTTCAGCGGCACTAAACATTTTCAGCGCGCAGCAAACAACACCTTCGTGGATCTCGGATACCGGTTGGGCTTCCTGCACTCCTTGGGTCCTGCACTCTGGTGAGGGGACTCGAGCTCTGGCCGTCCTGCATCTGGAGGGTCCTTAGGAGACTCCTGGAGCTTCTAGCCAGATTTCAGACGTTGCACTCGACTACGGATTTCTCGACCCCTGGCACTCAGTTCTTCCTCTGGTCTCGTTCCACCCTGCAGTGGGCTTCACTGTGAAATGCAGTCCTTGTCAGTGAAATCTTCACGTTCGGCACTCACCTCTGCGTACCGCTTACTCTTTTTCTACATTCAAGGGAAAGCATGCCTTTTTATTCTCACTCCGGGATCCAGAGGGTGCGTTTTGTTGATTTGTGTTTAAGTTCATGGAGAAACTAGCATTGTCTTGAGCCAAACAAGTAAAAGCACTTTCAACATTGTTTTGAGTTTCATAGTTGAATGTAATGTCATCTTCTTGGTCTCCCATATATACAGACACAATTTGTTGTATGGAGTTCCCCATGGAAAGGGGACTCCTTGTCCCCCTGATGTGAGTCATTTCCAGTGAGGACCCACGTTCCCAAACCCCTAGAGAGGGGTTTGCTTACCAGGCTCACCTCCCTTTCCTCAAAGGGGGTGGCTCCCCCAAGGAAACGTACAACAATGTTGTCCAATTCACTGCGACCATGCCTTTACTGCATTTTTCGCCTGCACCGTATTACCGACTGTGACTTCATTGTATATACTCTGTTCAATGTTTATTTAGACAATCTCATTGCGGCACTGCCTGCAAGTTATACATTGTGATTACAGATTCTTTGCGACTGCAATGTGGCGGGCTGTTTTGCTAACCATTATGCCTGTACAATGTTTACGCAGAAACTGACATTGTCACGCTCAGAACCATTGCGACTGGCCTTTCAGTCACTGTATTTCAGGCCAAAACGATTGGGCGGGTTTTTCTTCCCATTTTATGTATGCACTGATTATTTAGAGAGTGATATTGCGGTCATTGCATTTCAGACCAAAACGGTAGGGTGGTTTATCTTCCTATTTATGTACTCTGTTTAAAATTTAATAATCACTCAATAAAAAATGGTTTCTCTTTTTAATGTCCAGTAATGTATAGCCTCTTATGTCCTAATAAATAAAAAGCAGTAACATATATATTTTGTAAATTCAATGGCTTTTTTAAATAACCGTATATCATAACCTCTTAATTATATATATTATACAGAAATGTTTCTTCGTGATTTGGACATGTTATGTTATAACATTTATCTAGCGCCAAAGCCCTAGGGCATCCAGGTGCTCCATCTCAGACAAAAAGAAAGACGAGGAGGATGGCCGATGTTTACATAAACAATGTCGTTTTCAAGGATTTTCTAAAAGGTTGGTGATTCGTTTCTTCCCTGAGCACTTGGGGCAGTTCATTTCACGTGTATGCCACAAGTACTGGCATACGCAACATCTTTTTGTTTTTTATGCGTGCGGGCACATTAAACAAAAATTTTATTGCTTACACGTTCTTCACGGTTTTCCTTCCTGCATATGCTGAGGTTTTTCAGGCAAAACATTCCTTTCTTTCAGAAGAAACTAAAATGGTAACTCTTCAAATTTCACGCAAGTTAAACAGAATTCTTATTTATTTTTATTTAGTAACTGAGGCGATACTTGGTAGTACATTTAATGTTTCTATATTGAATATCACTATGCGATCACTGCGTCGCCGTAAATGTAGTCATCAATTTAAAAGTCAACATTTTTCGGCGGCGCAGTGATCTCATAGATCTCCCCAGGCAAAAAAGGGACGAAACCTCCAGATTCATCACAATAGACACACCTGGTCCTGCACTGAGTACTCAAGTTTATAAGGGGGTTATTTTGAGAAATGTACCTACAGGTTGGACAGCTATGCCTTATGCTCCAACAGTAACGTATTAGTTCATTTGAAGTATACCCATATTTGCATGCACAAGCTCCCTTTAAATCTAATTGGAGGTTGTCCCACATAAGTACTCTTGATGACGCTCTATAATTACAGTATCATACATTTCTCCATCTATTAGTGACAAAACTGTTGTAGACGACACGTGTTTCGCCCTGGAAGATCTTCCTCAAGGCTATTGAAACTCATTCATGGTTTGCATTATGGTTTCACCTGATGTTGATGATTTGGTTTTCTTTATGTACTTCAGCTGTTTGAGATCTATATAGTTAGTTGTGGATAATGTAGTACATTGCTGTAATTTGCTCGTGTTAGTGCACAAACCCATTGTTTGTTCTTCATGGGTCTATCTAGTTGAGAAAATATTGCGCAGTATCTGCATCCGTAGATGTATTTTCTTATAAGTACATGTATTCATTGGTCATTCTTCATGCTCGATGGGTCTTGTCTTGTTGCAAGCCTTTCTCTCAATCTGGTGGCCGGCTAACAAGTAGTACCAAGTGGAAAGACAGAAGCTGTGATTGTGAGAGTGAGCGGTAGTGAAGTGGGGGGTGTAAGCGGTAGAGTGTGTAGATGGTAGACGAGAGCGTAGAGAGATGCAGAGGGAGAGAATGCTATGGAGTGGTAGATAGACTGGAGAGGGACGAGTTGTAGACGGGAAGGTTGGAGCTAGGAGCAGATAGTATGGGGAGGAGGGAAGTGGTTGTTATACGTTGGAGAGGACTGTGAGACGACTGGAGCGACATAAAAGTAGTGGAAGTGGGATAAGAGCAAGCAAAAGGGAGACAAGAGGAGAGAGCCGAGGGGGTAAGGAGGTTGGATGGCGTAGAATGAGATGAGTGGAGACAGTGGGAGCAAAGGAGGGAGAGAGGGAGGAAGCAGGAGGGGATGAGAGAATAAGGTGTAGTAAGATCAGGAAGTGGAGTGAGAGACAGGCAAAGAGAGAGAGATTCAGGCCTCATCTTCTAAACCTTGGACACCATACGTGTGGGAAAATGGAGACGGGAACCCTTAGGAACAGGAACCCTTAGGAAGTCCCAGAGGGAGTTACATAGGAGAGGCACCAGATAGACAGGTTAGAAGAGATAGTAGGTATTACCAATCTCTAGTATTCCATGGTAACCTTGGGTGGGATAGCGTGTAGGGAGACCACTGTAGGTTGAGGGACTATCTAGAGAAATTCCATAGTTTGCCTCAAGAGCAGTCTCAACAACCAAATACAAGTCAGGACTTACAACTGTGGTAATAATTGATCTTAGAGGTTTTTTAGGCCATCTGTGACACTGCAGAAATATGTATGCACCTGTGAAAAACGACTCCCCTATATGCACCACTGGGAGAATAGCAGAATCCCGGATAACTGTGCAGGACCCGGGTTGGCATTTTTGGTAAACAAGAGCAACAAAAAAACAGGGCAATTTAAATCTTCACCACCTGACTGGATATGTTCATGAGCATTGCACTAAATGCGTGCAGAAATGAGATCAACACAATTCTGAAAATGAGAGTAAAGGCAAAGCCTGGTCCATGAGCGTGCAACACTTTCACACTTAAAGGGATAACTGCACTTGTCTGTCTCCATGGTAGGCCCTTGTGTGATATATTCATCTATTTAGTGGTAACCTATGGTGCCATGCTTTGATAATTGGGCAACCACTTGAAAGCACTAGGAAAGAAATGGACGTGGATAGAGACGGAAGGTGGTGGTGTGGGCAAGGAGGGCAGGATTTGGAAGAGGGTGGCCTTCAGAGCTCTTTCGACCTTAGTGGTCTTCTGGGCTCCCCGAGCTTGTGGGAGGTTAGTCGACATGTTGGGGTCAAGGTCTGCAAGTTATTGGCTTTTATGTCCCACTTTCTTCTAGAGTATTTGCCAAGTCTGCCAATGCTGAACAATCTGGGGGGAGCGGAGGGTGGGGGGTCTGGTGGTGACTTCTTGCTTCTTAATGTTTGAGCAGTATTTTGGGCTTCTACCCTGGAAAGGGCCGCGTGTAATGCAGATTGTTAGCCAATTTAGGAAGCTCAAGCTGAAATGTCCTTTAATGCACATGACCATACGTGTGCCCTGGTTGTGTTGCTGCTGTAATTAATTCCAGGCATTTTTCGATAGACCCCCAGAGAGGCTGTTCCAGTAATCCAGTTACAGGCGTATAAGCGCGTGTACCCCTTCTAGCTTGTTTTGAAGTCCAGCATAGTTTTGATTTTCTTCAGGGTGAGAAGTTGGCGACGCATAATATTTGCATAAGGCGTCATGCCTCTTTAAGTGTAAACTTGTGTTTGGGATTTCCCTTTCACTGCATGTGCCTTCTGCTTCCAGTCTCCATTGCGAAGTACCAAGCCCTGCCCCCAAGTCGCACAAGTCCAATAAAACCGTCAATGCTGCACGGTGAATAGAGTTCACTAGTGAGCTGGGTGCTCACTGCCAAGTGAAGAGGGGCGATGGTGATTCCGGAAGCCTGCGCTGCAGTTGTGTTGCTTGGTCTGGAAAAGATCCAGGGCTACGGGACTGGGGGCTAGCTAGCCCTTTCGTTGTAGCCCCTGAGCTTCTAACCTGGGCTATAACCAAAAGACCTGGGGCTATAGCCCCCCAGCAACACCCCAGCTGCGCTCTCGTGGACCATTGTTCCAAGAAACTCTTATTAAAGGGTGCCTGGGCCTGCAATATTGGTTAATAATGGTGGACAGTTGAGCACTTGGGAACTTGCTTTCAAACCATTCGGTTTTTTAAATCCTCTGAACCGGTCTGATCCGCGTCACTAGCTGGACCTTGACTTGCAGGTGTCTGCATGCTGCCTGGCATTGAAAATCCAATCACTCCCCCCGCCCCTCCACTCCCATGTTTGAAAGCTTTTCTCGCATACGTTTGATGTTGATGCAATTAACTTCCTTCTTAATGTCTTGTTTTTGAAACGTCTTTCAGTTCCTGGGAAGCGGAAGATTTCAAGTGGCCCCAGCCCGAGGTCACATATATCTATTTTCCGTGTGGGAGCTATGGGACTGGGGCCCCAGCAGCAACTCGTGCACACATCACACCCTGAGTGCTCAGCTGCTTCCTGTTCTAAACTCTGCCAAAGGACGGGATCAGAGCGAAATTGAATTTCAAGATGGAAACTCTGCCTGGAGTGTATATGGGACGCTAGCCATCGTTTACTTTAACCTCAGTCCAATTTTAAGATCCGCTGCACTCTATTTTTGGGATAAAATAGTCCTACTAAACAGCACCAAAACATCATGATTTGGAGGATAACACAGGGGCAACGCGCTCACCTTGGAAGCAAGACAACGCGGAGCAACACAGGTGCGATCCCAGGGTCCGTGCTTAGAAACCTCTGGGTATTAAGCGCGTTATAAATAACCGATCATGACATTCTCATGAGAGAACTCGCAATTGACACTGGATGCAAGCATGTGAATGTTTCAAGGGACCCCCACCCACGTGTTAGTAGTGGGTTGGATGCTCACTCCAGTCAACTCTTGCAAACATGATCGCAGTGTGTGCGCTACTGATTTATACTGACTGGCTGATCTTGCCTGTCTTCTGCATTGACCTTGTTTTTTATTTTTTAAAATTGTATTTATTTATATTTTAGTAAGATACAAATCAATTAACGATCAGAAACCAAGGTAAAAAGTACAAACATCACAATCATTGTAAATGAAAACAGTATGTGTCAGAAGACACTATACAATCAACAACAGAACTCCCCAGCCCCAAAGTAAAATACAAAAAGCATGATGGGATTAGTATAAATCAGTGAATTTTCCCCAAATCTCATCATATGAGACCAATTTGTTTTTGATCTTCTAGATCACCAATTCCATCTTTGAGATTTTGTGCATCTCGTGTACGAGTCGCCTCTGCATCCGTGTCCTAGGCACAATGCATCTGCTCAAAGTGTTTCCCCAAATAAGTTAACTCAAGCCTAGTTTATGCCCTATAGTCCACAGCAAGGGTGTTGCTAGGTCTGGAAAAGATCCGGGCTGCGCTAATGTCGGGACTCGGGGTTAGCTAACCTTTTGTGCTTCTCTCCGGGGCTACAACCACAAGACCCGGGGCTATAGCAACCCCCAGCCCACCCCGTGCAACGCCTCTGGCACAAGGACAGGCTGAGCAAGCCGGCAAGACGTGACATTAGACAAAAAGTGCTGGAAACAACCCTGCGCCTACCTAATGTGCTGATTGGTATGTGGCTGCTAATGGAACTCTGCAACTCTATGCTCAAATTCTGTGAAAATAACCTTGCTGCGTGCGCCATTTGTGGTGGTTACCTAACGCCTAATCACCATAGAATGAGCTGGAAAAGAATAGCCACATGGCAGTGCTGCGCATGCTTGAAGAATTCATAGACTGGACTATGCAAGTGTTCACACTTTTTTTTAATGATAATATTGATCAATGTAAACGCAAATGGCAATTCTTTTTATAGTGGTACAAATATCATATGCTTTGTAAATACGCCGTAAACACGAATGGCAGATGTTTTATGGTGCTACAAACAACATATGTACGGAAGGACAGCCGACAAATAAACAATTGTGCACGTACTTGAGTTTCTTCTCCAAAAAAATTATCAATTGTAAGAATTAATTTTTCCATCACAAACCAACTCTTGTGTTTTCCGTAGTCTGTTTCTCTTGTGCTTGGTTATGACAGTAGTCTTCTAATGGTAACGTTTCTATGTCAGAGTTATATTCTCATCCAAGGTTTGGATTGTTAATCTAGATAATGTAGATGCGGAATGCCGCGAGGACTGACGTAATGTCCTCCACTTAAAGCAATCTTTGCAAAACCTGCATGAATGACCATGGATAATATTACGACCACTGCAAGGTCCACGTTACACATGTTTTGAAGGAAAAGTAATCTTTCCTTTCTGTCTTTGCAATACTGCTGCTGCAGTATGTGGTCTGCATGCTATGCTGTGGCATGAAGCCCCCCTTCCAAGGGCTGGAATGGGGGGAATCGCCCGGCAGCCCAATTTAACAGGGGGCCTGCAGAAGCTGAGATGAAGGAGCGGGCTGCCGCTGCCAAAATAAGGTAAATGAGGGGTGGGAAGACAGAGGAAAAAAAGGGATGGAGGGTGGGGGAAGATGGAGGCGGGGTAACTGGCCGTCAGGCAGCATGGGACGTGGGCTGAGATTGCCGGATTCAGCCTGCATTCCTAGCCACCTGATTGGCTGGCTCCCCCCAGAAGAGTGCTAATGGGAGTTATTGACTACATTCCAATCCATCTGATTGGCTAACATTAGTGAACACATGGTTCAAATAGATGCTGGTATGGCTTAACCAAATGGGTTTCAATGTATCAACTCAAAGCATAAATGGCTGATACTGCTTTGCCGAATATTTAAGCTTGTGCTTACAGGTTGCACACTGATCTCCTTGCGTAACTTGCAGAGCTATCTTGCGGACATCATATGCTAAGGTAGTCCCATTGAATACCATACATTGACATCTTGCTCCCAAGTCGGGCATTCATATGTCTGTTGTGGCAGATCAATTAGTGATCAACACTTACCTGGGGTCAGCATGTGATCTGACTGTTCAAACCCTTGTGGGAACTGCACAGCCCTTGCCCCTTCTGAGGTTGATTGAGTGCCAGTGAATTGGGCATTTGGATCTGTTATTCAGCCCTTGAAAATGGCACAATCATACATGCCAATTCACCCGTTATCAAAAACATGTCACTATGCATAAAAACAGACATGCAGGCAGATGCACACACAGCCACGCATACACTCTCCCAAAAACATGTATGTAGACCCATAAACTGAAGCTCACATAAACTCACACAGAAAGGCACATATGCATTGAGACACAAACATGTACAGAGCCACACACCAGTGGTGCTAATGATCAGCTGTTTAATGCCCAGCTCCCCTCGTGCTTGGTGTAGGGTGTGACATAAGCACCCACTGTTCAATGGGTGTGGAATCATCGGGGGTGGTGACAGGATGCCAGAAGCAGATGTCATGGATGTTAATTTGGGAGGTGGAAACAGGAATCTGCTGCCGTGACATAGAGGTCAGTTGGGAGTTCTTACACCATGTACCACCGTACCCCAGGCACTGCGTTCCTACGTCTAGAGGCTCTGAACACTTATTGACTTTTTCTGAATGTCCTTGTATCACCCATCACAGTTACATCCCTCCCTTAGTGATATAACGCTGCTCTTTCTGAGCTTTTGGAGGTATATCTAAGTGGAACGCTGGTGTCACTCAATTGCTCGATGATGCAGAGAGAGCATCTCATTGGCTCCTGGGAAATAGGGGAGGATTAAACCACTCTTCTCTGCATATTAAAGACACTTTATCACTATAGTTATCAATGTATAGGCTTTCCATACCTAGCCCCGAAGCTCTGGAATGCTCTCCCCACTGCTCTCAGAGCAGAGACTTCTCTTCCTGCCTTTCGTAAAAACATCAAAACTGCTTTCTTTAACTAACCACTCTTCTTTCCCTCCACCACTCATCCTCCACCCTATCCATGTGCCTTACAAAACTGCTCTATACAAATAGTACCATATGTATGCATGTCTGTTGTTTTATATGTAACTAAACTCTGATATTTCACTATAACAAGCGCCACAATGCCTTCGGGCTGTTGCGTGCTCTACAAATCTGAATAAATAAATAAAAAAAATAACGTGGCAAGATAAAGTGCAAGATCGCAATATTATTTACATTGCAGCCGTTCATGTTAAAGCCAATGATAATTAAATCCACGTAAAATAAGTCTATAGCAGTGTTGGAGTGACTTTTTCTTGGAAATCCGAGCAGAGTGTAGCCGGTGAAGGGATTTCTGAAGGTCTAGATTTCTCAATCTTTTTCCTGCCATTGTTCCTTATTGGTCAGGATCTCTCCCCTTATCTTCTTGCATCAAGGAGCAATGCATGCCAATACCCCTTTACACATGACTAGACCATTGCCAAATGGAATTGGGAATATATGCATTTTTGGTTTGCAACTGAACTAAACATCAGCAATAGGTTCCAGCTGCTCATGCAACACCAACATGTTGCCGTAAAAATGTAGGCTTCATTACTATAGCTTAGTCTGAGTACCGGGGGCATCATGATGGGCAGTTGACGCTTCTCACACCAAGAAGAGGCCCATCAGTTTCTGTGGAAGAGTCCTTCTAAAACCAACGGTGATAAAATATGGTTGGAGGTATGACGTCACACATCTAGGGAAGTGCATCTTCATAGAAAAGGGTAGTGACTGGGCAGAACCAGCTCATGGTAAGTGTAGTAGTGACAGTAAAGTGTTCGTGGCCCAATATAGTGCAGTGGAGACTACCTTGGAAGGATGAGTCATACCACTTATATTCAAACCTTTTGCCCACCAGCTGCACATAGGTCTCTATTGAGTACATGAACTCCGAGAGTTGCCTTTACTAGAAATGCAGTGAGTGCACAAATGGTAGAGCTGAAGGCCATGTAGGTTCTTCTCTTCAAGAGGTTGCTGGGAGATGGACATGGTTGAGGCTGTCAACCGATTTCATTTCTTGAATCAGTAGACTGAAATCGTGATTGAAAAAATCCTTAATAACCCCATCAAGGGTTGGGTAAAAGGGTTACGCCACTAGAGGTTCTCCTACTTCACCTCATCCCTTTTGCGAGCAGCGTTCTTTCAATCATGTGAATGATGTCATTGCAAATGCGGCTGTCAAGTACTAGAGATGCAGAACAGAGTTGGGTGATTTCCTCCTGCACACGTGCAGTGTTAAGAGGTTCATCAGTGAAACACAACCACCACACCCATCATTCCACTCTCTAACACGCTTTCATAACTGCACACAGGCTCCCCCACACCCAACAACCCATCCACCCACCCATCCACCCACCCATCCATCCATCCATCCATCCATCCATCCATCCATCCACCCACCCACCCACCCACCCACCCATCCATCCACCCACCCACCTACCCACCCATCTTTCCTTTCATCCCCTTGCATCCATATCCTAAGGATTTCTCTTTTATCCATACTCCCTCCAATCCATATTCTCTTGTATCCCTTTTTATCCAACCAAGCATGTTTGGTTCCTGGGACATGGTCCTAATTCTCCCTTCTTTTTGTTGCTCTCGCCCTACCGTCATTCACCTGTGCACGGAGTCAAACCTGGACTCTGCTACAATTTACAGCATACGCCATGGCAGGCCCAGGTTATCGCAAACTCGATGTTAGGTTTTGGATCGGTTTTGCATTTAATCCCACATCTTAACAACATCCATGCTTCAAGGGCGTGCTTGAACATACATTCACCTTGTTCCTATGCAGACCTCCTTAAAACAATGACCATCTACCCGCTATGCATTGCCACCCTGGTTCTTCACCAAAGCTTTTTGCTCAATCCACCATTCTCAAAGGCCAGCACATGCATGCAGAAGCAAGCATTTCTCCATGTTCCTAATCTTCCCTCCTCTTACTGCGCTATCTGCTCCTGTTACCCTGGATTCTTCTGACAACTTATTTTTTTGTCTTTTTATCTCAGCTGACCAATGTGTAGCTTAACATTTATTTATGTATATATATCTATATACAGAGAAGAACATTTTTTTTTTATCACAAAAGAACGTACAATAGATATCAGATTTGATGGGGAGCATTACGCTTCTTAAAATGAAATGAGTTTGAGTGACATTCTGACTAGGTTGTGGAGGGGAGTAAGTGGAACAGTCACCAGGAACAATACATCGGTGGACATCCATAGGTTAAGGGAAATCAACATTAGACATTTTTAAGTACAGGTGAGTGTTCAGATACTATACAATGGCGGCTTTGCCTGCAGTCTATTCACTACGTATAGTCCGCTTCTATGTTCACTTAATCTACTTGTGTTGCTACATCTGTACAGTCATTAAACAACTTGTATTTCCTGCAGTGCTCTTCACATGTGCAGTCTCCTTATTTACATTCGAGTGTTTACTCGATTCTTTATTTCGACATCAGTTTCTTACAAGGCCCATGCAATTTTTGTGACGTCACTAGATCCTTTTACGCTCTTTCTCATATTCCTTCAGGGCGTTTCTCCATTAAATTGTCATCTCTATGAGGATGCATCAGATATGGTTTTCTCAGTGAGTAGTTTTTCTCGAAGATTTGTTGCGGACACAATTGCTGGTGTCAAGCATGGCCCAATTTCAGGCTTCGGGCATACAGATAGTAGGGGTGGGTGGGACTTCCTGCAGAGGCATTCGGCTGCTCCTCTCCAATACAGCCCCTCTGTTAGAATTACTAGGGGAATAAAATCTACCCTCAAGAATAAACAAGAAGTAGGAAAACCAGACTTTGACAAAGTATTCTACATGTCCTAGAATCCCATGGGGACTGAGGCGAAGAAGAGGGCTGAAGAGACGTGTAGATGTAGAAGACGGGTAATTAGGCCTAAAAGGCTTTGCAAGGGTCAGCAAATTGACATTAATGGTTTGCACCTGAAAATAATTGACCCACCTAAGAGGCATAAAATGCTGTAGCAGGAGAGGTAAGGGGGAAGGAGCTGGAGCAGGAGCTGCAAAGCTGGCAGTAGTAGCAGAAGCAAAAGAGCGTGAGGCTGGCAGTTCATGAGGAAGTGTGATCGCCTAAAGGATGCCAGGATATGGAGACAGTAGATTTCACCTGCATGTTCTGAGAGGGTTCTGTGTTCTTGCCGTGGCTGCACTGAGAAAGACGTGATGAAAGTGAAGGTTTGCCCAGGTGCGCCTCGTGGCTGTAATTGTAGAGCCATGACCGTGCTGAAGCCGGAGGCTAGTAGCAGGAAGCAAGCCGAGACACAGAGGAGTGAAGGAGACTCCTAGTCGAAATGGCCAGACCAGAGACACCCGTGTTGTAGAAGGGTGTGGTTCTCAAAAGTGCTCAAAGCCATAGTAGAAGTGGAAGAAGTCGGGAAGGTGAAGAAACCCTCAACCGCATTGTTCCTGGCCCGCTGAGTGAAGTTTAAGGTTCAGGTACACTCCGCAACCCTTGCCGGTAACTGTTACCAGCTCTAAAGTGGCTTGAGTAAGACTAGAAGCAAGTATAATCTGTTTGTCATTGTGGAAAGTATTACTAACAATCGAAATGTATCAGGCACACTTCTAGTAAAAGTCATGGTGCTTGTGCAAGAAGAAAAGCATCTAATTTCCCATTGTTGAACTATTAACGCTGCAGGGTGGTCGCATGTCCTTAATTACAGAGGAAGCGCTTGCTAAACATTCTGAAAAACCCTAACATTGACTTTCACAATTGTTACAAATACTTACAGCAACTAAGGAAAGTTGCATATGGCCAATTATGATTCCCGACAGCAGTTAGAAAGCATCTCCGTGATATGTGGGAATACAAGCACGTGCAGTTGTTTAAGGTTAAAGATCTACCTTAAAGAGTGGTTGTCTGTGCCTAAATCTGTTTCTCCTTTGAAGACTGAACCTTCTAACATTAAGAACAAGTATTCTTTAAACCTCAAAGTTGTATTCACAAGAACAAGCACTACCCAAGCCAAGAGGCGAACCCTTTCTATAGTGAAGAAAGCCCTGTTTAAATCTAAAGTTGTTGGCTCTGATACAAGTGTGACATTGTTACCAGAAATGGAAGTGTGGCAATACAGCTTCAGGATAACTACTGAAACCAAGAAGGTGTGAATAATGCTGGGGAAGGGAGCTGGGTGCTTACAAGAAAATCGAGCAAATAATCTGTAATGCTGAGTCTGCTGAAGAATCGGCATACTGTGGAGCAAAGGAGTTTTGTTCCCACGGTGACACAGTAGTTGAAAGGTCGTTGTCAAGTGGAAAGCAACAACCAAGGAAGAATTATCCTGACAATTACACCAAATATACTGCAGAGGTCCTAACCACTTGTGAAGTTGTAGAAGGAGAAGTTGTTAATCTATTCTTTGAACTGTGGCAAAACAATCATGGAAGGAGGACATCCAGGATTGCCATTGGTGCTATTTTCTTGGCTGGAATTGGAAGGGGATCTTTTCAACTGAAAGCTGAGGACTGTTACCAGTGGATTTTTGTTTGGTGTACTTTTGTGTTTACTTGTAACTTACCAGAACTGCTTCAAGACTTTACTTTATTTCCTTTTTGGACATTTGGGGAGGTTGACTTTGGACAATCTTGGGGAAGGGATTTACCCAGGACAGGTGAAGGTCATCCAAATACTGGTCAATTGTGGTTTACACTTTTATGTTTTTTATGATTTACTTTGGATGTATTGTTGTTTATTTTGAAGGCCAAGTAGTTGGCTGCCTTGCATTAATGACCCCTCACACCACCCACTAATTAATGTACACAAGTTCCCAGCACACACAGGCAAAATTATCCACACACCTATCCAGACAACAACACTTAAACTCTCCTACCCACTAGCACGTCCACACAGCCATTAACAATACACACTCATTCATCTACCCACACACAAACAAAATCACACAACCACACACACAAATGGACCCATCCATCTACCACTATCCTACCCAAACATGCATAGACATGTGTGCATGCACAGACACACTTCACAATCCATCCACCGACTAACCCATCTGCACTCACCCTTGCAAATGTCCAATCACTAACCAATCTCTTCATTTTTCATGCACACCAAAGTGTACACATCCATCCACACCCATAAGCACAAGCACATAGTCATTCAGCCTTCCACATACATACTGATGTGATGAATCAATCCTAGAGATCCTTAACCAAATCCCGGTCTAAGTCTCCTCCCAGGTGGCCAGGGAAAGGCAGACGCTTCCAGATCCTGACCTTGAGGGGGGTGATCTGTGGGAGGATCACCTGGGAGGAGAAAAGGACCAGGGAGGTGAGAGGAATCAGTGGGGCAAGACACAGCATTTACCTTCCTCTAAGTAAGAAGCCAAAATATATAAGCCCTTGTTGCCACAATAATTGAACTATTCACTTGTTGAACATCTAAATGTGGGTGAAATCAGCCCAAACTCCTGTGGTATAAAAGTGAATAAAACCCCTTCTCAAACCCATAGATGCTTCCCGAACTCAAAACGGGGAAATAGAAAGAAGTCTGTGAATAATAATAGCCAAAAGCCTAGAAACTTGTATTCCTCTTTTCAAACAAGACTGGTAAATGATTTGGGTTATGTTCCTTCAATGAATGTTGGAGCGAATAGATGGCAAATCAGTAAAGCAGAAAGAGTTAGAACAACTAAATCTATTGACAGGGACTTTAAGTTCCATAATTCCCTCAGTACCGGCACAAGGAAGAGGGTTGAAGAGGGACACCACTGTGGGAGCAGCCAACCAATTAGTGTAGGTGACCTACACCTGAAGAGGACTGAGAGGCTTAAAAGCCCCCTCAGGTGCAGGCAAGGGGAGTAGTAGAGCAGCGGAAGAGGATGAAGCAGTGCAGTCCATGGTGGCACCTGAGAGTGAAGTCAGAGGCGGGAAACAATGCCGAGACCAAGGAGATGCCTGAATCTGTGGCGAGTCCTGAGAGAGTCTTTGCCTCAAACTCTCCCTGTTGCAGTGGTCACACAGTGGGAACTGTAAGGAAGTGTGCAGAGTTTGCACAGCGGAAAGCAGCAGTAGCGAGGGAAGTGTGCCCTCTTTAGAGGATCCAGGTAGCAGGGTTGCACCTGACCCTCTTGGAAGCAGAAGAAGCTAAATTTCCCAGTGGCATGAGTGGAGGAGGACCAAAGAAGGTTGTGCGTCCGACTGTGAGGAGCAACAAGCACAGAAGACCTGTGAGCACTTAGTAGAGTGTTATCGAGAGACTTACCCAGCGAGATTTCAGCTTGCAAGTGACTCAGGGGCGCTCCAACGCTGTCCACGTGTTCACAGCGGGCAGTTTTCACTCTCATATGAGTGAAAGCAACAGTAACTATAATTCTGAATAACGAACTTTGCAAATCCAAAAAAAGTTATACCTGTTCAAGCAAAGTGACTGTGTAAATAAGCATATGAGATTGTGGAAAGCCCAAAAACGCAGTGGGGGAGCTGTAGAAATTCTAAAAGCTTTCAAGCAATACGCAAGCCAAGAGTGTGTTAACAGTCAGCAATACCAATATAACAAACTCTTTAAAAGGCAAGAGGGGAATATTTGGAGACATAATAGTTATAAGACTTGCCGCTTATGTGCTATGAAACACAGACCAACAGATGAAAGAAACATACATCACCAAAGCCAAGAAAGAAGAAAAGTTTTGATCAATAACTGGTTGTTGGTGCAGAGAGTAAGAAAAGTGGCAAACAGGCTGTCCTTCTGAAGAAGGTTATCCAGAGGGAGAGGAGCATAGTTGCCAAGGCGTCTTAAAGAGCACTAATGTGGTTCCTTGTTTTCCCGACAGTTGTTTAAAGTTTGATGCCAAAGAAGTCTTGTGAAGTTTTTGTTATCCTAAGTTGGAAGTTACCACTAAAGCAGTTTCTGTTATGTTTGGTGAAGAAGTAGACGGGCAGGTTAGTATACCCGTATGGCAAGGAGTTCTTGCCTAAAAAGGCATGGCAAAGGAATAAACCATCTAGTGGTTGATACAAGTGCTGAACTTTGGTTCTAACGGAGACAAGTGCTGAACTTTGGTTCTTAAGGATACACCTCGTGTTAAATTGTGTCATTTGAAGAATAATTGTGAAAACCTGTTGAAGAATAGTTACAATTCTTTTGAAACCTAAGTTGTGGCAAATCATCCTGACAAAGATAATTGTTGTTGTCTGCTTTGAGGAGACGCATGTCAGACCGTTCTTACTCCAGGAGGAGATGGAACCTACTATTACTTTTGTTACCTTTTTGAAGCAACAGAACTTTTTGATCAACTACACATCTTTAAAAGCTGTATTGGAACCTTGTGGCAAACCGGATTTCCTTGCTCAGATCTGTAGAAGGGAAACTTCCAGGTTATGAGAAGAGACATGGATTATGTTGTGAATTCAATCCTATGTTATATATCGTTGTTGAACTGAACTGCTATTTATTTCCTCATTGCTTTCTTGAATGTATGAGTGTGGGGGACATACCCTTTTGTTGGAGTGTTTCCTTTAGTTTATTTTAGGCAGGCAAATCCTTGTCAGGGTATGTATAGTGAGGCGTTTTGCCATTTTATTAAATAGAAAGGTTGGATAAAGTTGAAAACTCTTTACAGAGTTGTCCGCCTCATATTTCTGAACCCTCGCACTCATCCACAATTTTATCAAACACACAATGTCATCCAGCAATCTGGTGTATGTAATTTATATCAAATTGACTTTAATCATGCTTTAAAGCACAAAAAGAATCAATGTAAAACATCTTCATAAAAAAATGTGATACATTTAACACTAGTAGTTGGTGGTGGCATGCTGTCAACCAGGGGTTTTGAGAGAGAGGTGTGCACTGATGCAGGCATTGCAATCCAGCTCAAACAATTGTCTGAGCTCTTGTCATTTACTTCAATTGTCCACCATTGTCGCGTCTCACCTTGTCTCGTCTGCTTGAGTCCCTCCCTGTGCCCATCCCTAGTGTTTTCCACGCCCCTATCCCACCCTCCCCCTTCCTCTTCTCTCCTCTCCCTACCTGCTCTATGGTGCTCCCTGTCTCTCCTATCTTTTCTAACTGCTTCTCTATAGACTATCCTGCTCTCCTGACTAAATCTGGTAGGAAAAAGTTTAAAAAGGACATCCTGGTCTCCAGCCGAGGCCTCCCTATCGCTGATACCTATACCACTGCTTCCTCCAGGCAAACCCTCATTGACATCCTCTTTGTCTTTCCCTTGCCAGACCTATGGACTATTAATATGGTCTCTGTGCTTTCTCCTTTCTCTTCTTCTCCCATTAATGGTGGCACCCAGTGGGAGGCCCTCCTGGCCTCCTTCCACTCCTCTAAGGTCATCATTAATGTCTACCTGAATGATACCGTCTTGATCCAAGGCCCTCAGGCCAACCTTCTCCTCTTTGATAGACGCTTCCCGCACCTCATCAATTTCCTTTCTTCTCCTGCTGTCCCCTCTCTTCCCTCCACAGCTTCCTTGCCTCCCCCTGCTGCCTCCTCCTCGGGTATGTTGCCCTCTCCTCCTTCCTCACGGCCCCCCACCAAGCTTCTTCTTCAGCTCTGCAAGGTGTACCTCTGATTTGTACCCATCCCCAGAAGTCTTTAAAGGACTGTACTGGAGGACAAAGCGATCTCTGAACAGGCCCATGAGATTCAGAGCTTGCCCCCGGCACCTTTAAACAAGATAGCCGCACCATGAAGAGGATGGGGTGCAGGATTCACTTACTCCATCACCAATCAATCAGGACAAATCAACAGTTTGGCAAAGGGAAGTCCATTTAATGACAAGTACAAAAAACGGGGAAACAAATGGTAATCAACAGTGATGCGATCGCCTGTCTCGCTCGCTTCAACTTCCGAATTCTTCATTCAGACAGCAATAGTTAGGCCCAAAAATCACCATCATTGACGTGTAACACTCATAAGTTTATCATGCAATTCTATTGGTTGGAAAAGGTAACTTAAGTATAGGTGCTATATCTGTATATGGTAACAAAGCGTAGGGATTGGACAACTCTTATTGGGTGGGTGTCTACGCCGATCCCTCTACATCACTTGTGATAGACATCACTCCAAGTACGACGTCTAATTGGTTCTACAGCTATAGGACCCTAGATTATTCGGTCCATTGTGATTGGGTGGGATACACCCCTAGGCATAAATCTCTACTTTAATTAGCAACATGCAGAATAGACACCCAGGTGCCGTGTGCCCCAAGATTCACCCTGCCTCCCTTCCATCAATCAGAGTACTTTAGGGCTATGTGTCAATTAGTTGGCTGAGGATGGCCTCGAAACTGTAGCTTCTTATCTGGGAAAGTTATGGCATCCTCAGGTTCTGGGTGACATCAGACGTTGGTACCTCTTCGCCCTTGGCTGGTCACGTGTCTGTCCACCATGAATCTGCTTAATTTTCCTTGTATTCGTGTATTTGATTCTCCTGTAGCCTCGCCACCTGCCTGGGGCCTCTTTATCTCGACCTTCACTGGCTGGCTGCTATGCTCTGAAGTCTCGATTCTCCGGAGCTGCTGCTCTCCTCCCATCCTTAGGTTGACCTCGAATTCCCTAGCATGAGCTACTTCTCACTAAGTTTCGATTCCGCTCTTCCCTTTGGCTTTGGCTGGAATATGAATCTTGGCCTTGCTAGCCCTTTGCAGCCTGGGCTTAATTCTGCTTTTACGAAATGGAGTCGCACTTGTATAGTGTGCTTTATTGAGGTAGATATATAGTTGGCGCATACCACTCTATTCTTCTACTAAGCATTGCAAGCAGTATCGTTTTCTTAGCTTCTTACATTCCGAGCCTATTTACAGGCTCTTTAGTCATTTACGTGTGTTTATTTATTTCACTTATTGGTTAAGTTTTTTTATATTAACGTCTTTTCTCTTACACGTCCATTACAACTTTATTCCTAACGTTTCACCTTTGTGTGTCAACTTTCGTTTGTCGTTTATGTTCATCTGTATGACTGTCCAGGTTCTTATGTCGTCACCATTTGCCTTCCATTAAGGCTCTTTGGGTCTCTTCGGGGACAGTCTGTAAGTAATCTTCATTGTGTGTTAACTGCTGGTACGGTTGTCTCAGTGGGTACCGGGCTGCCTAAGGTTGTCTGGTTATAGGCACTTCAACAGGTATTTCTCTTCTGATGTGCACTGGGCAGAGTCCTAGAGCTGCTCTCTGTTGGCACATTTGTTCCTCATACGTCACATACTTTGGCAAGTATGTTCCTGGCACCTCACTCTGTGGGGTTGGGGTGTAGGCCATGTCTGGGACCTCCTCCATACTCCCCCTGTGGTCGGTTCATCGACCACTTCTGCAACCTCCTTTGGGTTTGTCTTACTTGGTTCTTCAGTATCTTGATCATCGTCTTCTGGGTTTGTACATGATGGTGTGAACGTGTGTGTCTTTGGAGTCCATCTCTTTATCACTCCTTTTAGACGTCCTGCTGTTTTTACATGTTCGTCTTTGTTCCAGGTCATAAGCTGACATTGTCCATTTGGGCTGCAATAGATCCATTTTCCTTCAAACCTTCGTCGTTTTCTGGGATACACAAACTTTGTTCCTTCTGGCGCAAATTCGCTGGCCTTCACAAAGTTTCTTATTTCTTCGTCAGTTAGGTCTCTGGGCTTCCATCCTGGTTCAACATCGACTATGACCTTCATCCCAATGGCTTCCTTCAGTTTTCTGGCATTGTGTGATGATTATTTTGAAAACACAAAATCCCAATAGTAGCAGGGCTCCCAGAAGCTTGAGTATGTCCGCCATCCATTGTGGGACCCAAGAGAATAATGCTCTGAACCAGGTGTCGTCATCTACTCCATCAGTTTCATCATTCATCTGGTTCTGTTAAGGTTCCATTTTCTTCATCATATGAAGGTTTAAATGTGCAGAATGATTCTCCGATTTTTGCGCAAACCCCTCCATCCATCGCTGTGATCATGTCATGTACATATCTGTTCTGTAGGGTCATCAATCGGATTGCTCTTAGTTCTTCTTTGATTGCGTTGAATCCTTTTATGGTGGTGTTAATGGTCTGCAATAAATCCCATCTGGTTATCTGCAACCATTTCGTATTTACTCCTACTTGGATGTGTGGCAAGAGTAGTGTTGATAATACTGTTGAGGTGAGGCTAAACAGCCTGTGTTCATATGGGATTGCATACAATGCTTCTTCTGATTTGGCAGAAAAGTAATTTTTCCTCTTCATTCGGGACACCAGTTCCACAGACCTTCTTTTCCTTAGGTGCGCATCTGCTTTCAGGAAACTGTCTATACTCAGGTCACTTTTCGGGATCACTAGTGCAGGAATGTGGACATTCACTAGTGTGCATATGCCTCCCCAATCTCTCGGCAGTCTTATGTATGCTTTGGATCCGCACGCCCAGTAATGGTCCATAATAACTGCAGTCCCCCGAGTCATACCGGGAGCTTCAAAGATTCGTCCGCAGTTTTGATTCTCTCCCATCTTCCTTGTGCCATTGCATCTGAAGCACAATTTCGGGCTTTCCAGTGGTACTATTTGCAAGGGTCCTCCTCTGTCTTCGACCCATGTCAACAACTTTACCAATTTCGGCCATAGAGGTTTGCATAATCTCTGTGAGTTCTCTATTGCTGCCTTGCAGGCTCCAAGGACCATCCACGCTCGGTATATCACCACCCCTGCTTCCCATCCGTCTGGGGATAGCACTGTTCCCCAAATCTGCATCTGGCCTCTATTCCTCCAATTTTGGGCTTCTTCTGGAGTTTTACCTTGGACGTTTAGTCTCGGGTTAATTTCCCATCTTGTGCCTGCTCCTTTCGTTTCTGGCTTTGCATACCTGATCACGTGATTCCTGGTATGAGCTCTGTTTCTTGTCTTAATGTCCTGGATATAGTCATCTTCATCGGGATATGCTGTTTCTGGTGCCCATATCAGTGAGGCATCTTTTCCCATGAACTGTCCTCTGGTGTTGCACATTGCTACGTGTGACAAGCAGTGTGCTGTCGGGACATCAATTTCTACAGCTACGAAGATCTTGGATTTTCCCATGCTGTACGGTAGGAGTGCGCAGACGTAGCATTCTCCTTCAGCTTTTCTTCTTCCGACCTCTTTCATGTGGTGGCACCAAATGTTATTTCCTAAATGTGCTGTGCTGTCCAGGTAATTGTTCAATTTTCATGTGGGCTTCTCTTTATTCTTAGTGTCTTTCTGTAGTCTGCCATAACTACATCTCTAAACGCGTCAGTGTGGGTTTTCCTTGCTGGAGGACTCTTGGGCATGCTTGTCGGTGAAGCAGGTTTCATTGGCTGTATCGCTGTGATAAGAGGCAGTTTTGCAATTTTCTTCCTCTCGTCTTGTGTCCTTTTGTGGGGCTCCTTCAACCACCTGTGTATCATCTGTCCGACGTATGACTGCGTCTTGGGCCTGGTGCTTGTTTCCTGGGTTGGAACTGGCATACTTGTCACTCTAGTCTCTGTAGTTTTATTTTCCAGCTCCTCGTGTAGTTTCTTTGCTTTAGCTATAAATGGGAATAAATGATCTATCAGCATTTGTGTCTCTGCAGTGAATTCTCTCGTAGCCGCTTCTGTCTTCTCAAGGGTTTTTGCTATACTTTCTTTAGTTGGTCTTTCATTTGCTTCTTTTCGGTCGTCCTTATTATTTTCAGGGACTGGTTGTTTGGTGGGCAGTCTCGTAATTTATGTTGCCATTGTTCGAGGTTCTGCAGCCATTGACACTTGCCCTTGTTTGTGTGCATTCAGTGTATGTGCGCGTGTAGTGGTCAGTGCTACATTTTTATTCATTCCGTGCTGACCCTGTCTCCAGCTTTTCTCTTCATTCGTTACCTCAAGTGTGTATGAATCACTGCTAATTACATTCAATTTTAGTTCGTTTACCTTACCATCAGATTTTCTTGGAACCAGAATGACTATATAGGATCTGGGTGATTTCATGGGATTCAGGCGTACATTATCTGGTGGGTGCACTGAAATTGGAACGCTTCGTGCACATATAAAGAATGCAGTTCTGATAGTTAGAGACAGAAAAACAATAATAATCACTATGCATATACATATAACTGTGCGATATGAAAATTTGCACCACTTTTTTCCCAGAAAGTGGGGTCGCCCCTCTGTTTGTGGGAGGACCAGGTTACTGTTCTGGGCCCCCATCTCAATCATGTCACTGTCAGTGTTTAATTCCTTTTACTTTACTTCATTATTGTCTCTCGGAAAGTTTCCAACATAAAGTGTCTTGTGCTTCGTGAGTGTCCCTCCTCTTGAGGGTGGCGATTGTCCCTGGTTACGGGATACATCTCCATTGCTAGACTATGGTAAAAGATGAGACTATCCCCTTTGGTGATTCACATTCATTATGCACATTCAAAATAGGTAAGTTCCCAATGCACTCCCCGAATCTGCTTCACTCCTGAGGACATGGTGGAACCTGTTCAGTGCGGAAAAAATGGAAAAGGTGGTATCACTCGAGATGAAACAAAAATAAAATAAGAATAAAAAATTAAAAATAAAACACACCAGTGAAGTTCCCTTCTCTGCTCTTCTCGATCTGTCCCTCGGCAGAAAGATGAAGAACTATGTCTCTGCCCCCTCGATCTGTCCCTCGGCGAAAGATGAAGAACTGTGTCTCTGTCTCTTGGATCTGTCCCTCGGCGGAAGGTTTCACTGGAATCTCCATAAATATTCTCGCTGAAATTTGGACGGCTCCACCTGGAGCATGATCCCATGGAGGAGTGTTCCCATGTGTGCAACATTAGCTGGATCTCTGATGAAGGTGATGACGTCAACCTCGGCAGGTCTCCCCACCATTTCTGGATAATCGGTGACTAGACGGAATAGGACATTGTGAGCCAATCTGCTGTCCTCGGGTGACAGGGACATTGTCCTGCTTTGCTGGTTTCAAGATCATAGGCCTTTCTTTTGACGTGAACAGTCTTTACACTTTCCTGCTGCGTGGATTGCCGCTACGTAGTTGAGCTTGATCCACAGTTGGTTCAAATGTTCAGTGTTTCATGGGTCTCTAATGTAGGTTAGTGTGTCCGTGGTTCTCCCGACTAGTCCTGGGCACTCCTCTATGATACGAAAGAAAACCGTACAAGTGAGTTCATCAATGATTACCTTTGGTGAAGCATTTGTGTCCTTATCACTGTGTTTGGGTATTTCCGCGAAGGCTTCCGCGATGACAGTCAGTGGTTGCCAGATTATTTTTTTGTTGGCAGGATCTTGAATAACTGGTGACTCTCCCTACGAGTGACAGATATGAAATTACCACTAACTGGAAGTAGGTGAGTACATCCCATGTGAGATTTCTTCTGGGAGATACCATGGGATCTGCATCCAAAGTCTTGGTGTCGGCTGCTTCAGGATACTGTTTTATGCTCTTGAACGAAAAGTCTTTGCTCTCATTCTATCAAAGTCTTATTTTCCAATAATGCTCAAATATGGTTTGATTCAAAAGTTTGTATTGTCTGTGCGTTGTGGCTTAGATTGCAAGATTCTCTTCTTCACCCTTCAATTACTATGCACAGAGTGTCCATTATGTCCTTATTCCCTTTTTTGCTTAGAGGAAATGTCCAGTTTAGAGCCACAGTTTTTTAAACAGAGTTCATTTTGTCTTGGCTTTGCTGCTCATGCGTCCTTCTTCCTCTACATGGCTCTCGGCTGCACGTGCTGAGGTTCTTCCCTGTTGTCTGTAGGTTCTTCGCATTTGGGTGCAGCTAGAGGGATCTTGCCAATATAGGGTTTAATGTCATTGAGGAAGATCCATGCTCTCCTGCCCTGCAGTTTGATGGCTGAGGGAGTGCAGTCCTCTACGATGAACGGGCCGTTGAATCTTGGCTCGCCCCACCTTTTCCTTGTGTGGTTTCTTACCAGCACTGCATCAACAGGGAAGATGGTTGGCGCACATAGACCTTGAACTGTGTCTGTTTCAGCACTTCCTCCTGGGTCTTGTGTTGTGCTGCACCCTTTTCATTGTCGCTGTACTTGGTCTGTAAAGATAATAAGGCTTGATGTTATGCAGTTCAGATACTCCGATAATTCGGTCCCCAGGACCTCTCGGGTTGGCTGGGTATCACATCTAGCTTCTTCTGATTTGGCAGAAAAGTAATTTTCCCTCTTCATTCGGGACACCAGTTCCACAGACCTTCTTTTCCTTAGGTGCGCATCTGCTTTCAGGAAACTGTCTATACTCAGGTCACTTTTCGGGATCACTAGTGCAGGAATGTGGACATTCACTAGTGTGCATATGCCTCCCCAATCTCTCGGCAGTCTTATGTATGCTTTGGATCCGCACGCCCAGTAATGGTCCATAATAACTGCAGTCCCCCGAGTCATACCGGGAGCTTCAAAGATTCGTCCGCAGTTTTGATTCTCTCCCATCTTCCTTGTGCCATTGCATCTGAAGCACAATTTCGGGTTTTCCAGTGGTACTATTTGCAAGGGTCCTCCTCTGTCTATCTCGAGAGGTAAGGGGGGGGTCTGCATTCTCCTTCCTGTGACTATCTCGTGCGGCGTAAGATGATGGTCGGAGCCTGGTTGGTTCCGAAGAGCATACAATGCCAGTGGTAGACAGTGCAGCCGTCCCTTTTTTTTAGAGTAAAAAATTCAACTTGGCTATCCTCTCTTTAACAAGCCATTGAGCCTCTCACAAATACCATTACCTTCCGGATGATACACCGACGAGAACTTGTGCTTTATACCAAGCAACAACCTGATCTGTTCGAAGACTGCGTTAACAAAATGAGCCCCATTATCTGACCTCATCACCTCACACACCCCCCATCTAGGGAACACTTCCCTCACTGGAAATTTGGCAGCACAGGTTGAGTCTGGGTGTGTACAGGGACCTGCTTCTATCCATCTAGAGAATGGACACACCACTACAATTAAGTACCTGTACCCGTTACATACTTGAATCATGTCGACATAATCGGCATGCAGGTGCTGAAAAGGCCCATTTGGCTGGGGGAATGACTCCTCTCACTACTTTTAACGTGTGCCCAGCGGTTAATTGCTGGCAGACTATGCAGTTCACCATGAAGGATGCAACATGTTCCGCTAAATTCGGTATAAACCAATCTTCTGCGAGCATTGCAGCAAGATTTCCTTTTGTCATATGAAATGGGTAGTGCAGCTGTTCCAATGCTATCTTCAATATGGCTACCGATTGACTGGTTTACCAGTGCTGACTCATGTATCGGCTCACCATCAGTGACTGGTTCAGCTATGAACGTGGCTGGGTTTACTGTTTTACATCGAACTATTTTGATTGATGGATTTGATATGATCACCTCATAGGCAGAGGCCCTTTGAGATGTCAATGTACCTTTTGGTTTCTCCAAGATGGCGAACAATGAGTGCTCGACGTACAACGTCATGGAACAGCCCATTACAATGGTTGTCGCGTTCTGTATGGCAAATGCTGCGGCAGCTAAAATTTGTTCGCATTAGAACTGGCCTCTCATTACTGGATCCAGATTCCCAGTGTAATACGCCAGGGACTTGTACCCCAACGAGGTTTTTTGAGCAAGTACTGCCGTCATAACATTGCCATTCATGTGCGAGAACAGGTAGAATTCCTCTGCATAATTAGGAATCCCGAGAACTGGAGCCGCGCAAATTGCTCTTTTGAGTTCTGTGAACCCCTTTTCCATTGCTTCAATCCATTCAATTCTTTCCTTTATCGCCTGGGCTTTCTTTAGGGCCTGGTGCAAGGGCTTGGTATACGAGCTGTAGTCGAAAACCCATGCTTTAACATAATTGCAGAGGCCTAGGAAGCTCTGCATTTGCTTTATCGTGAGCGGCTTGGCCGTGTTCATGATAGCTTTGGCCCTTTCTGGGGTAACCTTTTTCCCCTCGTGTGAGATTAACTGGCCTATGTATAGTACCACTTGTTGACAGTATTGTAACTTTTTCTTGTCAACCTTGTATCCTTTCTCAGCCAGTGTGGTCAGTAGCTCGATAGAATCGCACCTGCATTGCGCTTCAGTGGTGCTGCAGATCAGAATGTCATCCACATATTGCAAGACAACACTGTCTACTGCAATATTGCTTAGGTTCATTTGCAGGACTCTGTTGAAAATGGACGGGGACTCACAATACCCCTGTGGCAATCTCGTGCTTTTCAGATGCATTTGTCTGAATGTAAATGACATCAGATCTTGCGAGTCACGGTGTAACGGGATTGAGAAAAAGGCATTTTTCAAATCAATCACCGTGAAGTATTTCACCTCGATCGGTATGTTACACAAGATTGTAGGTGGATTAGGGACTATAGGGAACACTGCTTCAACAATATTGTTTAATGCTTTTAAATCTTGGATTAAACGCACAACCCTCCCTTTGATTACTTGACGGGGTAAATCACCGTATTACAGGGTGATTATGAGGTCACTAGGGTGCCCTGATCCATCATGGCGGAAATTGTCTTTGCGATCCCTTCTTCCGCTTCTCTGGACATGGGATATTGCTGCGCTCTTGGTAGAATCGCTCCTGTTGTCAGTTTAATTTTCACTTCTCCTACCCCTTTCAGGTGGCCTACGTCATAGGGTCCTGTAGTCCATACTGAGACAGGCACCTGGGCCATATCATTGTCAAAGTATGCAGGGTGGATCAGCGCCAACATCGTTCTCAGAGGCACTTCTCGTTTGATCATTTTGACCCAGAATATGAGACTTACTTCCACCCTGGTCTCTTCCAAGTCAGGGTGCTTTTTGAAGAGAGCGTCATCTGTGAAGTCAGTCACTCTGTACCCTTCTTCAATGGTGATAATTGCACACCATTGTCTGCCTTCGTCGTCGAATCCTTCGACCACCACTACTTTCCCTCGTACTGCTACAATATGTATCGATAAGGGAAATACTTGTCCCTCTTGTTCATGCATAGGTATTCTTGGCCTGAACAGGAACTCATCAGGGGTTCTCATAGTTCCATCTGCGAGTCCTGGCAATCCCGCCATTAGCACTCGCACGCCATATGCGAAGACTTCTGGTTCTAATGGTATACCCCCCATGGCTATGCGTCCCGAGTATACTCTGATCGTTTCGCACACGTTAGAATAATGCATTCCTGGAGTGGAGCATACTATGCCCTCCGCTGTGAAGGTTCTAGTCATATTCAACTTTGTCATCAAGTCTCGACCCAAAATGTTTACTGGGGTCTGACGTGATTATAGTAAAGGCACATTCATCTCACGATCTCCTACAGAGACTAGGAGATTGTCCGTAAAGGGAACTCTGCTGTGAGCTCCTGTAAAACTCTGAGTATCTATGGCCTGGCCGGACAAAGAAAACTTGCCTTCTTGTATGCACAAGCGTGTTGTACCTGTGTCAACTAAGAAGGAATATTCTTTCCCCCCCATGACAACACTTACTCTTGGTTCCCTGTTAGGGTCTGGTGTCATTGATAGGATAGAACACATCAGGGTTCCCAGCGAACTGTCCTATTTCATGTACAAGTTAGGTCCACTGTATGCTTGTGTATTTTCTCCATTCCTAGGGTTGCCTCCCCTTCCGGAGTTAGTGCCCTGAGACATTTGCGGTGGTGCCTGCTGGGATGGCCCTTGTGGCAGGTTCCCCATGTTCGAGGATCGCACCCCTTGCTACGCACCTTGCTGCAAGCCCGGCGCTTGCTGCTGCACTGTGTGATTCGGTGCACTGCCCTGTTGTGGGATAGCAGGCGGACTTACCATGCCTGCTCCCATTCCTTGTCCATTTTGCCACGTGCCTTGGCTTCTGCACGCACGTGCCACATGCCCTGTCATACCACATAACCAACATACTGGCGTGGTCAGGCTATCTGTCTATATGGCATATCTGGATTGCCCATCTGTACGTTGTGAAAGCCTCCTTGATTATTCTGGAAACCTCCCTGTTTACTCTGCCATCCTCTTCCTGCGAATCCCCTTCCCCTCGGGTAAAATCCCGCATTACCCTGGTCGCCTGTTGTATGTTTGATTCAGCTGGGCTTGTCAGCATAGCTCCTTCAGGAGCATACTTTGAGAGTTTCTTTTGCACCAGCGTCGCTTCCTCACCCTTATGGGTTGCCTCGTCCTCCGTCTCCTCACCGGAGTCGGACGCTGATTGTTCCCAGTTCACGCAACTTCTTGCGTCATCATCAGTTTTGCTGATTTCTAGTCTGTCCAAAGACAGTCTCCTGCTCCCGCAACTTCGAGTGATATCCTCGGTGTCATACAGCTGAGTGCTTTCCAAGTGCTCGTCTTCCCCCTCTCCTTGAGATATTCGCTCGAACCCCATCTCATCATATATTTTATCGATCGTTTCTCCGATGCTTCTGGTGTCGAAGTCATCTTCAATATTGGCGCTACTTGATCCTGGTACTGAGTTTTACGCAGGAAATAATTCTTCAATATCTTCCAATTCTACAACAGGATTGGGTTTTTTAACTTCCCGCTCCAAATATTCAAGATCGCATGCCCTCTGTCTACGCTTACGTTCTATATCATCATCAGCTTCTTTGCGCTTTCTTGCTTCTTCTCTAGTCTTGTCTTCTCTTCTCCTTTCATTTCTACGATCGCTTGCCCTTCTAACTCCCTCACCTTCCTGATTCCTTATTTTCTTTTCACACATTCTTTGCTCTTCTTCTAAACTTCCCTGATTCTGTCTGTACTTGTCATAGGCTGCCTTCTGTTTGCGATCAAGTTCTTTTTCTTGCTCTTCGCGATATGCTGTTCTCGCCTCAGCCTATCTTTTCTTTTTATTCTTTCGTCCCTTACTTTCTTTTCTTTCTCCTTATCCCTTCTCTGTACCTCATCATACCTCTCTCTGTCTCACATCATCACTTCCTTTACCATCGAGTTTCAATAATATCTGTCCTCCCATCCATCGTCCTTTGCGAATGCTATCTCATCAGTTCTGTCTTCACCTCCTTTCCCTTTCTTTCCCTCTCTCTCTTTATTGAGAGGTGCACTAATCTGTGCCTGGTCCTTCCTTTCATCATTGCGTCTCTCCTTGTCCCTCGGCACTGCGGAGGTAAGATTAATTTCCTGCTACTTCTCCTTGATTTCATCACTACTGTACGTAGGTGACTCATACGCAGTATTACTATATCCCGTAGCTGCCTTTAGCTCTGTTACTGGGTAGAGACCCTCTGACTTACTTCACTCGATCTCTGGCTCAGGCGGGACTGGTGGCACGGTAGGCGTCTCACCCCCCTCCGTGCATACGTTTAATATGCAGTCTACGGGTGGCTCTTCCTCCTTCGGCTGGTCGAACATTTTCCAAAGTTCAAGAACAGCAAGACGTTTCTCTAGTTTTTTACCTGTATATGTGGCATGTAAATAAGTAGTCATGTGCTGTAAGACGGCTTTAGACAAAGACCTGTTCTGTGGCCACGTCATAAACATCTTCTGGGCGGTACCCTTAACCCACTCCGCACTATACTTCTTAACCTTGGGTGCATGTCTAGGCAATTGCTTGCATAAGTGGGCGACTGGGGTTATCTCTTCCATGCTTGAATTCTGTTTTCGACAATATTTTCATGCACTTTCAATACTCCCAACAAAATGAGCGAGCACCAAATATGCGAGCTCCAATCCAATCTTCTCCTGCGAAAATACTATATCATCAATGTATTCAAAACATCAATCCATTGGCGATTCCCTCTTAGTTACAAAATCGCGTAAAACCCAAACTTTGTATCAAACCATCACTGATACACAATTCTTGCATGTAACATATAACAGGAAACGTACAATAGACATTTGACAGACCAGACAGACACCAGTTGGACACATATATCTCTGCCTTCTAATCAATACCCCGACATGGAGTTTAAACAGACCCCTTTTGTGACGTCTTTAATCGTCAAAGTAGCCTAGTCGTCCCCTATTATATGGGCTCTGAGTTCATGTTTCTTCTGACCGCTATATTAAAGCGCAGGAACAAGGCGAATACTCTTACTTTTTTCTCTCGGGTGCCCTCCCGGTAACCTACATTTTCTATTGGGTGTCCTCCCGGTAACCACTGTTTTCTCTCGGGTGTCTATCCCGGTAACCTGCTTATAGAGACTTCTCTACTTCTGATTATTTTATTTTCCGCCACTCTCCGTTACCTTTTCCCTTACTTGTTCTAATGTCTACAAAACTTTTGCCAAAGTATTGAGTCTTCTTGTTCACTCACCACTCGCATGGTTCCTCTCAGCCCCTCCGTCGTTACCGCCTCTCCGGTCTTTTCGTCCGATCGGCTGCCCGTAGGAATGAGAAGGGTTATACTCTGTAAGGCAGTTTCCTTCAGACCCACTGCAGATTTTATGGACCTATACTATCATTGTCCAAGGGAAGCTTCTCAGTCTTCTCAGCCAAATGGCGAAGGACTTGTGATATTGCTGAAGACCAAGAGTTACTTTGTGTCGACGGGTCAATAGGTGTTTTAGTAATAATTAATCAATAGTTGATGGTCAAACGATCCTCGTCGCTACCAAATGTACTGGAGGACAAAGCGATCTCTGAATGGGCCCATGAGATTCAGAGCTTGCCCCGTCACCTTTAAACAAGATAGCCGCACCATGAAGTGTATGGGGTGCGGGATTCACTTACTCCATCACCAATCAATGAGGACATATCAATTGTTTGGCAAAGGGAAGTCTGTTTAATGACAAGTACAAAAAACGGGAAACAAATGGTAATCAACAGTGATGCGATCGCCTGTCTCGCTTCAACTTCCAAATTCTTCATTCAGACAGCAATAGTTATACCCAAAAATCGTCATCATTGACGTGTAACACACATGTTTATCATGCAATTCTATTGGTTGGAAAAGGTAGTAACTTAAGTATAGGTGCTATATCTGTATATGGTAACAAAGCATAGGGATTGGACACCTCTTATTGGGTGGGCGTCTACGCCCATCCCTCTACATCACTTGTGATAGACGTCACTACAAGCACAACGTCTAATTGGTTCTACAGCTATAGGACCATATATTATTCGGTCCATTGTGATTGGGTGGGTTACACCCCTAGGCATAAATCTCTACTTTAATTAGCAGCATGCAGAATAGACACCCAGGTGCCTTGTGCCCCAAGATTCACCCTGCCTCCCTTCCATCAATCAGTACTTTAGGGCTATGTGTCAATTATTTGGCTGAGGATGGCCTCGAAATTGTAGCTTCTTATCTGGGAAAGTTATGGCATCCTCGGGTACTGGGTGACATCAGACGTTGGTACCTCTTCGCCCTTGGCTGGTCACGTGTCTGTTCACCATGAATCTGCTTAATTTTTCTTGTATTTGTGTATTTGATTCTCCCGTAGCCTCGCCACCTGCCTGGGGCCTCTTTATCTCGACCTTCACTGGCTGGCTGATATGCTCTGAAGTCTCGATTCTCCAGAGCTGCGGCTCTCCTCCCTTCCTTAAGTTGACCCCGAATTCCCAAGCATGAGCTACTTCTCACAAAGTTTCAATCCCGCTCTTCCCTTTGGCTTTGGCTGGAATATGAATCTTGGCCTTGCTACCTCTTTGCAGCCTGGGCTTAATTCTGCTTTTACAAAATGGAGTCGCACTTGTATAGTGTGCTTTATTGAGGTAGATATATAGGTGGCGCATGCCGCTCTATTCTTCTACTAAGCATTGCAAGAAGTATCGTTCTCTTATTTTCTTGAGTTCCGAGCCTATTTACAGGCACTTTAGTCAGTTACGTGTGTTTATTTCACTTATTGGTTACGTTTCTTTATAGTAATGTCTTTTCTCTTACACGTCCATTACAACTTTATTCCTAACGTTTCACCCTTGTGTGTCAACTTTCTTTTGTCGTTTACGTTCATCTGTACGACTGTCCAGGTTCTTATGTCGTTATACAAACAAGGAACTGACCTTATCCCATCAAAAATATTTAACTTGTTACATACACTGTTTTTTCCGTGTGGTGCTCTACGAACAAAAGGCTTAAGACTAGTACGCCTATGAAACAATAAATGTTAAACCCAAATACTCTGGATATCTAATTAATTTCATATCTCAGGCTACCCCGGAGCATCGAGTGTTGCTGCATTGAGCAAAAGACAATATATAGAGAAGATTACTGTAATAGCTTAGTGGCTATTTATTAATTGTACAGTTATTGTTTAGCAAATAGACATGATCTCCCAAAGGAGTATTTACAAAAAATGGTACTTTCAGAAACAGAAACCATGATCATTAAAGTGCACAGTGAATTTACATCGAATAGTATGGAACATACATTCTGGTATTTGACAAGAAATAAACATTTTCAAACAAAAAACCATCCACACAATGTGTAACTGAATCCACAGTCTATATAATGAATTAAAAAGACAAAGTGAAGAGAAGAAAACAACAAAAATCAAAATCCCAACACGTCCTGGTTGTGTGTGATAGGGCAAAGCAACCAAATGCGACCCCACCAGAGTCTGATGTATTAGTGGCCACGGCCAAAGAACCAAATGTCAAGTCCTAGGGTTTGGAGCCCAGGGCATGTGTGGTTCCAAACCAATGCCAGAGGTCAGGTCCTCCTGGTGACTTGGAGGATCAGCTGGTGGGAGTTTATCAAGAGACCAATCCTAGGTCAACGTTGGTGGTTATATTCCTGCTGATTTTGAAAAATGGGCCGTATAGAAATTACGTGTCCAATAAGACGTTTCGGCGGGCAGTGAAGGCTACCTTCATCTGGACCTGCGGATGTCGCTCTGAACAGAGAAGAGGGGGGTTGTAGAAAAGAAGCTCCAATGATCAAGGTGACCAAGGAGAGGGCCCTTGCAGAATTAGCACAGGTACTGTGTGGAACCGTGGTTGCAAGAAGCAGGTTCCTCCGTGGGGGCCCGGAGCCAGTCGAGCAGAGGGTGAGTTAGAGACCCGATGTGTCAAAACTGGAAGGCTACAGACACGCTGTAAGTCATGTCAGGAGCCGGCGTGCACGTCAATCAGTCAAACCCAGGGATGGCTGTGCAGTTGATGTGGAGCTTGCAGGTAAGTGGATCATTCCAGAGAAGAAATCAGAGTGTGGCTGGAGATCCCGTCTCCAAATGGCGTGTAGAATGAAGCCGTCGCTGTGACGAGATTTCGAAGATGCGTGCCGGTCCGCATCCCGTGTCGCAAGTGGACTTGCGTGCCGGTCCGCATCACGGTTTCTTTGCTTCTTGCGGTTTCTTGCATCTGTACACGTTTAAACTAACTGAATATCTTCATCTTGCATATGTCATAAGTTTCTTCATCTTGACATCAACTGTTTCACCTTAGGTTCAAGATGTCACTTATCCATGGTATTTCGCCTTTGTCAGTATTCTCAGATCATTATCTTCTATATGTGCGTCAGTCCGATTTCTTATGACGTCACCATTCGTATTCCTTTATTATCTTCTTGACTTGTTCAGATATTTCATTCTGACAACCGTCATTTCGTCATGCCTGTAGATATGGTCTTCTCAATGGGAACCTTACTGTCCAGGCTTTCTTAGGTGTCGGAACTTCAATAGTTTCTGTTACCCTGATAGGCACTGGGCAGAGCCCAAGTGCGGCTCTCGGCTGGGGGGCGGCTGGAGTGGAGATGGTGCTTGGCACTTCCTCTTCACTCTTCTTCCCCCAGAAGCTTACTGTCTCCAAAGCTCTGGTTCTTTCAAGGCTGGACTACTGCAACAGCCTCTTTCTAAATCTGCCTGCTTCTACTCAGCGCCCTCTGCAACTCATCCAAAACAGGACTGCAAGACTTTTTCTTGGCCTCAAGCTGAAGGATCGTATCCCTCCAGGACTGACATCTCTGCACTGGCTCCCAGTGGCAGCAAGGATTAAGGTCAAAACCTTCTGCATTGTCCATAAGGCCATCTGAGGCCTGGGGCCTCAATGCCTTCAACTCCCTCTTCCTAAATATCTCCCTTCTCGAGCTCTTCGCTCATCCGCCTCGAACTCCCTCAGCATGCCTTATAACAAGTAAAGGGAAGGTAACGAAGGGAGTTGGGACAAAAATAACGACATAGTAAGACTATAATGTATATATAAGGGTAAAATATTGACACAAGGGTGACCGAGCAATAGAGAGATACCGGGAAAGACCGAGAGAGGAGTATACGCCCAGATACCTAGGTTTTAACAGAGCACTAGAAGAAGCCTTCATTTAGAGTCCTGAATTGATAGGATGACGTAGGAGACCAGAATCGATTAAAGACGATCTGGAAGCAACGAGTTGGTGGTAGATCGCTTTCTTCGGCTGGGGCCTCCCTCTGGAACAGCCTCCCGGCCTCTCAGAAACTTGAGGAGAACCATCTCCGGTTCCAGAAGCACCTCAAGACCTTCCTCTTTGCTTCTGCTTTCTCTCCTCCTCCCCCCTGCTGATCACGTGTCTAAAACTGCACTGGTTACCTGGCTACCCTCTGATCTCGGGCCCAGGTCCCCCCTGTCAGTTGCACACCTGCACTGCCCCCCTGGCAACCCTTGCACTCGGAGGCTGCTTCTGTATCCCTACAGTCCCTACCAGCACTTGACTCCTGATGTCTGCACTTACCCTTGTACCTTCCACCAGCTGGGCTGCACTTTTATTTATTATTTTAATTATTTAGTTTACTGTTATCCTATGCACTGCACTGCACCCTCACCTTCCCCCCCTGCACTTTTCCCCCTCCTGCCCTCCTCTGCACTTGCGCGATCTCAATGTCACCTGGCCTAGTAAGATCGTTGTCTGTCCTCCCTCTATTCCCCCTCCTTTGCCTCGTCGCCCCTTGAAGCACTTGTTTATAGGCGCGTTATAAATGCCATATCATATCATATATATCATAATTTTCCATGGAAACCGATTAGCGGTATTTAGAATATATTTTTAATGCCATTGGGGTGATAAAAACATTCGGCACACACTGTGTTGCTCTATGGGCCTCCTGCCCATTTTTGATTTTTCAGGTCTGCGTTTCGTTTTCCTTCCTCCCACACGCATGGTCCTTTATACAAATAAATAAAAATGCCTACAGTCCCATTTCCTCTGCTCCAGTAGGCTGAAATTAATTTTAGATGTGTTGCCTAACCTTTGATTAGAAGTTCTTCTCGTGCTCAAAGTAACAGTGTTTTTTTTCTGTTTCCATGTGCGTAATCCAAGTAGAAAATAATTGTTATTCGGTTCTGTAACCGGCTGTGGGCATCTTTTAAAGGCAACATTCTGAGCCCTGCATAAGCCAGCCATTATATTCTGCACCTGTCACGTGATGCAAGCACCTGCAAGGCTGCACTGCTTTTTATTTGTAAGACTCCATGTGTAAACGAGTTGCTTCAAGGCATCATTTGCTGCATGGGGTGGCTTACCAGGTATATTTTGGCATTATTTGGGCATTTGAAGCTGCAGTTGGCATATTAGTCACACCTTCAAGCCCATCATTTACATATGATGACTCTGCCAGGCAGATTAAGGCGTTATTGGCCACTAATGGCTGCACTTAACATATGATGGCAGCACCTGAATTGCCCATGCAAATGTCTACCTTTGCATATGGTGGCTATGCCAGGCAGCTCAAGGCTTTATTGAGACATTTGATGCTGCACTTCCAATAATACAGCAAAAACATGCTGGCCTTTTCCTACAGTGGCTTCATTTGTCTGTAAGCAGCTAAAAACAGTCAAACAAAAGTACATGATGTGGTTATCAAAATGGTAGGACACTGTGCAGAAAGCTGTGATGCCGCTTTCAGGTGGCACGGAAGGGCTGCAGTGCCTCGCTGTGTTCGCGAACAGAAGAAGCTTTTCCCATCCTGGTGGTGCCTGGACAACCATCAAATGGGTGCCTTGTGCCTCACGCCTCCCAGGGAGTTCTCTTTCGCCTGGGAACAGTGGTTCTTTATTTCCGCGACAAACGCTTCTGTGTTTTGGAAGTAGAGTGCTTTGAATTCTTGCCCCCTTCAGAAGGCAACCACGCCAACATGGCACAGGCCTTTCTGTCCTGCAGCCCATGAGAAGGCTCGAGGATCCTCGGAGAACGCTGGCCGCAGGAAACACGAATCTCAAGTTCTGGTTTTCTATATGTAGTCTGATATTTACCGGTTTGCCAAATATAAATCAAGGGCTACAAGCCCCAGACTACAAAATGGTAAAATCGAGTGCCTGAACTCCTCACGCCCAACCGGAAACAACTTGAGCTCCTTAAACCTTCTATTGTTGGATGTCTAATCAGTCGTTGCACCACAACAAAACAAACCACACATAGCCTCGCCCAACGGTGTCCACCGAACTGAAGCTGCCAACAGCACTTCACAGCTCTCTTGCTCTTTTCTCCCACTCAGTCCTATTAACTTACCCCCCTGCCCCCGCCACTTACAGACCTGCCAGAAGGCCAAGAAACCACACAGGTGGCAAAAGTGCGCAGTATAAGAACCTTTATCATAACATATTTGTTGATCCACAGATGGAAAATGGAAATTTGAGCACAAGTTTTAATTTGGCTGACTTTGGGGCAAGAAGCACACATTTATGTTTTTCTTCAAGAAATGTAATGTCTCATCACTGTCTCATAGAGGTATGTAACCCGATACAATGACGCATTGGTTGTGGTTCAATCCACACTCTTGTACTGAGAATGCAGATTCCTCCCGAAGAACCATCTTGGCTCTAGAGAAACAATAGTTTACAAATGGGTAAGAAACGAGAGTGGTAACTCCTACAAACACGTTCACTCATGGTACGATGAGTCCGCTTGGGCCTGCTTCACTTCCATTGCTTTGCACGAGTCAGGCCTTTCACAAATAAAGTCTGCCGTCCTCTTGAATTCAAGGTAAACACCCAGATTGCTGTGGAGGCTTCTTAATGCCAATACACCCCCCCCCAAATGCCCCTCAAAGGCAAGATAACAAACAGGGATTTTATTGGATTCTTAGGGACTTATTTATTTGTACTCACACCCAAATGGCTTTGTATATACAGTCCATGTTGCATATCAGACACAAAACATAAAACAATATTCTCATGTATAAAATAGGATAAAAGCATAAGCAATGATGAGTCAGGTTAAAACATATCAGCCATGATACAAAATGTGCTAATAGATATACTAAAATCAAGAACATAAAAGTTTCAGAATTTCAAAACATTTCCAATAAAATGTCACCATATAGAATATCTAATTTTGATCGCTCCCCGTTAAAAGGTTGAACCAAAGTAAAGACATGTCGGAACAGTCCAAAGTATTGTCATAACTTTTAACATAACTTAGCCTGATACACTGTCGGCTCTCACACTCCATCATCAGATGTAGCAAGGTTTCAATAGCCGATGTACCAGATAAACGACATTGTCTTTCAGAGAGTGGTATGCCATGGAGTGCGCCTTTAGTAGCCAGTGCATCACTGATATTAAACTTTAATAACAAATATTGTCTCATAATGGCGCTATTAGTATAGGCAACAATGTAGGTTGGTCTGGACACAAGAGCAGTTCTGTACTCATAGTAAAGGCCACTGTGGCTTTTTGTGTAGAGGTTCATTAGATTTTGTTCATAGCTGAGCCTAATCGGTGCCTGTTTCGTTTTTTCACCAAATATACTTCACCCAGCCTTGAGTGATTTAGACATCCAACATGCCATTTAAGGTATAATGATGCAATGGCACCTAATGTCCTTATAGATCTACAATTATTGAGTCCTAGAAATGCCCATAAGAAACTGACCATAGTTGTATTATTGTCAAGCACTCACAGGTGTTCATAAAACATGGCAACCTTGAGGATCAGGTCATGGGTTATACTATTGAGTTCAAAGTCCAAATACAGATACTCAATTGACAAAGCATGGGGCATTTGAAACAGTTTTTGGAGCATTTTTGCCTCAAAACATTTTAGGGCAGCTGAGTAACAGTGTCCATACACCTCAATACCATAGCAAAGAAATGGAAGAACTTTGCAGAGTACAAAAGCAGGATTGTAGAGATGTAGAAACCTCCTTGTTGCCCTATAAAAGCACTAATGGCGCTTACTACTTTCTTGCATTTGGCTTTTATTTCCAACCAGTGTCTGAACCATTTAAGGTTGCTTTGGACATATAGTCCCTGGTATTTAAATGAGGTTACGCACTCAAGACTTGTGCCATTCAGCTTGTATATAATACTCTTACTCTGGAGGGGTTTATGAGAAAATACAATCTTACTTTTCTCAATATTTACTGAGAGACAACGAGTTTGTCGGCGTACGCAAGCCAACTGCTTTGATGAGAACCGACTTTCACTGGACAAGTGTGTAGGTTGCCAAATGCCTGAGGTAGATCTGGTAAGTAGAGATTAAAAAGCCTTGCTTGAACAATGCACCCTTGTTTGACACTGCGATGCCTCGACATAGCAGTGGATAATTTTCCCTCCGCATCAAGTCGTATCCTGACTTGAGTGTCAGCATATGACATCATGAGCATTTTTAACAGCCCAGATGAAATGTTCCATAGTGTCAACTTTTTCCACAGTTTATTTCGCACGACCGAGTCAAAGGCCACTTTAAAATCAATAAACGCATGGTACACTGAACACTCTCTATGTAACCAAGCATATTCCACAGAAGACACGAGAATTAACAGGTTTTGAGAGGTGGACGCTTTCTTAATAAAACCCATCTGGTTAGGGGGAGAATATTGTTGTCATTTATCCATTGGCTCAGCTCTAGGAGTAGTACTTTAGCGAAGATCTTGGCCGGGATGTCCAACAGAGCTAACATTCTGTAGTTACACGGAATATTCCAAGCTCCTTTTTTGTACACATGTAATATGTGACTTTCACGCCACGTATCTGGAAGAACACCAAATGTACATATATGGATAAAGAGTAAATGCAGCGCGCGAGCCCACATACCCGTAGATAATTTAACCGGGCTGTTGCATTTCCCGTCTGGACCAGCTGCTCATGTGTTATTTAGACGTTCAATTAAGATAACAATATCCAAAATTGATGCCTTACAAACCAATATGGTATCTTGAAGAGGAAAATGAGTGACAATAGGTAGCGTAGCACCAAGAGTAGAGGCAATAAGGTCAGTCCAAGCAGGTTCAGGGACACAATTTATACTTAAGGCACACTTTTCATTACCACTAATTGCACTCCAAATCACTGTACTGTTTTTTTGAGTTGCTAAATGGGCAATTTCTTTCAATTGATCAACTTCGCACTTTAGTTTATACTCCTTAAGCCATTTCCGATAATTAGATTTGGCAAATTTAATGTATAGATTTGTCTCGTACAGGGATATAAAACAGCCGGGATTGAGGCACGCCCTTGTTTTTTGGCAGCCGCAATATTAGTATCAAAACTCATCTGCTTTGTTACTATCTTATTCGTGCGTTCACACACACTTTTGTACATCTTACGTTGGTTGGTTGGTAGATTCTTTGATCTGTGCAATCATAGTCGAAAAGACTGTGACAATTGGAGAGGCACCATCTGGACCGATGGTATCAAATTGTGATAGACAAATTGGCAAAACTGGCAAAACACTCAGACACTGCTTGTGCCTTTGTTAAATTTGACCTGCTCCATCTAATAAGATTACCCGTTGGGTTCACGTATATGTCACCATTAAGATCGTATGGTCTAGTTGCTGGCCACGTTAGTAAGTAGTATCCAGAGCGGAAGATGGTCGCTTTCATCTTGAGGTACGATGGCCATATCCTCAAACAATGACATTCCCCGCTGGTTCACAAATATATAGTCAAATGCCCCTCCAATGGATACAACAAACAGGAATTTTCTTTTATTCTTAGGGAGTATGTCACATCTTGGAAATGGACCAAAAAGTTTAGAAAAGAAACATTTTTCCTCTCTAATAAATGTACCATCTGCACAGACCATTAATGGAATTGTACTGTTTTCTTTTCCTTCTATCACAATTCAGGTAACAACAACAATGCAACAGCTGCTCACAGATAGAACAGTCCAGAATGAAATGCATTCCATTCTGAACTGTCTTCAATTTAAGAAGCTGTAGTACTTCCTGGGTATGTCTGCTATTGGGCAGTCGTAGTAGTCAAGGGCATTCTTGCATTTTGGCAATTGTAGTTCTCTATGGTCGAGTCTGCATTTAGGAAGTGTTTGTTCTGTATTGGTGGGGGCCTTTCTTTTAGGGGCGAGCCCCTAATTACCTTAACTCAAAGCGGGCCCACCACCTGAGGAACGAGAGGATGTTTTGTATGTAAAGCAAGTTTATTTTACAATCGTCCGGGGAGCAGCTAGATGTCTCTGTTGAGCCAAACTAACGCAAGTCTCACTAACCACATATGTTGACACATTATATACAATTTTACAACAGTTAAAACAATTCCATATAGTTTATTACAATCCACCCCCTATATGTGATTGGACAAAACCTCTTCAAAGAAATCTCATCTTTGTCCAATTCCTACATTCTCATTGGTAGCCGTTGTCTTTACTACCATCCTCAGCTCATGTGTAGAACACCCCTCCTTTTAGGATCTGGCTGTGGTAGGTCATGACATATTCAAACAGTTAAAAATGTGTGTGAAAACATAATTCATTACTAGTAACAACTGGCCTAAACCCTTAACCATAACCTGAATTGTACATGGTTCGCATAGATACTTCCAGCGATATGAAGAAGGCTGAGTAAACAGGTTTTCTTCGAACTAGCGGTAGCTATCTCATCCGCCCCAACTTTACCAGTGTCCCGGAATATTCTAATCTAAATAACTGCAATTTCATCATGCAAAGTACACCTGAGAATACAATTGAAACTCCTGGGTTTTGATTACTTTAGCCCCGAGCATCGCTTCACCCCACATTTATTGCTGGTCAAAAACAAATAGCTGAAACCCTCTGTCAAGCACCCATGCATTTAAGGTCACAACTGCTTCCTGCAGTACTATCATGCTACCATGGCCATGGCCAGCTCCTTTAGCTGAGCTGACCATTGCTTAGGTCATAGTTACATATTTAACCATCCTCTGGCCTCTAAATCTCTGCAGAACTAGTTTCTCAAAGTCAAACCATGACTGCTGTGTTTTGATCTATTTATAAAAAAAGAAAAAAACACTTCATGTAGCTTCATAAATGCTCTTTATAGGTTTTCTCAGTGTGCAGGCATGTTTAATAAATAATATATGTGGGGTATTCAGGGATAGACAGATGTCCTTAAATATATATAGTCCGTGAACAAAGTCTCTTTTAGAGTGTCAAAGGAGTATTCCTCGTCCTCCACACAAACCATGAAAACAGAAAGACAATCTCTGAAATGCACCACATGTTAATTTAATGTTGTTATTTATGCCCATTGGTTAACACGTGTTTCGGCCTAGGGGCCTTTTTCAAAACTGGACATGTGCCGAAGCATTTTAAAACTTCTTTATGAAATAGTGTAGATTACCTGTCACTGTTAGGCAAGATTGTATGCAGTACCCTTTGGGTGCACTACAACAACCCTAACCTTCTGGCAATATGAAGCCAACCTTTGGTATAAGTCTGTAATACACAGGTTGGTAGCGTGTTGAGCAGCCAAGTTTAGCTCAAGAGGGGTCAATGTGAGCTGTAGGGGAGTTGCATAGAGAGTCACAGTGACAAGTATTCAAATAAACTCTTGCACACAAGGTTTCTTGATTAAATAATTATTAATTTATTCAACAGTCGGTCAGAGTAAGCCTTCCTCAGAAGGGAGCAATATAAAACAACACACAGATATACTTCAAAATACACACTCTTAGTTTTCTAAATTAGTAAGTACCATTTTGGGATGGCCCACAGACACTACCTACACCCTCAGGTGACTTCAATAGTTAGGGTGCTGGGGACATTAATATATCACGGTTGCATTTAGAATATTTGAGAGAAGTGTCAATTCCAGAATAAGGCAAGTATTCAGACAAATATTCTTAAGCAAATAAGTACTTTCGAAATAACCCACAAATGCAAAGTCAGTTAACCTTTTCCTGGAAGGAAGGCAAAACACATAAGCAGAAGAGAGAAGAGTCATTCAGGGAGCCAGACCAGCCAATTTTAAGTTAGCAAAAGTCAAGGTGAACTGAAGCACTTCTTGCAGGTAAGTAAAAAGCCTTTCTCAATGTTTTAGAAGTCTTTGTTGAAAAGAAGAAATCAAAGTAGGGCCACAAGCTGGTTAGGCTTGTGAGATAAAGAAGCTGTTAGCAACTCTACAGATGCAACCAAGACCAGCCTCCAACGAGAACAAGTGAGGTTACACGACAAGATGGAAGTTCTCTTAGACTGTACAGTACCTTTAGGTTGAAGAAAAGTGCAGCAGATGGCTTCTGTTCCTATGCAGCTCTGAAGATTCTGGTATTCCTGGGCCTCAGTCATGGGGACAAGAGGGAGGATGTCTGGGGACTCCTGAACTGCAATGGGACGGTCACTGATCGCAACCGGCAATCTTCAAACAAGTAGCACTTCGGTGTTTCAGCTCCTCGCGTCTACCGAAAATAGCAACACCGTGGTTCCTGGCTGTCGAGATGGACTTTCCTTGCATCTGGGGACTAGCTCTCTGTTGAGGTGGCTCAGGCTCGGTCAGTCCTGCTTCCTGGGAGTCCGGAGAATAATCCTAGAGTTCTTTGCCAGCTTAAAAGCAACACACACAATCTGGTGTTCCTCTCCCTGGCAATTCGGTTCTAGCAGCAACTGCAGTGGAATTTCATCCAGCTCCGAGAGGATGTGCAGGTGGCTTACTTTGGAGTTGATTGGTCCCACCAACTCAAGGGGAGAAGTCGTCATTGCAGGGCTTCTCTAGTCAAAACAAAATTGGAGTTTCAGCACAGCAGCAGGGCTTCACCGGGCAAACCAACAGTCCAGGAGTTGCAGCAGGCATCCTCTTCAAGTTATTTTTCGGATTGCTTCACCAGTGGTCAACTCTGCCTTCCAAGCCGAAAAGCCTCGCCTTTTATTCAGGATTCTCCCAGTCATTCCAGCCTAGCTGTCAGTTACCCTGCAGGGTGGCTCTCCTTGCTGGACAGCCAGCCAGCCAATCACCTAAGAGTGCATTCCTGTCTCCTGTCTCCTTGGAGACTAAGCACACGGAGTTTCGGGCACCCCCCTCGCTTCCTGGCCCCGCCAGACACCCTGGAGCCAGAGGCGGGCTTCACTAGTGAATCCCGCCAAAGACAAAATGAACAAAGGGATAAAATCTGGTTTGGTGCACAGAGTAAATCTCAAGATGGACCTTTCCACAAAGAAATGGCAAAAAAAGACCAGGCCATTTTGACAAAAATGGCACCCTTGGGTGCTTTACTGCAGCTGCGAACGCAGCCCGCGGTAAAAGCACAATACGGTAGCTAAATGTAAACCACTGCCACCAGCCATTCATCGAGGAAAGGGTAACATAAAAATGTTACATGATAACCTAGACAAAGAGGATACTAAGTAACCCCTCCAGCACCCTATTGTAAGATAGTGTTTGCTGGGTCTAGAAAGTTACAAATGTAAGTTAAGTCAATTTCACTTTACTGCTCTGGGAAACAGTAGTTTATCCAAGAGAAGGTATTTAAACCTTCGGAAAATCTAAAAGACTTCCCTGTGCCACTGCACTGAAGGTGCTGTGTGACACAATGTAAAAGGTGATGCCTACGAAGTTTGTCTCCACAACCAAAAGAAACCGAGTTCAAAATCACATTAAAATACACAAGAGAGTGGGAAAAAAGGGTCTATCTCTCTCCAGGTTAAAAATGAAAAATCCTAAAATCCAGCAAAGTTGCAGGGAGTCTCTAAGGTAGAGAGGAATTAGCACATTTCTGAGAATTCTCCCTAACAGTCACGTTTTGTTGTCCCGGGTTAATATCTATTAACCCGGGAGCCTCAGTGAAATTGGGACAGTGCGAATAAACCGGAAGATAGCAAGAGAAATGACTACAGCCCTCTATAGCCCCAATGCAATCCATCAGGTGGGGAAAATGTGCAAATGGTGGCACACACACATATCATTGGCTGTGCCATTATATTCTCTTGCATGGTTTAGGCGTTCAGGTATTTTTAGTTTACCTTCCTGGAATGTTGCAATACATTGCCTACACTTTTCATTTATTTGGAATAATGTGTTCCTTCAATGGGAAGGACTATGCAAGAGTGCCCCATTTCAGGGTGATTTAGTCATAAGGCTATAAAGTCTGGAAGACCAGGAACCAGAGGATGGGGAAGGGGTTGGGAATTAAAATGGGAAGTGTACAACCTGATATACCATTTTACAAATTTTTATGGTTGGAGCAGGTGTAGAATAATATGGGGTGTCATGGAGGGTATCTCCCTTGGAGTCTTATGTGCCCCTTTCAGAGATGGGTGGTGCTTCTTCATTGCAGTCTTGCTGGGTTGTATTTTGGGAGAGTTCTTGAATTCAGGGTGCACTAAGTTCCATTTGCAGGAAGCCAGGCAACGGTTTGTGGAGAACAGCGAGGAGGGGTACAGCCTGAGAACAGTGTGGGAATAGTGGGACATTGAGCTAAATAGGGTGTGGCAAGTCCATGGACTGATTGATAGAACAGCAGAGGGTACAGTGTTTTAGGGGAGGCCTATGTGCTTAGAGGCGATAAGTAAAAGTGGATGAGATACGTGTGACTATGGGTGACAACATTCAGTAAGTCCCTTTATTTGTAGCGCGTTCACTGCATCATATAATTTCTTTTGCCAAATTCCAGTTATCTTTCCTTTTTGGATGACTTCCAGAACAGATAACCTGAGTTCGTTCACAGCCACACTCCAGAGCTAAGGGTGAGTCTTACGCATTCTGGGAGGTTATTTCGGAGTGTGGGAGCGACTGCAGCAAATCACCTGTCTCCTCTGCTTCTAGTGTACTGCTTCAGTCTTAAGCAGGTGATGTCCTATGCAGAAAGTAGGGCTTTGTTTTATCAGTCTTGTGAAATATTGGGCCTCATTACGACCCTGCCGGTCCGGAAAGAACAGTGGTGGTAAATCTGCCACCACCGTTCTTTCCAGACCGGCTGATTAAGAGTCCTGCAGGTGTGAGGTGTCACTCCCGGCAGGTCTGACCTGGCGGGTTTAACACCACCCACCTGCAGGCGGACATGGAAACACCGGCACCATCACAGCATGGTGCTGGTGTTTCCACTTCCCCATTCCCATGGAGTCCTAATGGACTCCATGGGAATGGGGATTAACAGAATTCTGGCTCCGGAATTACCGGGTCACCAGGGTTGTAATGCCGCAGTGATTCCGGCAATCACGGATGCGGAATGGTAATACTAGTCCAGCGGAAACCTGCCGGAATTTCCGGCACGGTTACCGCCAGACTCGTAATGAGGCCCATTGTCTTGTAGATTGTATGGTGCAAAGCCGTGTCATAATTTCCATGGCAGGCACAGCATCTTAAAAGAGAGCCTGCCTTGCGCCAGAAGTCCAATGTATGCTTTTGAGTTGGCTGGTGATTGCTTGGCCCTTTTTTCCCAATCTAGGGTTGGATTCTTCTTTTTTGGATTTCAATTTGAAGAAAGCGATTTAGAACACAGCAGATATGGAAATCCATGCACAATCTTCATGTGGAACTTTCCGACTTTCAAGCGAACGCCTTACCAGTTGATCTCATCGTAGTATAGCACATTATCTTGTTTACTTAGTATTTATTTCTAGTTTCATGATTTTAGTGAACTTTTGAACTGTATCAATCTGACTCTATAGTACTATTTTCATCTGTTCTAACATTACCAGGCCGTTGGCTTAGCCCAACCACATTATGTGCATTTGACCTAATTTTGGAGGGAAGTCTTTCACCAGCTTTATGGCAAGATAAATTAAGCCATACAAAGAATGCCTAGTAGGAGTGCATGCGTGCATTGCTACTTACGGCCAGGTTGGGTCGCAATACGATGTGTGCATCTCCCTTTGTATATGCAACCTTACTCCTACACTAGTATTTGCATACAAGCTATTTTAATAGGGCTAAGTCAATACCCCAATCTGCTAACTTTTTTTTAAGTAGTTTTCTATCGACTTTTTGAAACACTGCTTCATATAGTCCAAAAAGACCACTTTCAGTGGCTCCTGCCTCAGAGTCCAGATTTTACAGTCACCATAGGTATAAAAAGGCATTACATGTGGTAGTGATCCCCCATCTGAAGCCAGTCTGTAACAGCGGGAGTATTGCCTTGGCTTCCAGTCACCTGTTTAGATCTTCAAATATCAGGGTTGCAAATAACGCACCCAACGTATCTAACAAAGCGATTTGGCAAACATTTTGCATATCTTCCAACGTGCACTTTTTATAGGTGGGTATAAAAATACTTTCAACCCATCTAACGGGTAAGCCCCCTGTCTTCACAATTGTCTAAACGGTACTATTAAATTAGACTCCCACTCTTGAGTTTAAAAAAAATATATATATTATTATTATTAGGGTATTTATTCCGCGCAAATCTAGCTTCAGGAAACAGAATGCTTTACAATCATAGGGGGAAGAACGCGGTGAAGGAAGCAGAGAAATTACAAGCAGGGAGTTAACAACAAGCGAGTGGGAGAGTGGGCAATTTTGCAGAAAGGGATCTACAAGCAACCAGGGGTGAGAACAGTGGGGTGCAGACCACCCAATCTCAGGTAGAGTAGGGAGTTGAGGTTGGGTGGTAATAACTATAGTAGCTATGGTAGATGAGCCAATAGGAGCTCATAAGGGCTTACCAGAACCAATAATAGCACACATACTCTCTGTCTAATCTCTATGACTAGGAAGGGAAGATTTTAGTACTTATATTTACCAACTTGGATGAATCCACATAAACCTTACTTATGTAAGCTTTCCAAATCTTATTTCCAATCGGATTGTTTTGTGGCACGTCTAAGCACACGTCTAAGCACAATTCTTTGATAAAACTCCAGAGTTTTCTGATATCTGAGGGACACTTTCTTTCCTGGCACATGCACACTAAATTAGATTGTTAAAGAAAGAAAATCAGGTGTGAATTACTTATCCTACTCTTGTTTCTTTCTTTGCAATCCAGTACAGGTCAGTTTTAGTTTTTAATGTTAAATATTAAAGGTATTTATACTGCGGTAATCGGGTGAAGAGGGAGTAGGAAAGTGAAAAAAGTGATGTCCTGTTGACAGCTTCAGTTCAGTTTTCACCGTGCGATGAGCTTGCGTGCGAATATCAGATCAATGTGAGTCCTTGTGTGCTGTTGGTGCAAGTTATGTGTTGTTTGTTTGTTGTTGTGGTGTGGTGAATTGCGTGTGGTTTGCCGTGCCAGAAGGTGGTTGTGTGGAATTTTTGTGTGAGTGAAGAATGCAGACATTTTAGATTTTTGGGTTAGTGTGTTATATGCCTATTAGTCCTTATGATTCTTGTTATATGTAGCTTGTTGTCCTATGTAGTAGGCATATCTTTTCTGTTCCAGTCTTTCTAATTGTTAGGAGTGATGATGTGGCACGTTCCCAGCTGTGTTATCTCTGACCTTTGTGTACCAGTTTGAGGCCTGCACTGTCCCCCACTCTGGTATTGGTGCTGTATTTTTACAATGACCCGCTCCCTTCCTGTCGTATCAACAAGGGCTTTAAGTGGGGTGGGACTAGCCGGGGACTGAGCCCAGCAGTTTCCCGATACTTTGAGCCAGGGTTCTGCTAGGGCTCCCTCAGCAAGGAAAGTCACTTTTTTAAAATGTATTTGTTTAATTTTTCTGTGCTGGGGATTTGGGCCTGAGCTCTCCCGGTGACAAGCCATGTCACATGGGACCATGCTATTTCAGAGATACTGGATTTCTTTGTTTCATTCAATAGACTGCACCACCTACAAGCTGAAACTTTTGCATTAGCGTACAGCTAGGGAGAAATTGCATATGCAGAGAGGCTTCTACCTGCTATTTGGATATTTACCCAGCAATTGACTGCCCATGGCTATGCAAATCCCTATTTTCATTCCCACCCATCAACATAACTAATATTAGACAGAATTTTTTATATTTAATGTATAGATATATTTCACCACCTGTATTACACTACATTTTTGGCGATATTGAATTATAACCAACTGGGATTTGTTTATTGTATAAAAACACATTTTGTTAATTATCATGAATTCCATAGCTTTAGATAGTGAGTAAGAAGTATAAACTCATACTTAATGAAGATTCATTCTCCGGATCTAATATGTTTTTTCAAAATTATATTCAGTTTTTCTAAAATGTTGGTTACTTAGTTCTGAAGTTGGTAGAGAGAATATATAGACTCAAAAGACACAATGTGAGTCTTCTATAGTTTATGTCAAACAAATTAATGTCCCAGTCTCGGTATAGTCGGAACTCAGTACTGTGATATAGGCATAACGTAAACATCACCTTAGATCACCATAATGGTGTATATTTAAATATACAGCATATCTTTCAGGTCACATACAGCGTTGTAGCTTTACACTGCGTGATTTGTACACATCTCTATTTAGGATAATTTCAGAAGGTACATGTATTGACCTCATGAGGAACATTAAGGAACCATATTAAGATGAACTTTGGTCACTTCTTTAATTTTACCTTTACCCCTAATAAAATCCTCCAAAAAGCCTACCTTAAGATGAACGCTTTAACTACACTGAAGATTATGATATTGTATTTTAAATAGTCACAGATTTTATTTGGGCAAGATATAAAATGCAATTAAATACCATAGATCTAATACTGATGCCAGTTTGTTATCTACCATATTTCTGATATTGGGCAATCAAAAACACACACAGATAAGGTACTTTTCCTTTTCTTTGTGAGAAGGATTTTATATTTCGTACAAAGAAAATGTGTTGATATGCATCATGTTGATGTGGACAATATTTATGTAATTTCAGCTGATTTACATAGAATCTATTGTAAATGAGACTAGGTTCCTTAGAGAACTATTATACTTATAATTATAAAGTTGAATTTACCAAAGATTCTATATATATATTACTCAACAGATACTACATTATGACCATGAAGAAGGGATTACGATTTCCTGAAACTTGTTAGCACAATTCTACTCACTTTGTTTGATTTGCGAACGTTTCTATGAATTAATATGTACATTATGTGATTGCTATTTTAATATAGTAGTTTCTAAAATGACTTTTTTGAAATGTTCTAAATAATTTCACAAGTCTGTGTTGATGAAAATATAAATACCATCTCTTTACTTTGACTTGTGTATTGTCACACATTGTTTGACAGATTTTTTTAGTATCATGGCGTGCAGGGGACAGGAGTATCCTTAACATTCGGATACTATGTTTTTATTTCTAACCCCAAATGACGTCTGCGGAGGCAGAAAGATCAGGACAGCTGGATTTACCAACACAGATGGAGATGCCTTCCATCTTCAGCTGTCATTGCAATCAGGGTGGGACCCTGTTGCCTTCACTTTAGTAATGAAATAAATATGCTGCTCTTCAAAGAACACCTTCACTGCCAACCTCTTCCAGTTTGCTGTCTGGCCCCCAGCGGCTGTGCTACCCTACTCTTCCTTCCTGTAGCTCTGTGCCTCTCAACCCCCTTTTTGTGCAGTGTTGATAGCATGTAGGTTTTCATTATAGATGTCCCTAACATACGCACCTACAAACTGCTGTTCCATTTTATGTTTTAAATTTTTACTACTGAGTTCCTCTGACATTTTAAGGGTCTTAGGTCGGCTCCTTATGTTTTAAAATTGTAAAGTGATTGCACTAATATCCCCAGTGTATCTAACCGCTGCCAATTAATAAACATTGCACTTCTTGCAGACTGAGCCTCCCCAGGTTTATTTTTTACGGTGCTCAAAAGGAAGGCTATAAAGCCTTAATTACCACAGCACTCCCTTGGCCTGTATTCTGGGGTACAATTTGGCAAATAAGCCCACTTCGGATGGTATCAAGACTTGAACTGACACACTACAACTATTGACTTTTTATAAAGAATGTTATGCCTCTTGTGTAGATCTGTCAATCTCACATAGTTATTATTGCACACATCTTCTTCCTTTAGACCCAGTCATAACACTCATTTCAATAGAGTTGCAGAAATCCTTTTACCTTGGGACATTGCATGAGCTATTGGGGTACCATTAATAGAACCTCATATAGAAAAACGGGTATTTCCTACCACATGTTCAGAAATGAGCTCAGGATTGGCATCGCCTCTAAGAAATATTTCATCCCATAGGGAGCTCTACAAGTTGGACTCGGATAACAATAATGCTACTCAGAGGGAAAACTTAGGCAAGCTCAAGAAGAGAATTCTCTACCCGGTACAGCCACTACACTGTCTTGGGATAGATTTTGGGGGTGTAGACGTGTCCTTAAGCTAGCGCCCACCCAGGGTGTAGCCCAACTGCCTAAACTGGCTACGGCCTTTTCCCCAGCCCCAAGTCTCCATCCCGGGTTATATGTTTAAGGGGTTCCTGGACCATTCTCTCATGTTGCAGTGTTGCTGTGTTCCCAAATGTTACTTCTCTCTTCATTAGTTAGGGATTTTGAAAGGTTCCTGAATCCTGCTTTGCTTTTTCTCAGTCCTGGTTCAAAAATGGATTTCTTGCAACATCTCTCACAAGCTCCCTTTTAGACCCAATGTTTGGTTATTTTCTAGGAATTGAGTGTCTGTTCCTTTAAAGCTGGGCTCAAGGAGAGGCTCAGAATGAGTGTCTGGTGGAGACAAGGACATTGGTCTAACAATAATTTCATAATGATCCCTTGTCAGGAACTGTAACCTCCCACTCTCTGGGTCCCGACCAGTCCCTTCTGCACACATGGCACCATGCTCAACCTGACCCACCTTGATGTTCTGCCCTGTGCGTGTTCCTACTCTTACCTTTGATCCGCCTTTATCATGTTGGGTTCTTTCCCCTGCCACTTACCTTTCGCCAGATGTGCCCTCTCGCACCTATTCTGACTCTCCTTCTCTAGATGTTCACCAACCTAATCCTGCTGTCTCTTTCCTTGCATTTGCTCCTGATGTTGTTGTCCTCCCCTCAATTTCCTCTACCATCTCCCCCTGAGGTTTATCTTCTTTCTGCTTCATTTCTTCCACCGCTGCCTTCTTCCCTCTAGTCTCAAACACTCCACTCACTCTCCAAGCACCTTCTCCTCTTCACACTTCTCCTCTCCACAGTCCTCCAGTTTGCCAGCCATCCCCAAGATCCTTTTGATTTCTCATTTGCCAAACCTCCAGGTTGAGTGTATGGGCTTCTATAGCCTTGTTTTCCATCCTTCATGGACTGGAATCCCTGTGTGGGTTACCACCTGTGAGAGCAGATTGGTGTATTCTTACCAGCACACCTGGGTTCATTGAGGTCCTGGTGGGCAGGACCAAGCTTTCAAATGGCTGGTCCACCATTTTGGTTTCACTTGTTCTTGGTTATGGTTTATCCTATGGTGTTTTCTGCTGTGCTGTGTATTGAGTCAGTAGGATGCACAGAGTTAGCCATTGCCTCTTTCCCACATCACTGGCATATACTCAGTTCATGGAGTAAGCACAGCTCGCTACGAGCAAATGCAGCTTTGCTTCGCCAATCACGTGCTGAATCTCTACATCTGCCTGAGAGCCATGGCAGTCTCAGAGCGAAGTCACATAGGATTTATGAAGATACACTCATGGCCTGAGTGAGATGAAGCACTGTATTTCTGATTGCCCCAAGTCCTGATCTCTTAAACAGACAGATTCCTTAAATATTTATTACTTGCACTCATATCAGTTCCAACCCCCAGGTTCATAAAGAGACAGTAGCTTGTAGGTTTATTGAGGGGTCCATTGATGGTCCACTGCCAAGCGATGGGGGTCTAAGTAGGGGTGACCTATTGTTTTCCCTCCCCATAGATCTCCTCTGGTCCCAACATCCACTAGATTGAGGAGGTATCTGGCACCTGTGGTCACCCGCTAAAAGGTCCCAAGCGAGACAGGGCGTCTTCACATTCATAATAATAGATATTCTGTTCCGTAGCCTAATGACGAACAGAATCTTATTGAGCACTTGGCTTGAGTGATTATGGTTTTTGTTTTTGCTGAAAAGCTTTCAGATGCTGTGTTGTTACATTTCAGTAAGACCAGAGTAGGCCAGGCAGGGAGAATATGGGTGGGGCCATCCATGGTGGCCATCTCAATGACCTATCACTCGAAGGGTATGGGTACATCGAGAAACAATTTTCAGAAAGACCGCTACCATTACTTGATAACTAACTCTTATGTCGTGTAAATGTTGAGTAGACCATCCACTGGCTCTGCTGGAGCTGAGATGTTGTAGAACAGTAGGCTGCTACACACTGGTGGTCTATTGAGTGGGTTGGTTCAGTGTTTGTGGATAGTGGGGAGCCATTGCCAAGAGTGCACAAGAACCACAGCTGGGACCGCCATTCTGCTGTGCAAGTGTCAAGGCACTTGTAATCTTCAAACCCCTGTGCATTCATCCGTGGTTAGCTCTGGACAACCTTTCATCAACAGTAAATGTATCCTATATCTTCCAATTAGACACCCACTGTCGGCTAAATCAAGACTATTGACACCCCCAGTTTTTGAACTGCTGCATGGGCGGTCACACATATTCAGTCCAGAACGCTACCTTTTGGCAGAATCTTGAGTCTGATTGTTGGCATATGAGACATACAATTTTTGGTGTACAGTGAAAACTCTTATTTTACACAGTAATTGGCTTGATATGCTTCTCCTCTGATACCCCATTGCTGAAATAACTCTGTGCGGTGTTAGTGGGCTGTGCAACTTCATGATGCTTTAGAGCCACTTTAGGCGCGTCACTGGGATTGCTCTGAAGCGACAAGAGCCAGGGAATTAGGACTTGTAGTGTATGCTCTTGATTCCACCTTACTTTACGATGTCTGGTGCACCTTCTGTCCATCTTGTGCCACTGGCCTTTCTTCTGTGCTTCTCAGTGGTCAAGTCCAAACAAAAAAAGTGGGGGGACTCATTAACATAGCAATTGAATGTGCATCACCAGAAATTAGCCTATCAAGGTGCCCTCTGAAGAAAGTGGGGGGACTCCGTTCCCCCGCGGGTACCCTTGACTTGAGAACTGGTGCTTCTCAAGTAGCCTAACCATGGCCAAGAGAAGGAAATTAGAGTATTGGAAGACAGGTATTCCAGAACACAAGTGGTCAGGAATTTGGCAGTGTTTCTTGAAGACCTTGATAAAGTGACTTCATGGAAAGTGTGACCCTAAAAAGAAACTGAATATTGGGGCTCAGGGTTTTAAGTTCCTGGAAAACATTGACTGTAGTAGGAATTGACTTGCAAATGTAAATGACAAAGTGAAACCCTACACCAAGGCACTGAAAGACAGTTTGCAGAGAATAACCACTGCGGCATCGACAGTGGAATGCCAAAATACTCACAATCGCTCAAAGGCAATGTGTAGGGCAACTGCTGTGACAGCTCGAACTGAAACACTGGCGTCTTAGTGCTACTGGTGATAAAAACCCTTATACAATTTGTTTTCAACTATATTTGTTGGCTCACATCATTTTTGTCAAATATGTCACATGGGCCAGATTCTGTTACAGTTGAAAGGGTCATTCGTGGTGTAGGTTCATGGCTGCACCTTGTGTTGTCCAAGATGTAACTATTTTTCTGTGTGACCACATTTGGCGCACCTTCACTTCTACCCCCATTCCACCTCCGTAGGTGCACACCGTCTTCTATTCCTTCGTCGTGCAGAGTAGGCGAATATTTGAATTTGTGAATGGGCTTGGAGGATAGCTCAGAGGCAACGCATTTATTTTGGAAGCAAGGCAACGCTTCCGGTGTTAAGCGCGGCATAAAAGATGAATGGTGTATCCTCCTAGTGTGACCTCATGGCAGCGAGTGGTGGAATTCATAATGAACCGCTGTTACGTCACATGACTGGGATATAGATATGATGTTCTTCCTTTTTGTTGGTTGCTGTGGGGTGGGAGAAGTGCAAGCCTCTTTTTTGTCTTGTCGTTTGTAGTTCCCTCATGCCACCCCTCTACAACCCCTGCAATACTGGTCCATGGGCACAGCGTAGTGGGTGGAAGAGAAGACCACATGCAGCTTTGTAATCTAGATGGGCAGCTTTCACATATGGAATGAGTTCAACCTTGGAGTTCCGAGGGACATCATAGACCACTCTAGCTTGGCTCTCGATGCCTATCAGATGACACTTGGAACCCCTCCGCGGAGTATATCCTTGTCGCTGATAACTAACCCATATCTCATTAATTATATCTATCACTCTGAGGAACCTCCTGTCTTGGCCCTTGGTGTCTGTCTGTCAGGGCTGATCTGAATTTCCTTCTAGGACGGGAAAGTCGAGCTTCATTTTCAAACCCCTGTTAAATTCTCTTACTGCATATGCCAATAGATGACCACTCCGCCCCCTCACCCATGACCCCCTCCCCAAGCAAATGTGAAGTAATGCCTCCATGTACATGGGACACCATGTTTGTTTTCCTGGGATTCCTGTTTAAAACGCATCATCATTTCAGCCTAAGTAGAACCCCATACTACCACTCCCAAAATGCATTATTTTGTTAAATGATTTGATTTGAACCCCTTCTGAAATGGAACCATTGCCTTTCCCGCAGGATGGAGGCGGCCCTGGATAAGTGGCTGTGGCGTCAAGAGTACTGGCTACCGGAGGGAGTCACATGGGAAGACATGAAGGACTCTGAAGATGTTCACTACCCGAAACCCCGAGACCTTCTTATCGGCATCCCTTGTGCATTAGTGTTCACTGCTGTTCGATTTGTCTTTGAAAGGTAAGCCATTTCTGATACTTTACTTGCTTTCTAATATTTAATCATTGTTTTCACTGTGTTGCATGGTGTGCTGATTACTGATATGTAAATCTACCTACAAATACACACTTTATTCCTATTATATATATATATATATATGTATTGAGTACCACGCAATAACACGCTGTGGGATAATAATATCAACTGTTATCTCAGCGCTTAGATGCCTGCGGGCTTGTAGCGCTATATAAAACTAGGTATTATTATTATTATTATTATTAATATTATTATTATATATATGCTGCCAGCTTGCTCTACTGCATAAATGCACAATTCTGGAAAATATGTAGAATACATGGTCTCCTTGTCCTTTGGAGCATCAGGTCTAAACAATATGTTTTATATAGTGCTTCACTACGCTTTTCTCCAATTTCTAATTGCTGTAATACAATGCTCTTGAGATTCCCCCACCATGGATGAGAAAGTCATTCAGTTCTGTTTTTTCCTTGGAATTCTCGGACTTTTAGTCCTAAATTTAGCAAACAACAGCAATGTTACTGTGGGTTCAAAAAGCTTTGAAGAAACCTCTCACCTGAAATCTAAAAGCTGATTAAGGCATTTGAGTTAAGACATACATAGCGCAGTGTCAACCAGAAGCCATCTCTGGATGTTCACCTCAAGTTCAGAGCCATATGGGCAATGCATTGTGGGCACGCAAATTAGTTGCAATTCCAACCTCTGCTCCAGGAAAATGTCTTTGTCTATGGACCAGAGCTAATTTAAACTCACAATATTTCAACAAGGCCATTCTCACAACTCTCTTGGGTTGAAAAAAGCTGTTTAAAATAGCACTGCCCTGTAGACAAAGATTTTACTGGAGCAAAGACTTGTCATTTGAGCACATTTTCATACCCACAATGCATTTCCCATCTGGTGAATTTACAGCGATGGGTACTGTGTTTGCTGAGCTGTGTGTGCTTTGCTCAAACGGCTTATTCTACTTTTATCAGTCCTAAAATTGGGGGGGGATAGCAGGGCTGTGTGTGTGTATATTAATTTGAAACTGTGCTAATAAGAGATATAAATACTACTTCTGTAGCCATCTTGTTATGTTAGTAATCCACAATACGGTAACACTAGTAGGTGAAAGGTTGCATTAAAAAATGGCACCATGCCGTCACTCTTCAGCAAGTGGTGTGGGGGTAAATTGAGTGAAAGATGGGTATGGTCCACAGTCAGAGGTTTCAGGGAAAGTTGAATTTGAGGTGTGGCATTATTCCTGTGACTCCAGTAAATGGGGCAGTTAGCTTTGATATGCCTGCTAGTAGCCTGTTCCTCCTTTGGCTTTTCCCCAAAATATATCTCACAAGAGACATAATACTGTTCTGTCAGGAGCCAAGACGGAGTGTGTGTTTGTGCAAAATTCGTGTTTGCTCGATTGTGTACTTCGATACAAATAAACACACTTGGGCATAAGAGATTAGGGACGTCATTCTTTGTTTCCATCCCATAATTATTACCCAATGTAATGGTACTTTAGCGACATCGGAAGAGTGATGGGTTTGAGTGGGCACTGCCTGGATTCGAACCCGTGTCCTATCGACACGACTGGACACAGCTGTCTGAAGAATGGGTATCTGTCTGGTGTACTTATTTTTTTTAAAGAAACCATTTTTATTAGGCTTTTAAACAAAAAGGTACAGAAGTGCACAGAAAATCGATAAGCTGTAGTGCATTGAACACCCCCTTCCCCCCCACCGTTGTTAGTGCTCCCACATAGCCCCCTTTACCACAACCCCCCCCTCCACCCCTCACCCAGTCCCCGGGTTCTGGACCCTTCCCCACATTCTGTATACAGATCAGCCCCCCCTCGGTGATTATCAATTCATGTCTTGCCATTTACCTCATATTTGACCATGTTTCTGGGGGAAGCCTCAATCTCTATACACTCTATGTTCTAGATCAAAGCAAAAGTCCATTCCCTCTCGCTAGGTTGAGATCCTCTGGGCTACTGGGCCACTCCACCCCACAGCTATATCTCTTTTGGACACCATCAGTGCACTTTTAATCAGGCACTACTCCTTGTGGGAGAAGTATTTATCCCCCCCCCCCACACACGGAGCAGGCAGAACTTTAGGCGTTCCAGCAACGGCTTCCCCAAGACTACCCAGATCGCGTCCCTAACAGCACCACAGTAACATTGTATCCTGAAGCAGTCCCAAATTGTGTTTAGGAAGATGCCCTCCTCGGTCCTGCACCTCAGGCAATTTGGGTCCTCTGCTCTCCCCATCCCATGTAGGCTAGCCCTGCTGTAGTATGTCCTATGCAGTATTTTATATTGGTCCGGCCCCGTGCAATCAGTATACGTGCTTTTTGGAGATTGGCGATTTTGCGACTTTTTACAAAATAGGAAGTTGGGACACAAGGTTGGCATACTAGTCTGGGTTGTACTGTCAATAGTAAAATTTGACCAACTCCACCCATTCACCCTGCACAGGGGTGGAGCATTGTCTGGCCCCATGCTATTACTATAGGTGATTCCGGGAGGTTGCCGATTTTGTAATGTTTCAAAAATAGGCAGTTAGGACACAATATAACATACACAGAGCTATAGCAGACCCCCACTTGCATGTCAGCTACAAAACCGGTCAACATCGGGGGGTATGGCTAGTAGTGTATCGTTAGTGTAGAGGAGCAGCCGAATACCTCTACAGGAAGTCCCCCCGCTACTACCGATATTCTGGCAGCCTGAAGTTGTGCCATGTGTGACACCAGCAGTTGTGACAATTCCACGTCGAGTGTTCGAGAAAAGGTATCCACTAAGAAAACCATACCTGATGTATCCTTGAAGAGATGGCAATCTCTTGGAAGAGGTCCCTGAAGGAATATGAACATGAGAAAAAGAGAGGTTGGTGATGTCACAGGAAGTGAGCGTGACACACTGAGAAGACTGGCCGAAGAAGAAAATGCATGGACCTTATAGAAACTGATGACTAATTAAGGAACAGAGTAAGCTTTTATGTGCACAATGAAGATTGCACAAATGAAGAGCACTGAAGAAAATGCAAATCGGTTAATAATTGTACAGATGCAGCAACGCAAGCAGATCAAGTAATCATAGAAGCTGGCTATATGTAGTAAATAGACTGCAGACGAAGCTGGCATTATATAGAAGCTGGACATCGGTAACACAATTTAGTACGTTCAAACCATGGAGAGAAGGGTTGAAAGTTGTGTTGCAGCAAAGAATTAGCTGGGAGCATGGAGAAATCAAGAAGAGCTGTCTGGTCTGATGGCAAGACTGAAGGCAGTCAAGAACTGTTTATCTATTCTCAAAGGCAGAGAGCGTAAGAAGCTGTATCATCCCTTATTAAGGTGCAATGAAAGAACACCATACGGGTCAAGTTCTATTAATTCAATACCATTAAATGTTGGTAAATGGGCCAAATTACGGTGTCCTGTCACGTGAGCCCTTGATGAAAATAAAGTTGGGCACGCAGTCCCAGAACTCTGATAAGCATGTGCCCATACTCACTTTTATTCCCAAGAGAAGAGAATCCATTGCAAGGCCAAGTTCAAAGACCACTGTCATGGCAGAAGGCATGGGTGTTGAGAGATATTGGGCTAATTGGATGAGGAGGTGAAGTCGAGTTCACCCCCTGGCACCTGGGGTTTGAGGTTACCTGCTGTAAGTGAAACGAATGTTCCAGAGATGGCACAATTGTGCCAGCCAATTGTATTAGGCTGTATAACAAGGGGCCTTATAGTTTGAGAGCCAATACAGTACTGTGTTTCTAATAACTGATGAAGATGACTTGCACTAGGTCATCACTAGGGGTGGGCATGGGTTAGTTGTCCACCTGACTGTAGAGATCCAACCACAACCCAATCCCTTATACAAAGTACACTTTGATGTTTCCTTAGTCCTATCACAATCAGTCATAGGTTTTTCTTATTTGTCATGTAGTATGACGTCACGTATGAGAAATTCTTGTTATAAAGTAATTTTTTGTATGATGCTTCGAGAATACGCTGTGCGACGTCCTTTGATGTCCCTTGTAACTCCCTGTTTTAGATAATCGATAATAAAACATCAAAAAGGACTTTGCCATCTTCCTGAGTGGTTTGATTATTTGGAGTACAGAGTTATTCTGTTTCCCATCCAACTCCATGACACGCTACCCACCTGGGCAGTACATTCATTTATTAGTAAAAGGCTAGTTTATTATGTCATGTGGTTTGGTTCTATGGTATTACTATTAATAAAATATTATTTAAGCACATGAAATGCAAAGCAAAACCTTAATAAATGGGAAGATGTTGCTCAAATTGTCCACATCCTGGTTTCACCGATTAAACAAAGTGTGTGATCCTGGGCATATCAGTTAATCACACTGTGTCTTATCACAGCTCTGTAAGAGATTCTGATTCACTTCATAGCTTATCTTAATATATCATGCTATAATAAAAAAGCCTAATGACCACAGAGATGCACCATAAATAATAATAGTGCAATTTAGGTATTTTGCACCTCAGTTATTTGCAACTGGGCTTACTTATGGCAACTTATTCTAAAGTCACTTCCATGGTGCCTCCAAGTATCAAAATTGGATGATACTCCTTGCAATGTCCTCGTCTGTAAAGTCACTTCTGTTGGTGCAATCCATTTGAAAATTATGAGGAATTATGCCCCAGAGCGCCTGGACAAAGCACTAATAGATGAGTTTCCTGCATCTGTATTGATCCTGCAGTTTTATTTATTTTGTTATGTCTTAAAATGCCATCTACCACTAATGTTGTCAAAAAAGTACATTTGGGCAAGGGTGGGCGGTTTGGGGGCGTGAATGAGACTGCATGAAACTGCACGCACTGAATTTGGGGGAGGAAAAGTAGCAGGAACATTTCCATGGCTCGTCCCCACCCCTCCCCCACTCTTGCAATGCTGGATACTGCCTTGTGGATGGCACACCTCAGCCAATCAGGGGGTTCAGATTGTGGGCCTTCTCAACCAGCAATTGTCTGCAATCTGAGACATTCACTGCAACCTCAGCCTCACTCTGCTTCGCCATCTGCACCTGCCCCAGTGCACCCACTGCTTCCTTCTGGCACGCCCACTTTCAGGGTTCACTTACCTCTCAGGTCCCAGCCGCCTACCACGTTCACTTACAGCTTTCCTCGTGATCGTCCACCAATGGAAATGGAAAAGGGACACTGATCCCTGACCCTGCGTCCTCACCACGCCTTTCCTCTCTGAACCCAGAACCACCTGCCCATTGGGGTGTAGCCTTGATCTTCCCGGAGTAGATCCCTCCTTCCATCATTCCTGTGCAGGACTATTCCTCCTTTGAATGCCTGGTCTGCAGGCTTTCTATCTCTCATGGACTTTTTCTCACTGTGGCCACTATCTACGGGCTGCTTGGCCAGGTTGCCCTCTTCCTCCCTGAATGGGCTAACCTCTCCTCCTCACTCCTCACCTCTACCTCTCAACTTCTCCTCCTTGGAGACCTGAACATCCACCTGGATGCTACTTGCCCTTCCCCAGGACTCTTTCGCAACCTTTACAACACTCTCTCTATATATATATATATTCTTCCCTCTGGCCTGACTCACTCTGCAGGGCACACCCTAGATGTTCTGATTTCCTCAGACCTCCCCTTCTCTAACACTCTCACTACTCATCTCTCCTGGAGAGATCACTTTCTCCTTTCCTCCCACCTCTCTCTCTCACTCTACCCCTCAGGCCAAGCCGACTCCAGCACTGCCGCCTACCTTCTCGGTGATCCAACACATGAAGCGTGTGTCATCTGAGGCTTTCGCCATTAGCTACTCTGCTCCTGCACCTTTGGTAACTTACACCCTGAGACAGCCCTATCTAACCTTTCTCTCTCTATCTCCCTGACACAGCCCTATCTAACATTCATCACTCGATCTCTAACACTCTAGATGTCCTTGCCCCTGTCATGAGGATCCGCTTGAAGCCCACATCCAAGTGCAACTATTGGACTGACTCTTACCTTGTCACACTTAAACGCAAGTACAGGGTGGCTGAGAGAAAATGCAGGGCATCAGGTGCACCCGCTGACAAACTGGCCTGCTGCCCACTCCAAAGGCAATACAGAATCCCTGTCATTGCCAAGAAGAGAGCCCACATCCAAGTCTGCATCTGTGCGGCATCTAACAACTCGGCCAAACTCTTCAAAATCTGCAAGGAGCTGGCCAATCCTGCCGCAGTCTCTACCTCTCCTGTTCCCTTGCAGGCCCTCTGTATGGCCTTGGCTTCTCGTTTCATCACTTAAATGTAGGACATCTGTCTGCCCTCTCTTCCTCTACCTCCTCCTCCTCCTCCTCCACTCCTGGCCCGCCTGTGGCCGTCCCTCCTCCTCCCTTCTCTTCCTTCCCCTTGTTCACCCCAGACGATGTTTCTAGACAAGTCCGATCTGTGAAAAGTCTTGTCAAAGCAGGTTCACCCTGTTCATCCAGAACCATCAAGGACCACATCGAAACCGTTGCTCCAGCCTTGGCTGATTTCTGCAATCACTCCTCTGCCACTGGAGCCTTGCCCTCCTCACCTAAGCACTCCCTTGTGCACCACCTTCTAAAGAAGCCCTCTGCTGATCATTCCTTTCGGGCTAACTATCGCCTGATCTCCATCACTCCTTTCGTAGGCAAACATTTGGAAAAGCTGGCCATCTTCTTGCTTAATCTTCACACTGAATCTGCTGGTAGTTTCCACGAACACCGGTCTGGCTTCAGAGCGCCTAAAAGGGTGGAAACTGCTCTCCTGAACACCCATGAAGACCTGCTCTCCAACCTTGATTCTAAGCTTTCTTCTGTCCTCATTCTTGATCTTTCTTCTACTTTTGATATGGTCAACCATGCCATACTGCTCAATTGCTTCCATGATAACCAGGGTATCATTGATCAGGCCCTGGCCTAGCTGACCTCCTTTCTCACTGATGACCCTCTCAGGTCCAACTTGGATCTTTCCTCGCTTCCATCTCTCTCTCTACTTGTGGTGTCCGCCAAGGGTCTAACCTTTCTCCCTGGCTGTTCAACCACTACCTGGCACCTCTTGCCCACTGCATCGCTACTTTCTGCTCCATCTTTCAGTGTTATGCAGATGACACCCAGCTTTTTCAGGCTTTCATCAACTGCCTCTTCTCCTTCTCTCAGACTGCCTGGACGCAATTCAGGAATGGTGCCCTGCCAATGATCTCTGCCTTAATGCCAGTAAGAGTGAGATCCTCCTCATCGGAACACCAGCTCCTTCCTTTCCTCTCTTTCTCTGGCCGCCCACTCTGGGCACACTACCTGCTCCTACCTGTGAGGCTAAGAACATTGGGGTCATCTTCGACTCCACACTCTCCTTCTCTCCTCATGTCTCTGACGTCTCTAAGAAGTCAGACTATCAGCTGCACCTCCTCAGAGGTATTCTTTCTTTCCTCCCTTTACCCCAGAAGCTCACCGTCTCCAGCACCCTGGTTCTCTCTACGCTGGACTACTGCAACAGCCTCTTTCTAAATCTTCCTGCCTCTACTCTCCGATCTCTACAACTTATCAAGAACAGGACTGCGCGACTTGTCCTTGGCCTCAAGCCTAGGGATCATATCTCTCCAGCTCTGAAATCTCTTCACTGGCTCCCTGTGGCGGCAAGGATCAAGTTCAAGACCCTTTGCATGCCGGGAGGATAGCTCAGCAGCAACGTGCTCACCTTGGAAGCAAGACGACACGGAGCAACACAGGTTCAATCCCTGGGTCCGCGCTTAGAAACCTCTGGGTATTAAACGCGTTATAAATACCTTATCATATCTTATATCATATCATGTATCATCCACAAGGCTTTCTGGGGTCTGGGACGGCACTACCTCCAACTCTCTCTTCCTAAAAATCTCCCTTCTCGAGCTCTTCGCTTATCCACTGCCAACGCTCTGAGGGTCAGTGACTTTTCTAAGCAGAGAGTTGGGGGAAGATCTCTCTCTTCGGCTGGGGACCCTCTCTGGAACAGCCTCCCTGACTCTCTCAAACTTGAGCAGAACCACCTGTGGTTCCGAAAGCACCTTCCTTTTGACTTCCTCTCCCCTGCTGATGTCCTGACTGCTCCATGCACTGGTCACCTGGCTACCGTCTGAACTTGGGCCCAGGCTCCTGCATGTCCAGTGACCCTTTACACTGCCTCTTGGCTCCACTTGCATGGTGGTTTGTATCTGCAAGCCTACAGTCCCCTCGTTCTGCACTAATGAGCCACCCCACCCGTTGGCTGCACTTGAGTTACCTGCACTTAGCAACCCACAAGCTGCACTTTGAGTTTCCTGCACGTCTCCCCCGCCCCCTCGGCATTTCTCCCCTTTCTCTTCTCTGCACTTGCGCGCTCTGAATGGCACAAGGCCTAGTAAGATAGTTGTTTTGTACTCCCTCTATTTTCCCATCCTTGTCTTGTTACCACTTGTGTACAGGCGCGTTATAAATGCCCTATCGTATCATATCATTATCATATCTTTCCCTGACTGGCACCACAGAGGCAGGAGTTAAATATGGATCCCTGCTTTTCATATGCTGTGCATTGTTTTGTTCTAAACAGTCCCACTCTACAGAGGTATGCCGTGGCAGGTATTGAATGTATTATAGTGGTCATCTCAAAATTCTTTATTTTTATTCCATTTTGATCCATTTAACCAATGTAATGTTATTTTCATTACTTTCCCTTAACCGTTTTTTCCATCAGATTTGAATGTTTTTTCGAACTTTAATTACATTTCTCTTTTAGTGTTGTATTGGCTTGAAATCCATTAATGTCTTAGAAAATCAGTAAATGACGCAATGTTTTCATTTGAATAAATCATAGCACTTATAAACTGAGGTGCAATTTACTAGGAATGCCAAACCTTATTCTCTGAACTACAGGAGGAGCATTAAAGGCCTTTTTCAGGTGCAGGATGAGAAACTTGCCTTTCGCGTTTAATTATCTTTTTGTGAATCGGATGGATTTTATTTATTCATTTAGAAATGACTCTTCTTAGGTGGAAATGCTATTGGGAGCAGTCGTCCCTTATCCAAATTGCCCCATAGAATCTATACGCAGGACTGTATATATACGTTTTTTTTTCTATAAATGTTCGTGGTCATTGCCACACTTACTCACACACGTTTGTGTTCAGTTCCGAGCACAGCTGCTCTGTGTGCTGGATCTTCTATTCCCGCCAATTTAGGCCCGGCAAATTTGGCCCGTACTTGCACATTGATTGGATCGGATAGCAATGCCCGCGAGAGCTTATCAGCGGCTATTGTTTGTTATTATCTGATAACCTCTGTCGGAGTGTATCCGAGTTTACTGAGCACTCGCTGTCTATGTGCAAAAGACTCGTCTTCCTGCTGGTATTTGGGCAACCTGATGGAACTCCTGGAGGACCAGTCCTTGTATCTAGCCATCCATTCATTTGATTGATTGATTGTTTATTTGTATAGCGCCTATACACAAAGTGTTTCAAAGGGCTTCAAGGAGGGAGGGAACATGGGAGAATACAAGTATATTCATACAAGTCCTTGAAACAGTACAGAATGTGAAAAATAACTATCAAATCATAATAGATAGCTCAAGTGCATGCAACAATAAGGGAGAGTCGAGGGAGGAAGGAGGGAAAACAAAACAAGCAGTAACATTACTATGCCTGACGACAATTGTTGCAGTGCAAGAGTGACAAGAGGAGGGGGAAAAAGGAGGGGGGAGAGGAGAGTAGAGGTGAGGAGAGGAACAAATGATAAAAGTAAGTGCTAAAAAAGTGGAGAAGAGGTGGTGGAAGGAGTGTGGGAGAGAGGGAGGGAGGGAGGGAGCGGGGTAAACCTCTACTCAGACAGGCCGCTACAAATTACTATGCCTGATGGCAATTGGAGTAGTGCCAGAAAAGACAGACGGAGGGAGGGGCGGGGAGGAGTGGAGGGAAGGGTGGTGGAGAGGGAGGAGGAAGAATGAAGGGAGGAGGGGGCTATCTGAGTACAAGGTTTTCAATACGCATGAACATGGTGGTCAAACAGACACCACTACTCTACTACATCCTCACATCCACGCTCTCCACATTTCACCCCGTGCATTAACAGACACCACTACTCTACTACATCCTCACATCCACGCTCTCCACATTCCACCCCGTGCATTAACAGACACCACTACTCTACTACATCCTCACATCCACGCGCTCCACATTCCACCCCGTGCATTAACTAAATGAGACGCACCAGCGGCTCTGGTGCTCTTATACCGCCACACAACAGTCTCTCGACTCCTGTCTGTTCCACCACATTGCATTCCCACAGTTACCCAGGGCAAGGCTCTGCAATCTTGTGCTCTCCAGTTGATTTGGACTACAGCTCCCATCAGCCTTGGATAGTGTATCGATTGTGCAGGATCACGGAAGTCGTAGTTTTAAATATCTGTACAGCCAAAGGTGGCAAAAACATGCCATAAGGTGAATCCTGATAGCATGCAGTAGGCAGCAGAACTCCCACTTGTCAAACTCTCCATGAATGGCAGGGGCAGACACAGAGAGTGGGTCCGCTGATTCTGTACTTATCAATGCTTCATAATGTGTGCCTTGCCACTTCCCACCCCTCTCTTACAGAAACTAATGCCAGCAGGCCATCGAAATAGCAGACGCCCCAGTGCCTCGTGCGATTCAAGACTCCCCATTACCTTACATTACATTACATGAGAACTGCAACTTTTTTCGAGTCCTGAAGAAGCATGCAAAACAGGTTTAGGAGGGCTTTCACACTACAAAAAAGTAACGTGTCAATGTTTAGTAAAATGCAAATGATGTGAACGTGTTAGTTGTTTGTGTAAAGGGAGTTTTGCATTGTAAATAGTGGTCTGTTGGTGTAACCCAATATTTGTGACTTTTTCCAATGTTTTCACCTTTGACATGTCGATTTTTAGTTGACCAAGGCTTGAAATAAACCAGTGTGTTTTTACTGGTAAATTACTGCCCTATTATTATTATTATTATTATTATTATTATTATTATTATTATTATGTTAGGGCATTTATTGAGCACAGACCCAGCTTCGGGAAGCAACAGCCTGAGCGATTTACAATCGTAGGCGGAAGAACATGTACTATTCAATAAACTATTGTACATTTTATTTTCCACTGAAACTCATCATAACCCGCGAGTTCTCAATGCCTTTTTGTTGTCATAGGACGAAAGTCAAACAAAAGTGCTAATATTTGTATTGGTGGATAAACTTGTCCTTTCTTGAATTTCCTTCCAGAGTTGCTTAAGCAACGGGCCATGCAGGATCTTGGGCCAGGATCACTGCTAGCTTTGCTAATTAAGGCCGTCTGAGGTATTGTGCTGCTATTTGCAATTTCCAGCATGTTTGCCAGTGGTAAACATTAGAGTGCCGGATGTGTCCTTGAGTGACAACGCCACTGGGCACCTCCCATTTTCCAATGTGGAACTTTTCATTTAGCAGAGGGATCAAATGGAAGACTCTATTTTGGGGCAAGCGAAGGACCACACTTGCCACCATTATTAATTGACAAATAAATAATCCAAGTTTGAAATGTGAGCTGTGTGCTGCTAACATTTCACTATCTAGCAATATGAATGTTTGTCCGATGCAGTCTTAGCTTCGCCTGTTGTCACCGCTAGAGGGAGCTGTTGCCTTAGGATATATAGTGGTTAATGAAAACTTACTGTATCTTCTGTAACCCACTGATAACGTTCTAAAACAATGAAACTATTACACTAATAAAATATATACATTAAAATATATATATAAACAGACATTCATTTGATTCAAAAAGCAAAATATAAATATCTGCTGGAAAAGTGCCAAAATAACAAAATTATTGAATAAGAGAGTGACACGTATTCATGCTCCAAAACTTGATAATTTAATCACAATTAAGAGTAGCCATTATACACATCTTGATAAACATCTTCATAAACTCATTGAAACAATCATGAAATCTTCTACATGTTCTCATTGATAGGCATTGAATTTGATGTCCACACAATTCGTTTCTGTGTTGTGCTTTTATCTTTCTTCAGAACTACGTCTTTGAATCACCTAAAAGTCTCAAATGTCCCATTGTTTGATGATATTTTGCCCCAGGAGCCCCTTCTAGGGATAACCTCTAAACGTGTTTCACCACCTTTTAATGGTGGATCTTCAAGAAGATTTTGTTCTCTATTATAAATTAGATTCCGATTCTTTAGGATTTAGTGTCAACGGCAGGACTCATTATAGTTTAGAGCTTTTCAAGGGAGCTTTTAATTTACTCTGCACCCTTACTTAATTTCCGGAGACTGGATAGATAATTCCAGAATGTCTCGCCTAGTTATCAGCGGTGCATGGGGAAATTAATTTTATAAGTCCCAATTTCTTATAAGTCTGAGTATGATACTCAGAACGCCAAAAAGCAGCGCGTTTGTCATACTGTGGGCAGACACAAAAGTTACAGTTATCTGGAAGCAACAAGACACAAAATAAACTATCATTTATATTGCCCTGAGACATTAGTGAATGCCTGCATTTATGATTAAGCACTATTTCTCTATTATAACTTAATTACTTTTTTTTATCACTCTGGAAATCTTTCTTTATGCACTTTGGCCCTGTGTACACAGGCGTTTGCAATAGTTGTGTATATTTGGTTAGCTAGGATTTGTAACCTGATCTCAGTTTTTTGCCAGCATTGAGGTGTTGAGGATGTGTAGCAACTGTTTTCCAGAACCTGATCCAGGTAAAGGTGTACACTCCCTCATGCTCCACCAGGGACAGTTCCCATGGACCACCCCCACTCCCAGGCCTGCAGGGTAAGGAGGGGTGTTGCACCTGCCAAATCTAATCGCTGTTAACAGGAGATGGGCTGCATCCTGAGTTCTTAGACCACCAATGGACACAGACCCCAGACTGCATTTTATATGGATCCCAATGGGGACCACATTTTATTTATAAACAACACTTATCCTTATACTACCTTTCCTTTTTTTGATTCCCCAGGATTCCCCTGCTACATCAGCTCACCTTTCCTTGGAGGGGTCATAGGGACCCTTAGGGTGAGTCTGACACAACAGACCCCTTAACTAAACTCAGGTAGAACCCACCTGGATTGTGAGGACAGAGGATGGCCTCTGTGGGTGGTCCCATCTTACCAGGTGGCCTCAGACAGACCGCCACACTATCCTTCCATCTCACGCCAGGATACCGCCCTCCACCCCATTTTATCTATTTACCATTCTAACACCTACTTAGCATTGCCCTAACACTTTTACCAAAACTCAACACTTCTCCCCACTTAACATCAATTTTACTTTTACTGTATTCACACTACACTACTTAACATATAACATTTACTTAAATATATACATATAAATATAACTACATATTTACATGGGCATACAACACAAACAACGTTGTCACAATGGGGAGTGACTACTGCAGTCAGTCACCCCATTAACAGTACTTTCAAGGGCTGTGTCTGGTGATAACTGCCTGGGACCTCTCCCCTGATGTTCCTGGGGCCTGGCCCCCTCCTCTTCTCACTTCTGAATGACCCCGTCCACCACATGGGTGTCACCCAGTCACAGAGCAGCGGCACTTCTTTCATTGTCCCGGATTTCACCATATGCATGTTCGGGGTATGCCTATCACTGCCGTGACTCATCGGCCTTCATTGGTCTTCCACCAGCTTTCATCACTGCACCCATGGCCCCTTGGTTTCTGCTAGGTGACTCCGTTGCTGTGGAGGGGCCAACTGCACTCCCCGCCGCACGTGCAGCATTTTTTAAATCTTCAAGGCGGCTGCATTGGGGAGGGGTTCTCCCCATGCCACCGCCCGGCCGACCCTGGCGATTTTACTTCAGACGGCGTGCCTGTTCTGATGTAGGGATGCTGATGTAATTACTGCCGCGTTCCGGGCGCCATCTTCAGATCATGTGGTGTCCCCATGGCAGCGGGGATGCCGCCTCTGTCACTGTTGTGTGCACGCAGCCTTCCTTTTGTCTGTGCCCGCACCCTCAGCAGTGTGTTGTTAGACACAGGGAGTGGGCCGATGGTCTTCACCTGGGCTGCTGCGTTTGGCCAGCCCAGGACTTTATTTCACTCGAGCTGCCTGACGGATCAGCCTGGGACTTTGCGCCTTGCACACTCTACACCCTGGCAGGCCGTTGAGGTAGCACAGGACTTTTCTTCACTGCTCCACACTCCTTTTAGGTGGCCAAACTCACCGGCCACAGGTTGGGCTGAGAGGGGGCACAGCCAGGCACCCTGGCCTGTGCTATATCCCCCCCCCTCACACAACCCGGGCTTGACTGTTCTTTTGTGGCCAAGGCAGCACTTTCATGCTGCCAGGGCCCTTGAGGACTTGAGGATGCTTGCGCCCTGTGGCAGTCGAGTTGCCCATGACATGAGCAGCTTGGTCCCGTGGCTCATTCTCTGGGGGAATACCATGCGCCTCCCCCCCCCCCCCCCCCCAGTGCCATTGATGGATTTAGGCCCTGGGGGGCACATCATCCGCCCATTCCCCAGATAATTGTTTTTCCTCTCCTCTACTTCTTCTCTCTTTCCTGCTCCATTTCCAACTGCCCTTTTATAACATTTATTTTTCTCTTTCAAACTATTCTCAAGATTCTTTTCTCCCCTGCCCAGTCCCTTTTTGGGCAGGGGAATTCTGTTCCTTTTTTCTTTTCCTTTTCTTTCTTTTAAATGTTCGAATCAGCCACATGGTCAAATGGTCTGGGAATAAAATGAATAGCCTGCGCTAAGCGTCCAGGATGGTAAGTGAACTGGAGTCACAATGAAAACTGTGGAGACTCTTCTCTAACGTCAAACATGAAAATGAATACAAAAAACAGACAATCTGTTTCAAAAGGTGCCTTTCATTAAAGCTTTGATAAATTAACACATTTTACAAAAACACATGAAGTGTGTTTAGGTCTTGCAAACATATTGTATCACATATATCGGGTGAGAATGATTTCACATGTATCGGGTAAGATGTTTTCAAAAATGATCACAACCATTTTTTATAATAGCTGACACGTGTTTCGAGCAGTGCTCTTCATCAGGGGTATATAACGTTGTTATGTGATAACTGATGTAGGTAATATCAACATATAAATACCACAGCATGGTTGCGGGCCGATAGACATTCATTAAACAGGAATATGTAGTGTCTAAACATCAAACAAAAAGACAAGAGAGAACAAACAAAAAAAACAACTTCCATTAGTAAAGGGTATATATTCCAAATTGTTCCTTTGCAAACAGTATACTATTTGTGCCATTAACATTCAATGCAGTTTGCCTGTGCCATTACCTGACTAATACAAATTCACAACATGCTGCTGTGGGTTTTGTGAGGCACAACAAGGTTGCTATACGACTGATTATGAAACATGTGTATCTCTATTGGATGCTTATATATTAGTGTGAGGTGCAATCTAAACAGCTGTTCAATGCGGTCCAGGCAGGTGCCATAACGTGAGTTTAGAATTGTTGCATTAAATATGTGAGTCATGTGAAATTGTAAATGAGAGACACAAGTATAGTGCACTGGCGTGCAAACCTGATGTTCAGATTGTGATATGCGATATGACCAGGTTCTAAAATGACAAAAGGTATCTGGTAGTTGTAAGCTTTGTCATTTAAATGTAATACTGTTAATGAATTCCATGGTTTTTTATAATGATGACCAAAGTGTCACTCGCCATTCGTTGAGGGTGAACCACTGGTAAAGTACGAGTGCTGAGCTACGTGAAACAAATTAATTGGCTTGTGACATAGCCAATACACTGCAGTCCCACCATAGAAATAGATGAATACGTTTCAAGCATTGGTTACTGTTGACACGGAATAAAAAGACTCACCGATACAGCCGCTTAAAGTGGAAGAGGATACAATTTGTTACCTGCAGTGGGGGATCAACAGCAATATATGTGGCGTCTCGCAAGCAAAGCGTGGTGTGCCATATTGGAAGGCATGTCTGTTATATTTGCTGTACAACGCGTCAATGAAAAAGGAATGTGTGTTCGGATGGACAATGCTAAGTCAATGCACGCAATGTTCAAATTCATTAAAAGATGTACCATGTATGCTTGTCATGCGTAGGAAATAAGCTTAAAGCTATATGAATAAGCGGAGCTAGTTTGCTAAATATGTGTAATCCTTGCAATGAGTTCGATTTGGCACAGCACCTGAATTGATTATATTGGACTATCTACATCAACTGAAAGAGTTATCAAAAATGAACATGTGTGATAAATCTATTTCTTGTGTCTGATAGCTCCCACAGCAGTCTGTGTTAAGTACAAAATATGCAACACTTGACCATATTTCATACTAAAGCCATATTATTGCAAAACACAATTGATGTGATTTATTGACGAGGTGATGCGACATCAGCAAAATTATTTTACACATTTGGTTAAATACATGCAGTTCATAATCCATGTTGAGACCATCTATAATTGCTTTTCATTCAAAGATAAGCCTAGCCTCCTTTTGCCTCATTGCAGTTTCTCTATTGTCTCATCTCTGTTCTCTGTTGAATTTTTTCATTCTAAAAAAACAAATCAATTTGGTGTTCACAAAGGCAGTGGTTAGCCAATGGGTATTGTGTGTTGCTGGTCTTTATCGAATAAAGATGTTCACAAATTCTGAATCTCAATTTGTGTTTCCTGCTACCTATATAAAATGTCTTTCTACACAAACAATGCAATATACAACGTAAGTAGATCTGGAATTAAGAGACCCCTGAATACGTATCAGTTTATTAGAATAGGTCTCATAGTTAGTAATCTTGTGATATGCAAAGTTGCAAATACTGAATGTATCACATTTGAAAAACCTGGTGGGTTTTGATAACCAATTTGTGAAAGCACTGGGAGATGAAATGTTAAAAAAAAACTAGGGATGATCAAATAACCTAAATTCTTAGCCATGGCGAAAAAAAGTGACGGTTTGTCCGTGATGTAATCCCTGAGATCCTTGTCCAAGCATAAGACATTCCAATGTTTCTTAAGCATGTAGCAAACCACCTGATTCTATGCTGAGAATGTAGTGGTAAATCGGGCCAGTTAATTCCTTGCAGTGTCAGACTTAACTTTGGGTGTTAATAATGTGCTTGTGTCAGTTGCCTTCGCTTCCAAATGTCTGTTTCAGTGTCTTGTGTTCTGTATCCCTACTCTTAAACCTGTATACAATTACATTTCTCTCATGTTCAAAATCTATATTGTTGCTACAATTACATTTTGTTCTCAACATTTACCCCTTCGGAATGTTCCTAACGACACTCATCTTGTGTCCACTCCGGACATGCAGAACCGAGTTGCCCTCAGTGTCTCGCCTGTAGGTTTTAGTGGCAATGTTATTGTTGACTATGCTGATATTGAGATCCAAAAATGGGATAGTAGTTGGGCTGTGGGTACATGTAAGTTCTATCTGAAACTGAGTATTATTAAGCTTCTGAGTAAAATTCTGGAAATCATCACTATTGCCAGTCCAGATAACAAAAATTATATTCAATAAACCTTTTGCAAAGCAGAACATGCTTTTCTGGACTGGCTGAAGTGGCTGCTAATACGTACGTTAATTCAAAATCACCCATAAATACGTTTGATAGTGTGGGGGCATATTTAGCTCCCATGGCTACTACCTTGCTTTGAGTAGAATATTGTCCAGTAAGCAAAAAGTAATCATTTGTAAGAGCAAATGCAAGCATTTCAATAATCATTTCACTGAAGTGGTATGGCGAAACTGATTTTTCTTTCATCCAGAATGTCTAGTGCTTGTATATAATGCCTTGACATCAAATGTGACCAGGAGATATTCCCACTGCCATGTGATCCCCTATAATGTCTTCAAAATGTCCATGGGGCCTCTGGTGTATGATCTAAGTATGTACATGTGTTCCCTTAAATGAGTATCAATGAATTCTGATAAAGGTACTGTGGCCCAACCAATGCCTAACATAAACGTTGTCATCTCCGGAATCCAGACAAATTACTTGCGTACCTTGGCCAGGAAATATATGGTGGGTATTTTGCCCAGGGTAAAAGTTTGAAATTCCTTTCCATCATCATTTAATTTTCCTAGGTCCTGCCATTTCATGATCAGTGTGTTAATTATTTTGAGAACTTTTTTAGTAGGATCGGATTTCAATTTGGAATAGCAACCAGGAACATTTATGCATGCTTCTGGAGCACCTGTATAGTCCTGTGTGTTCAATAACTACTATGTTCCCTCGTTTATCTGCTGGTTTAATTATAAGATCTGTATGTTCTTTGATACTGTTGAGGGCATTCTGCTCTTCTTTGCTTATGGTATCAAAAAGTATTTATGCTTTTTCTGTAAGTGTTCTAAATCTTTGACAACTAGTTCCAAAAAAGTATCATAATTATTTTCAGAACTCAGGGGCATGATATTGGACCTTTTCTTCAGATCACTTGGACATGGTATGTCCTATTCTATATCTGGATGTCCTAATAGTGTGAAGTCATCCATTTCTTGTCCTCCTTCTAAGAAAAATATTGTTTTAGTCGTAAATAACGGAGTCCAGTACAATTCACAAGCATGCATTGAGCAGTGGACAAAGCCCTTAGAGTCTGAAACATTCCCGTGACTAGTCTGCTAGGTACGGGGGACTTCCACCCATAGCTTGTCACCCACAAATAAAACTTTTCCGGGGTGAACCACCCACAAATAAAACTTTTCCAGGGGTGAACCACTTCTTTTAAATAGTGTCAATTGTATTCACTGGTGTGGCGTGCACAAGATCTCAACAGGTGACACTGATGTCTCCTTGCAAGCTAACACTTAGATTGGCAGAGTAAAATACCGAATGTGGCAGCACATTTCTTGTTGCAGGTCCACAATCCACTCCGAGGTGGATGGGCAAGAGAATGAAAGCGTTCACAAAATCCCCTTTGGGGGATTTTTACAACTTTCCCATGCTGCTGGTGCCACCTATTCCGGGTTGGCGCAGACGGGTCCTTTACCGCTCCTCCCGCAAAAGCAAAACGTGATGAACAGCTCTTATCATTCCGGTTAGCTGCTACCATCATATTAAAAACCCTTCTTCGTGCGAAAAATGCAAACGTGCTGCACTAACGGCTCCTGTGAGCCAGGTCTCTTGTTGTGCACAGCATGAGCATGTGTGGGTCACGTGCGTTGGCACGCAGCAGGCTGTTAGAAGGGACAGACTTTGTCGAAGCTCTGCCTTCTCCTGTGTTGTTTTTTATTCAGTCCCTGGCCTAGCGCAGGCAAATGTTTCCTCAGCTTATTCACGCTTGATGCGTTGTGAGGCGGTCTGTCTGTTGACTGTATCCATGGGCGCGTGACGTGTCCGTGGTGGCTGGCTTGGCATTAGAGCATAGCTCTGCCAGCAGGGATATGCCTCAAAGGGCTGCGCCTTTCTCAACGCCCAATGTCGGTTTGGAATTAGTATTGCCGGATCTGGGCCAGAGCCAGGCTTCTTCAGGGCTGATGAGAAATGCTACGCTCCAAAAAGTAACACAACCAAGTAGATACCCAAGTTCTTGCTTATAGTCAGCTGAGTGTATCAAACACAGGACCACAGTGGAGTGAGTGTAAGCGACAGGCGTGCTCACGTGCGGAATTTAATACGCTCAGCTGACTATAAGCAAGAACTTGTGATCTACGGGACAACTTTTCTTTGTGACTTTTTGGAGCCTAGTATTTCTTATGAACACTGAAGGGGACCGTTGGAGGTCGAAACACGTGTTGGCCGTTGCGTGACCACCATATGTCATTTAAAAAGCAGAACCCGAGACAACTCTGATCAGTGTTTCATTGTGTGCTAGTTGGTTTTATTAGTGTGCGCGGAGTATTAATATTGTTTTGCAGAGCACAACCTGGTTAGGGCGCATTTGTTTCCAATTTAAAAATGGGCACTAACAGCGAAAGATGGCTCGGCTGCCACCTGGGATTTCTCAATTTGATATGGAGAATCGTTAGTCAGACACTGTTGTGGCCTTACAAACGACAGGATGCTGTACTTGGGTTCTAAATGTCTTTATTGTAAGACAAACGTGGAAACCTAAGTTGCCTTAACTGAAGGCAGGCATTTACTCACAGTTCAGTTTAGTTCACTCTCAGTGCTTCCCAGCTAACTCACTGTGGGAAGGGTGTGCACAACGACGGCACGCTGAGAGCTTCTAGGGCCCCCATGTAGCCTCCTGTGGGTGTGGACTTACGCCCTAGAAGCTGTGGTCCCAAGCTCTGCAGGGCCTGAGCTCGTTGGCTCCTCATCAGGAGCAGCGCCGTTCTCCGACCAGCTCTGCTGCCGGTGCGCCAACCTTGGCGGGAGCGTTGTCCCGTGGGGCGTGGGCTCGCGAGATCCCGTTCTCTCGAGATCTCGCGAGAACACGCTCCCGCACGTCACGTGATGTCCCCACACACCTCCTTTGCTGGGAAAAGGATGGAAAGTCATTCCATTACAAAGTCTGCAAACTTGCTGGGTTTTCTTCTCTGTCTCTGGGGTCTGCTTAGGTCTGGACATGGGGCAGGACTGCTGGAATACTCTTGGGGGGGTTGCAGGTGATTCGGGTTCTCCTTGTCTTGCTCTTCACTGTGACTCCCAGGGTGGATTAGGAGAGTTGGGGCTTGATGACTCGTTGCTGTAGTGTGACTCGGAGGCATCACTTTCTGAGAGGCGAGGGTTTTCGGATGTCTCCTGGTGGTCTTGATTTTCTCCTGCTTCCCAGTGTGGCTGTCTGAGGGATCCTTTCCTGCGGTACATGGCCACCCTTTATAAATTCCATTTCCTTCTGTCACTGGTGCAGATGTGGTTTGACCCTTTCTCCAGGACTTTTATGGGGCTGCTGTACCTGGAGCCAGTCGCAGTGTCTTTGTGGGGAAGGCGTATCTTTACCAGGTCGCCTTTGCTAACTGCTGTGTGGTGGGCGGCTCGACGCAAGTCCCCTTGAGCCTTCATGGCTTCTTTGTTGCGCTGCATGCGAAAGACCACGTCATCCATGTCCACGTCTTTGTCAGCCCTCACTTGATGGAGCCAAGGTGGTACCAGTGTGGATGCTGCCCTTCTCCCCCTCAGCAGATGGAATGGTGAAACACTGGTGACGGCGTTGGGGGTGATGCGGTGGGCTGCTACGGCTTCCTTGACTGTCTTGTACGGGTCTAGGCCGGAGGCATGCGCCAGTTGTAGCGCCCCTTTGATTAAACGGTTTGCCCGCTCAACCAGGCCATTGGCTTGTGTGTGGTAGAGACTTGCTCTCCGCTGTTGAATTTTGTGGAGTTTGAGAAATTTCTCGAGAGACCAGCTGGACTCCGTTGTCCGTGACAATTTCTTCTGGGAGGCCTTCCCGCTGGAATATGGCAGTGAGAGCTTCGATGACTGTGCTTGTGGTGATGTCTGAAGTGAAATCGACTCTTCGACCCATTTGGAGAAATAGTCGACCGTGACTATCCCGTATTTGTGTTCCGGGGGCATGCTGTCTAGGGGCCCAATGAAGTCCAACCCTAGCTTCCGCCACAATCCTTTGGGGACTTCGGTGGGCAGCATGGGGGCTTGCCTCACTGTTAGGCGCTTGTCACTTTTTGTGCATTCATGGCACCTTTCCACCATTTGTCGTATGTCCTGGTCCATGCCTGGCCACCAGTAGGTGTCGCGTATCCTCCGTCTGGTCATGTTGCATCCCAGATGGCCCGAGTGTGCTCTGCACAGTATCACTTTGCAAATTCCGCTGGGCGGAATGACTTGGTCGCCTCTGAGAATGAGGCCGTTCATGGTGGTTATTTCCTCATTCACCTTCCAGTAGGGGCGAAGGCCTTCAGGGATCGCTCTTTCGTCGGGCCACCCGTCGTGGACCCAAGCTGCTACGCTCCGTAGGGTCTCGTCCTGCTCGAACTCCTCCTGCCAGTGGCACTCACTCAGGTCCATGTACTCGTCGTTCCTCAAGTCGCTGATGGAGGCTACAACACATTCATCTTCCAAGAATGTGGTACCAGGGGCGCTCTGGTTCAGGAGCCTGGACATGCAGTCCGCTTGTGCGTTCCTCCAACCCGCAACGTGGGCTATCTCATATGTATATTCCTGAAGCTTGGCGGCGATCCTGGCCAGCCTCGGGGTGGCAGTCCTAGTGCCGCCCGGGCTCAACATGTGGATGAGGGGTTTATGGTCAGTGACCAGCCTGAATTTCGTGCCCCAAATATAAGATCTGAAGTAGTCGACAGCCCAGGCACATGCCAACATTTCTTTTTCAACGGTGGAGTAATTTTTCTCCGACGATGATAGGGCTTTCGATGCAAACGCCACGATATTTTCAGTGTCACCCTTTTTCTGGGTCAGGGTGGCCCCTAGCTCGTATGCGCTGGCGTCCGTAGTAATGCAGGTGTCCCATTCAGGGTTGAACGGTTTGAGGCATGGTGCGTGTAGAATTCTCCTTTTGATTTCCTCGAAAGCTTCATGTTGCTCTGGGCCCCAGGAGTAGGCTGCCCCTTTCTTTAGGAGCTCCCTCATGGGGGACGTGGTTTCGGAGAATCTCGGGACGAATTTAGCATAGTATTCGGCTAGGCCCAGGAACGAGCGTAGTTCCTCCCTGGACATCGGGGCCGGGGCATCTGTTATGGCCTCCATGAGGTTCTTCTTGGGGCTGACCCCTTCACTTGAGATGCAGTACCCAAGGTATTCTACCTTGCTCACTCAAAAAACGCATTTTTCGTGGCGTAGATGAACGCCCTCCTCTTGAAGCTTGCTCAGGACTGCCCTGAGTGCTTTGTCATGGGTCTCGTTGTCCTTGGCATACACAAGGATGTAATCCTGGAAAAATGAGACATTTGCGAGTCCTTTGAGTAGCGAGTTCATCATCCTCTGGAATGCGGACGCTGCCGACGACAACCCAAAAGGCATGCGGGTATATTGAAAGGTGCCGAAAGGAGTGATGAACGCTGTCAGGGGGCGTGAAGATTTATGTAAGGGAATCTGGTGATAGGCGTCACGCATGTCCAGCTTCGAGAAGATTGCCGCCTCTTTCATCATAAGGACAATTTCGTTAATGCTGGGAAGCGGGAAGCTATCGGTGACTACCTCTAGATTCAGGCTCCTCAGGTCGATGCATATCCTGAGGTCATTGCTGGATTTATTTTTGACCACCACCACTGGACTCAGCCACTCTGAGGATTCCACAGTCTCGATGGTTCCCTCTTCGACTATCTTCCGAAGGTGGGCATCTAGCGTGGGTCTCGCCGTGGCAGGCACCGCCCTGACTGTGTTTCACGGGGACCGCATTGGGTTTCAGGCGAATCTTGTGGACCAAGTTTTTCACTTTCCCAGGTTTCTCGGAAAACCGGCTCGGGAAATTCTCCTTGAAATTTTGCACTGCTCCTGAGGAGACCATGAGTACCTGTTCCGGGGTGCTGGAATCTAGTTTTATGCTGAGTTTGTGTTGATCGTCCCATCCCAGCACGGCTGGGCCTTCAGATGAGAAGTACACTTTGGTGGTGGTAGACCTTCCTCTGAAGTCGATCCGGGCTCTGATGTAGCCTAGGAGGGCGACAGTTCCACCTCCAAACACCGTCGGTGATTGGTTGGTCGACCTGATTTCTACTTGTGCTTGTCCCATCATCTCCTTGTACGTGTCGATGGGAAGGATAGTGAGGTCAGATCCCGAATCTGCCATGACGCGTGGTTCCATCCCGTCCACCCTAATGGTGCATTGGGGCTTTTCCCTCCTGACATGGGAGGTGTTGACCATGATGACCATGGGTCTGTCCCGTAGTTCGTCATCATTGCTTGAATCACAGTCGCCCTCGACGTCGGAAATGGTTTTCTCCCGCCACGTACATGCTGGGGCCACGTGACCAATGCGTCCGCACTTGGCGCACTCCTTATTCCTGGCGGGCAGTCGCGATCATTCGCCATGTGCTTGGTGCTAGTGCATCTATAGCATTTCGGCACTTCCTTCTGCCTGGGGCCTTTGTCTCTGGGGCTCTCACGGGGATGCTTGTCTCTTCGCCCTCTCCATTGTAACGCCGCAAGTTCCGGCACGGGCAGGTGACATCCCACCTCTTTGCGTCTGCTGGAGGTTTCTTCTTCCGCCCTGGCAATTTGGATGGCCTTGTCAAGGGTGACCTCCTTCTCTTGGATGAACTTGTCCTGGACTTTTCTAGAGTTGGTGTGAACGACGAGCATGTCGCAGATAACTTGTTCTGCGTTTTCGGCCAAAAGCGCAAAAAGCAGCCAGATCCCTCATCCTGGTGATGTAGTCGTCCACGGGTTCGTTCCCTTCCTGTTTGCGGGTGTAGAACCTTAACCTGTGCAGTACCACGTTCTCCTTATTCGTGAACCTCTTCTCAATGCGACGAGTCGCTTCCTTGTAGACGTCGTCTTCGTCGTCGTCGGCGGCCACAGGTATTGCTTTCAAGCCGGCAAAAATGCGCTGACCTTCAACGCCCAATGCATTTAACAGCATCGCTCTCTTCCTGACGGGGGCGTTTGGCGCGCCGCCCACTGCCTCCAGATAGGTGGAGAAGAGGGGCTCCCACTGCGTCCATGGAATTGCTGGGGTCCCTGGCGAAGGTAGAAACGCAGGGGGCGGAGTGGCGCCTTGCATGGCGGGCCGTGGGTCTTTAGATATCCTTGTCGCCAATTATGTTGTGGCCTTACAAACAACAGGATGCTGTACTTGGGTTCTAAATGTCTTTATTGTAAGACAAACGTGGAAACCTAGGTTGCCTTAACTGAAGGCAGGCATTTACTCGCAGTTCAGTTTAGTTCACTCTCAGTGCTTCCCAGCTAACTCACTGTGGGAAGGGTGTGCACAACGACGGCACGCTAAGAGCTTCTAGGGCCCCCATGTAGCCTCCTGTGGCTGTGGACATACGCCCTAGAAGCTGTGGTCCCAAGCTCTGCAGGGCCTGAGCTCATTGGCTCCTCATGAGGAGCAGCACCGTTCTCCGACCAGCTCTGCTGCCGGTGCGCCAACCTTGGCAGGAGCGTTGTCCCGTGGAGCGTGGGCTCGTGAGATCCCGTTCTCTTGAGATCTCGCGAGAACACGCTCCCGCACATCACGTGATGTCCCCACAGACACCAACTCAAAAATCTGTTGGGTCAGTTTCGCATTACTAGAACAGGGAGCGGGGAGCTGGCATCTTTCCTAGCCCGACTATGGATGGCTTGCAAGCACTGACGCCCTGCATTCACTGGCTGGCTCGGAGCGCGCTCGCTGCTGTGCACTGCTTTCATTTCTTTGTAAGGATCTCATGAATATCGCAGGAATATCTTAGCGTTCTCGTTCTTTATATTTGCATAGTTTTTCTTTCCTCGTAGTCCCTGGACAAGGAGTTTGCCTGGGCGTCCTCTCCCCTTTATGAACTTTTGTTTTTTACTTGCAATATTGGCCATTCCAACATGTCTGACAGATGCTGATTTGCATCTTTTAACAAATTGCCTCCATATTGGTCTGCTGACATCGTGCCAGCTTTTAGGCCTGCCCATTCCTGCACTTGCTGGCTGATTCGTACACTCTCTGCTCTGCAGTGCTTGTATTCTGCACATTTTAATTATTTGCACTTTTTTGGTTTCGTTTTTGATAACACCAAAACCATTGCTACTGAGAAAAGAGAACGAGATGGAGTTTTGGAGCAAGGTGTCAGGTTGTCATGGCAACTGGCAGTGCTTGGATGCAATGGCCAATGCACAATTTGTTATTTTTAAATGGCTTTCCGGCATTTTAGCCAACGATTGTGGTTGTTAAATGCATTTGAACAATTGGGAGCAATGTTTTAAATCATGTACACGCTGCTTCAGTGATGTGGGTTTATTTGCTCTAACAGCGTACACTTGATGACTGACAGGAAAGGAGTCCTCTCCTGTCAGTCAGCGTGTCCATGTTGTGGAGGGGATGGCCGTCCTGTCCTCCGTTTAGGCTCGGTTTGGTTGCGGGCTGTAAGTGTATACATACAGACACATTACATTTAAAAAAGAAACACTTGCCTGCTTGCATCCTCACTGTGCCGCACCGCCACAGAGGACTGGAGGGCCCTCCCTCTCCTTTGCGCTAACAGCTTAGACATGCTGAGTGACAGGAGAGTAGTCCTCTCCTATCAGTCAGCATGTCCACATTGTGCAGAGAAGGGCATATGGTGAGGTGCAAGCAGGTAAGAGATTGTTTTTATTGTATGTATGTATGTATACACTTACCTGCTCGCATCCACAACAGGCTCCACAACAGAGGTCCGGATGGCCCTCCCCTCCACAACATGGACACGCTGGCTGTCAGGAGAGAACTCCTTTCCTGTAAGTCATTGAGTCTACGGTGTCAGAGCAAATAAGCACAGATGTGTACATAAAGAAAGGCACATTACATGAAATAAAATCTCTTAACTAATCGCACCCTCACCACATGCAGTGCTACCATGGAAGACCAACTGGATGGCCCTCCCTTCCTTTACTCACTATGAAAACCAGGGGTGTACCGTAATTCGACTTAGAGTAAGTATTCGGCTGAATTCCGGCTGAAAATAAGATATTCAGCTTCGGCCAAATACTATTTAATTATCACTCTAAGCCGATTAGTTTCACCTACAAAATCCATTAAGTCCTGCTTTGACTATGTGCCTGGAATCATCCAGGCCTGTCATGGTTTTGCTTTAAAAGGATCATTAAACAAATGCTGCTGTCACTTTTTTGATTGAGTACAGGCAGAGCCAAGGTTGTAAAGTGCAAGCAAAGTCCCTGCCTTTCATGTGCTGGACAGACAGACTTTTATCTGGTGGTTTGCTGGGGAGGGGAGAGCTGAAGCAAAACTCTGAATATTTTTAATGTATCTCTGGTCTCCCTTGTATTTTGCAACTGAAAACTATTGACCTGGGACAATAGTTTGTGAAGTCGCTATTGGAAAATGGTATTTTGTTTAGGTGCTTATTGATTGGCTGTGGACACGTGTGAGACATGGGAAAGTTACATGTCCCAGTACCATCAATTCCAAATGCACATTGCTACGGAGAATTCTCTCTTTAGGCTGAATTTCCTAACCTAGTGAGTCCCCAAGCAGCTTTGCTGGATTTCTGGAGTTTGTTTTTTTCTCCTGCCAAGAGTGAGACTCTTTTTCTTCCACTCTTGGACATGATTATGGGGTTCCTTTGACTGTTAAATGTGTTTTCTGGGCTATGGGGTCCTTTACTCCATAGGGTCTCATGTGTTTTTACTATGTGTGTTACACAGCACCCTCCGTGCAGTAACACAGGGGTGTCATAGTGACACCCCACCATAGACTCAATACCCTGGGACTGACTACTGTCCCCCAGGGCATGTAAAGTCACCATTGGCTTTAATAGTCCCAAATTATTAACAGAAACCGGTACAAACCATCATATTGTGGATGTACTGGTTGGGGCAATTCGATTGCCCCGGGGTCTGTTAGTCGAGGGAGCACGTCTCCGTCCCCCCTGATCGAGTTTTGGCTGGTGGCAGTGGAAACTACTTTTTATATTCGACCGCAAATATTTCCCTATGGGATTTTCCCATTGTTCGAGGCTACCAACTTTAATTATTAAATTCTCATAGCCTCGAACATACCGCCGGTTTATTTATTTAATATTAATTCGCCAGATGGTATTTTTTGCCAGGACTCGATTCTAAAATGGCGTTTGTGTTCTCTTCTGCGACTCCAACCCAAGTCGAGCCCTTTGTTCCACTTTTTGGCGGGCTTCTAAACAGAAGCCTCCAAAAGTGGTGCCACTCTGTCTGGGTACCACAGGAGGTGTGGGAGGGGGTTTAGGCACCCTGGACTGAGTTGCCCTGGTAATTCAAGTTGCACTCTTCTGTGATTGGCCCAAGTGGTGAGCCGGCCACTTAGCATGTTTGATTGACAGCTAGGCTCAGTGAATGGGGGTATGCTGCATAAAAGCAGGGCTTTGGGGACTGGAACTTCAGAAGTCGCCGCAGGACCTGAGAATCCGACGAGGGAGAAGCTGAGCCGACCTACCACGATGACACCACGGGTGGAGCCCTGCAGAACCGACTCACCACTTCCCGACGACAGAGAAGATCTCCCGGCTGGAGAGGCTTCTTCCCCTGACTGGTGGGCACAACCAGTGTACCTTCTTTTCTTCGCACCCCAGACTGGTTTGTGGTCGAACTGCCCGTGCCAAGCACCCCAACGGCCGGATAGCCACTTACCACTGAACCGCGAATCAACAGACGGCTCCTTGTACCTGAGAAACTCTGCGGCTGGTTTCTTCCCTGGCAGTGCAACGGACTCCTGTCTTCCTCCACGACGAGATCCTCTCTTCCCCCGGACGAAGCACCGACTTGCATCCACTGCCAGGAACAACTGCCCCCGCTGGAGTATTCTCACCACTTTAAGGTACCGTGTCCACCAGGACTCCCTTTCTAAAGATTGCTACAAGGTAATAATAACCCCTTAACTTTCTGGACTGGGCTGGCCGCCTTGACCCTCTAACTGGTCCCTTTCTTTGGTCCAACTCCTTTTTGAACCGTTACATGACTTTTGTGCACTGCAACCGTGTGACCTTGGACACATTTCGTTTTGATTCTCTTAAAGCGGATCCGGCCTACTGACTCTGAATTCACATGTTACTTTGCCTTCCTCTCTTGTTGTGTTCGTGAAAAAGTGTTGGGATCTGTTTCAATTTATTCTCTGCTTTTCTCTCCCCTTTTTAAAATGAATTATTAGAGTGCCATCTACGTTAAGCGCTCACCGCTGTCTGAAAATAAGTGGGGCTTTACTTAAGACTTGTCTAATATTCTTTTAAGGGAGTGTATATCTTTTAGTGACCGTGTTTTTGAATTGCTTACTATTAGTGCCTTTGTGTTTTTCTAGATGTGGTTTTAAATAAATAATTATATCTCTTTTACACCAAACCCTGGTCAGTGTTTACTTGTTCTATTGTGTTCTCTTGACCTATTGTGAATAGTCTGTATACTACCTAAGTCTTCTTGAGGGAAGTTTGACTGCTCAGCCACAGCTACCAAGTGAATCTGTGTGGTACAGACTGCTACCAAGTGGGTTTACTGCCAAACACCTGTAGTCCTAAACCTTTTGCAGTGGTCCCAGAGGGAACTGCACAGGTTTCTGCCTAACACACATGATATAATTAAGTGGATTAATGTAGCTGCGGCAGAGATCCCAGTAAGTTCCAAAGCCTGAGTTAAATAGCTCAGGAGGCAGCATGCCCATAGGAAAGAACTGTATTTAGCCCGCAGGCCAAGGTTATAAAGCAAGTAAGATTGCTCAGTGGGAAGTGTGCCTGTGGCAGAAATGTGCTTGATATATAGAAACATAGATTATAATTCCTGCCTTCCAACTTTCTCATGTTGCCAAAATGAGTCCATAGAATTGAGTAACAGTGACAGAAGTTACTAAAGAAAATGCTTATATTTTTCTTAACCAAAAGCCCCAATATGTGGCAGAAATATTCCTTAGCAACATTAGGGTTAAAAAAGAAGGATGTTTGTGTAATAAAGAAAAGATACAAGTTTACAATTTAGAAACATTGGGCCAATAAGATGTACAAGCAAAACAAATTAGTAAAATAAACATGCACTTGCCAATTAAAGAACTGAAAATCAGCATTGTCCCATCCCTGTTTGGTGTTTTCTTTTAACATGCACCAAAACATCACAAACAAGCCCCACCCGAAAAAGAAAGGAAAAATACTATCTACTAGTAATAAGACATTTTTCAAGTGCTTCAAGCCCATCCATTACCACAGGTAGAAAGCATGGTGTTAGCATCCCAAATGTTTACATTCAGTAGCCCTTCAGCTGTCAGCAGGGCACTAAATGGTGTAATCATTCCTTTTGTGTTTCAGTGCATTGCTGGAGCCAGAAGGCTAAAGATGGGCAAGCCCAAATGGAACATTTGAAAGTACAAGTAGACACACCACAGTCTCACTCACAGTGGTTGCATACATGCATACTATACCCTCGGGCTAGTCTGAGATAATTGGGCTCTTCACAACAAGCAACACCTATGAATGCACAAAAATACAAACTGTGCAGTTATTGAACAGATTATTTTCTGATAATGTATTCCTTTCATGGTTTACATAAACATCTTCCATAGACCACAAACAAAGATGTGCAATAAATAATGCATATACACATTTTTTTTTCAAATTGTTTTTATTGACAATACTCAAATGAGGTTGAGCGAGAATGCTGGCCCAACCGGCAAAAACATCCAAGTGAAACAAATTGTCAGTAACATTTTCTGTTGTTTTTTTTTTTTTTACATTAACTCCCTTCTCCCTTGCCCCCCTCCCGCCCCACCCCCCCAAACAATTAACCTGCCAAGTCTTGGGGTGCTGCAAACTATCCAAGCTTAGGGGAGAACACTTGCTTATCACATGCTTGTAGTTAATATCCCTTAAGACAGCGGGGCCCGGCAAGAGGACCATTGATCAGTAGTCATCTTGGGTATAAGAAGGTATGCCGTTACAACCTAGCTCAGTATACATTTTACAGCCTCATGGAAACACAGTCATCATGCAGGAGAACTGCAGTCCATTCTTGTACAAAATCAGTCATGGTATCATTTGCTATTGCGGTGAGTTTTTCATATATAAAGATCATCCTGAGTTTGCAGAGCCATTCCTCTTTAGAGGGAGCCAGGGCGCTCTTCCATTTTTGGGCAAGCGCCAATCTCCCTGCTCGCAGCATGGCACCGATAACCTTGGGATACACATTAGCTTCAGTCTCTGGCATGGGAGTGCCCAGCAGAACCTCTAGCGGGTGAAGAGACGGACTGAACCCCTCGATGTCTTTAATCCAGCTGAGCAATTCCTACCAGTAAACCTGTATGGCCGGACAACCCCACCACATGTGAAACCATGTTCCCCGTTGGTGGCAGCCCCTTGGGCAAAAAGGGGACACATCCCGAAACATCTTGGACAACAAGTCCGGGGGGCGATGCCACGAATGAAGGATCTTGAAACTATGTTCCATGGCAGCGGTGTACAGGGAACCCGAGAAAATACCTTTGAATACAGCCCTCCAAGTGTGGTCATCTAGTGGCATGCCCAGCCTTTCTTCCCATATGCGTTTGAAGGGCTGTCTACCCTCTAGGTTAGCAGTTATCAGAACTCCGTAAAACTTGGATAACGAGCCCTTCCGATTTATACTTTTAGCCAGTATGGTTTCAAATGGAGTGAGGGGGCGTCTAAGCTGGTCGGCCCACCTAGGGTGGGTCAAAATCCCTTTCAACCGCAGGTATTCAAAGACCGTGGGGGGTCTATCTGCCAACGCCTCAATTAAGCTACCATACTCTATGAAGCCCTCTTCTCGCAGGAGTTGGGATACCCTCTCCAACCCCATATCTGACCAGGCCTGAGTGTCTTGGAAACCCCTAGAGCCCAAATCTATGGGGGGGCCCCAGAGCAAGGACAGCGGGGAGGGCCATGATGACAACAGTTTATTAGCCTTATTGGGCTTCCATAGTGTCGACAGGGCTGCCAGGGTGGGGTGTGTTCTTATCTGAGAGGGGAGAGCCCTTGGAGGGGCCCATAAAAGGTCCCTAACTTTTTTCGGGTGGGTGTGCACGTCTTCAATATATGTCCAATAAGTACCCATATCGTCCCGCATATGCTCCAACATCACCCGGAGCTGGGCTGCTTTGTAATAAAGCCGGAAGTCGGGGAGGCCGAAACCCCCATGGGTCTTCGGGAGGGTCAGGGTGGAGGTCTTGACCCTTGGTCTCTTACCGTTGCAGATGAACATAAGGACTCGGGATTGAAGCACCTCGAAAAAGGACTCGGGTATCACAGTGGGAAGCGCTGCGAATAGATAGAGAAGGCGGGGCAAGATATTCATCTTCACTGTGACCATACGCCCGAGCCAGGAAAGCGTGAGGGGTGCCCAACGCCTGAGGTCCCTACTGATTTGAGTGAGGATCTCCGGGAAATTGCTCTGGTATAGTTGGGATAGATCCCTGGGGATGGTGGTGCCGAGGTACCTGGTAGATACCCGTTCAATTCTGACCCCAAGCATGTCGGTGTTATTTCCAATGTCTTGATCCCCCACACCCATGGGCATGATACTCGATTTGGACGTATTTATCTTCAGTCCAGAGAAGGAGCCGAAGAGGTGTACAAGATCGAACAGCCGGGGTAAGGAATCTTGGATGTTGGTTAGGTAGCTCAAGATGTCGTCTGCGAAGAGGGAAAGCTTAAACTCGCACTAGCCACAATGTATTCCCGTAATTTCCGGGTCATTCCTAACCGCTATGGCTAGAGGCTCCATTGCCAGAGCATACAGTAGGGGCGACAGGGGACATCCTTGCCGAGTGCCCCTAGAGAGGGAGAAGGGCTCCGAGGTGCCCCCATTGACCAACACTCTCGCCGAGGGACCATTGTAGAGCGCTGCGATCCACCCACAGAAATTGTCACCCAGCCCCATCTTTCGGAGTACCCTGCCCATGTAAGGCCATTCGACACGGTCGAAGGCCTTTTCTGAGTCTAGTGAGAGGAGGTACCCTTCCACTCCCTGTCGAGATGCCTCATGCATGAGGTCGAGGGTTTTTCTTATATTGTCTGACCCCTGACGGCCCGGGATGAAGCCCACTTGATCTCCATGCACTAGGGTGGGGAGTAGTTTGGCCAGTCTATTCGCTAGGAGCTTGGCTAATATTTTCACATCGGTATTAAGGAGGGATATGGGGCGATATGATTGGCAATATGAGGGATCCTTGCCCTCTTTAGGCAGGACAACAATCAAGGCTGACATCATTGTGGGAGGTAGGGAACCTTGGTCAAGTGCCGCATTGAACATCTTAGCCATGAATGGGGCAAGCGTGGACCTATAAGTCTTGTAGAATTTGACTGTGAAACCATCGTCTCCCGGGGCCGTGCCGCTCTTCAAAGAGGATATAGTATCTATTACTTCTTCCGGGGAGATGGGACTCTCAAGAGCATCCGCTTTGTCCGGGAGAAGGCCCGGAACAGGGAGAGAGTCCAGGAAGCTATCAACGTCGTTCCCATCCCCTGTGTATTCCGAACGATACAGCTTTTCATAATATAACCTGAATTGTTCAGCTATCTTGGTATCTCTCGCGGTAGAGACCCCTTCCGGGGTGTGAATTGAGTTCACCCTCCTGCTGTTTCTAAGGTCTCGAAGTCTCCAGGCCAAGATTTTATCTGCCTTTTCCCCCCTTTCCATGTACCTCTGCTTCAAAAAGGAGAGCTTTTTCTCCGTTTGGCCCACCTGGAGGTCTGCCAGCCTGGTTCGTAAGCCCTGTAGTTCCTCCCACTGCCCGGGGAACATCTGTGACCTTAACTTCCCCCCCCGGTTGGATGGCCTCTATTTTGTCCTTTAACACTTTCTCCTCCCGATCCCTCTCCTTCTTTCTCCCGGATCCAATACCGATGAGGGTGCCTCTAATAGTTGCCTTAAATGCCTCCCACACTCCCATGGTTCCAACCTCCCCATTGTCGTTGAGAGTGAAATAATCCTCAATGGCTGTTAGGAGGGATTGGCGAATCTCCCTGTCTTTCAGAAGCAGGTCATTACACCTCCACCGGGATCCGGTAGCCGTGACAGGGGGAAGGCCAATCTTAATCTTTACCATATCGTGGTCGGTCCAGGGGACAATCTCCACTCCTGAACTAGTGACCTCTCCCTGCAGCGAGGCGTCCACCAAGATATAATCGATAGGAGAAAAGGCTGCATGTGTCTTTGAATAATATGTGTAATCTGGGTTCCGGCCCTTCTCGAGGATGCACGTGTCAGCCAAACCTAATTCCCCATTCACTTCCTGGAAGGCCAGCGCCAGCTTCTTGTGGTGACGGACATTGGGGCAGGGCTTATCAGATTTCCTATCCCTCTCGGGGCAAAGCACCATGTTAAAATCTCCCCCAACCAGAAGGGTACCCTCCCTCTCATCCCTTCCCAGAAGGTGTCCTGCGCTTCATTCGGAGCATATATGCAAACCAGTGTGAACAAGCGACCCCTCACCTCCCCCTTCACCATGAGATACCGGCCTTCCGGGTCTGCTTTTGAGGCTTTAAACGCAAAATGGGCCCCAGGAGAAATCAACAAAGCTACTCCCCGCTTCTTAGACTGAACTGAGGCCGAGTACATCTGAGCTATGGGTCTGGCCCTGAGCTTAGGCTCTTTTCCCCAAACCCAGTGAGTCTCCTGCACAAAAAGAAAGTGAAGCCGCAGCCTCGCAAATTCCCTCACAATTAGAGACCTCTTTGTGGGCGAGTTAAGCCCGCGAGCGTTCAGTGACCCCACTGTCAAGAATTGGAGCGAATCATCCATTAAAGCACAGATAAAGGCTCATAGCTCCATTCTTAGAATAGCAAGCGTTTTTACTCCCACAATGCTTCCGCAACCCGCTGACGGCTCGAGACAGCCCCAGGGGTGCGGGAATACCCGAAAAACTTGGCACACTGTAACTGTAACCCCAACAACATAACTCCCCCTTTTCACCCCCTCCCCCCTCCCCCCTAATCGCCTGGTCGTTCCATGGCTTCATCCGATTGCCAGACCAGGCCACCAATGTCTCCCCTCCTCAGGCTCAATAACTCGTCATAACCAACATTCCGAGCCCCCCCCTCCCCCAGGTTCAATGTAAAGTACAAACAACTATATCACCCTCCACTCGCGTAGGCAGTTATCGGTTTAATCATCAGTCACCAAATGTTCGCTTCAGGTATTTGGAGGGCCCGGCGAAGCTGGGGTCATTCTCCTAAATTTTCTCTGACCTCGTACTCTGCGCCTCTCCTTGGGAGCTTTGTTCCCTTTAGGGCCTGTCGGGGATCGCTCGCGTTCCTGCTCCCCCGTTACCATGCTTGAATTGTCCAAAAGTTCACCTGACACTCTCTGGATATCATCTTCAGTGATCAGGACATACTTGTAGCCCTCGAATTCAAAGGAGAGGGAGAAAGGATATCCCCACCTGTAGCGGACCCCCTTGGATTGAAAGCATCTTTGTCAGCGGGGAGCAGAGGCGTCGTCTTGCAAGGGTGAAGGCCGACAGGTCTTGATACACCGAAATCCGGGCCCCCCTCCCACTCCACAGGGCCCTTCTTACGAGCCAGTTCCAAGATCCTGCTCTTTTCCGAGAAGTAATGAGAACGAACTAAGACAGATCTGGGGCCTCTAGAGGGTGCACCTGCTCTATGGGCCCTGTCAATGGTGGGTTCGCTAGTATTGGCCCCTTCAAAAAGTGCCCCTATTACTGCATTGACAGCCTTGATGACGTCTGTTTGGGTTTCCCCCTCGTGTTCCGGGAGGCCTAGGAAACGTAGGTTACAGCGGCGTTCCCTATTTTCCAAATCGTCCATTTTTAAAGAGCATCTTTCTTCTCTTCTCTCGAGCTCCGACAGGCGCATGTCGAATTGTGTCTCAAGGATATCGCTCGAAGCTGTAGTGTTCTCTAGTGCCTGGACTCTGTCATCAATATTGTCCACCTTTTTGTCTAAGGTGTCCAGTCTCAGAGCAATATCCGCCCTAAAGCCTCTAATTTCTTCCAGTAGGGCTGCCATGCCTCTGGTGACCGTGCTAGCATCAGCAGGCTCCTGTTGCGTTTGGGTCGCCATTTCAGGTGTCCTCGGGGGATCAGGGGACGTGCGTCGAAACCTCCGTAGGGATTCTCTCCAGCTCATCGATTCTCCCCAAGCATCTCTGCTCCGCCTCCGTCCGCTATGAAGCTGGGAGCGAAGACCCAGCCCCTGGGGTCCTAGACCCGGACTGGTTCCCTCCCGTAGGTGTTGTTGTTTCCTCCACAGGATTCTCTCCTCGCCTCTCCCCTCCCCAAATTGCGCAACAGTGCTCCCGTCGAGGTTGCGGGGGCCCTCAGCACAGCAGCGGCTGGACGCATGGTGTGGTCTGCCTGGGGCTAACTCTCCCAATAGGGCCCTGCGCGGCACGTCAGTCCACCTAAGAAATGCGGTGTTCGGGGGATGCCCCGTCGCCCCTGACCCCAGCGGGGCTTGTATGTATGTCGTTGGCTCTCCCCAGCCTTGCTCTTGACTCTTGCTGTTATGCCGTCGGTCCCCAGGGGGGTCTCCCGGACCGGACCAGCGCCGCCTCACCTCCTGGGTGCGAGGTCACCACTCCTAGAAAACCATGGGTCATTAGCATGGGCCATTGTGAGCCCCCACCAGAGACTCCAATTCGCCCTACACGGGCTCCTCCAGTTCCACCCCCTCTCCTGGGGGCCGCCGTGCTCCGCTCCTCACCTGGTCGCCCAGGCCTCACCCAGGTCCACAGCTCCGCTATACTTTCGCGAGGCCGCCTCGCGTTCTCGGATCCGCCGTGGGTGCCTCCGAGGACACCCAACCTCCACGAGATTGCTCACGGCAGGGGGAGGGAGCCGCCAGCCCGGGTCGTCCGTCTCCCCTGCGGGCCTCGCTCAAGCCCGGGGGTGGAGTAGATCTCCGCGGAGCCGCGGCGCCGCAGGGAGGAGGGGCCTCCGTCCCTCGAAACTCGGAGTCCTCGTTCTCCGGCGCGGCTCCACCTCGGGATCCCAACTTCGGGCCAGGGGCGCCCGGGGCACTCGTGTGGGCGGGGGTGGTGTCGGCTACTCACTCCGGGGGTGTCGGGGGGGGGCTCAGGTCCCGAAATCAGCGCCTTGGAGGGGAGACGAGCCGAGATGCGTCAGACCAACTCTGCGCCCCCTGGTGGATCTTCGCATATACACATTTTAAAGTGTTTTTTTAATTTACAAAGTGTTTTTCTTGTCTACATAATATTTGTCCAACTATTCCGTATTTGGCCGAATACTTAAATCCACTTTTCGGTACACCCCTAGTGGAAACACTGAGAACTATAAGTCAGCATGTCCATGTTGTCAGTAGGAGGGGAGGGCCATCTGGTACTCTGTGGTGGAGCGTGGTCAGGATGCTAGCAGGTGCTTTTTAATGTAATGTGCCTCTGTGTGTTTTCATTTATTGCTTCATTTATTTATACTACACCTATGGCCCGTAGGCATAGAGGCACACTGAAAATACACACACATATGAAGGACAAAATAGGTATAGGTCAAGCAGGAAGAGATGGAAAGAGAAGCTGAAGACAGGGATGACTTACGATTCAGCACATATGCAGCACAGATAGGCTTATATGTATGTATGAGTGCATGTTGGTGTGTTAGTTTCTATGTATGTGTGAGTGCAAGGAGTTGTTTGATGAATGAATGTGCAGATGAAAGTGTAGTGTGTGGAGAGCCGGGCCACACAATTTGAGGGTGGGTCCTGCCATGCCCGTAGCAGCCCTCTTCCAGTAGGGTGTGCTGGGGGTATGGCATTCTTTTTTGCTTTACTGTTGATGTTGCATCAAGAATAAATCAAAAATGGTAAGTGTTATTAACTGGCTAGACCAACCTACATTGTGTGTAGTTCAGTCTAGCCACGTAATAACACTTATGCTTTGCATGTCGTTCTCTTCCCCTCCTTGTGCTGTTGTGCCTCCCCCTACTTGTGCTGCCTTTCCTCCCCCTCCTTGTACTGTCTTTCCTCCCCGCTGCGCAGTCATTCCCCCACCCTTGCAATGTTATTCCTCCCCCTTTGTTCTGTCATTCCTCATTCCTCCGCCAGGCTAAAAATGTAATGCAATAAACAACTACAAATGGCAAAACTATTGTCTTTGTCATTGCTTGTTTACATTAATATGTAGTCTTCAACTGCTTCAACAATGACGTGGCATCTTCCATAGTCTGACCTTGAAGGCCTTTCAAGCCACTCAAGCTCTACTTTCACTGGCTGACTTGCCTACTTGGAGCACTCTGTGTTGTGTAGTATTTTTACTCTACATTTCTAATTATTTGTCACGTTCATTTGACATCTGTATTTTAACTCTGATTATTTGTTATTTTCTTTTCCTTTTAGTGCTCATAAAGCACAGTTACCTGGCCTCCTTGTTTCTTGTTTGCATTGTTATTCATTTCCTTATATAGGTCTCAGCCATGGTGCCATAGCCTCTCTCCGTTTTACTCAGGTTGGTTTTTACTTGGGTACTAGGCCATTCCAACATGGCTGACGGATGCTGATCTCCTGATTGGGAACATTACGATCTGCTGACCTTGCTCTGACTTCTCTTGTTTCCTCCATATCTGTGCAGACCACAGCTGCAGAGGAAGCATAGTTGGCAGGGTGTAAATTCACCAGAGGAGAGCCCATCTGGGCTTGTTTGTGCTGCAGATGTGCTGAATCTTAAGTCCTGCCTCTCTTCAGCTTCTGCCACCATCACTTCCTGCTTGCCCTATGCCTATTTTGGCCTTCATAGCCTCAGACCACATGCCGACTTGCTTGCTATCTCCCCCATGGAATGGTGAGCACCACCCTCTACAATAAATCTCTCCCAGGCATGATCATGCTTAACCATGTACTTGCCCTCTCACCACCCCCACCCCTTTGCTTGCTCTTCCCTCTTGAAATGGTGTTCTCTTCAACACTTTCTCGGTTCCTAGTCACCAGTTTGATATTTTCAGGCTCTTGAATCACTGTGTCCTCGATGTCCTTATTTTATAATCCTGCCTCATGCTATCTCAGGTCCTGCAATTTCTGCGGCTATCCCATCTGACAAAGTGGCCGGCCTACTCCTGGGGACTCTTGGGGCCATCTAGTGTGGTGACCAAAGAGTCTCTGTGATTCGCTAAGCTGCTGGATAACGGGCCCTGGAGTGGTATGGGGAGGATCCCCTGGTCACTCAGTCTTCTTCCCAGACCTAAGGAAGAGGGCCCTCACCAGCTCATTTAAGGACACTTTCTCTTTAAAAGCAATAGCATCTACGCTCGGGGAGCAGGAACATTATGGAATCAATAAGGCAGTGTTCTACCTATTCTCAAAGAAAAATACTTTACGCTTTCCTAGGGCTGAGGAATTTGTAAAGTGTCTCTTTAAGAGAGCTACATTCTATTGTTCAAAGAAACCGTGTTAAAATACCTTTTGGCACCTGTAGCAAACACCCGCTCAGACATCATAAGTCATAAGACATTTTTTACAGCACTTGCGCAGAGAGGCCGCTTAAACTTCAGAGGCACACCACACTTTCCCATAACAATCTAATAATCTTCTCCCTTCCTTGAACATTTAGTCACTATTCTCTAGATATCTAAACCTTGGGCTGACTTACTGAACACTCAGTGCTCCAAACCAAGCCTGTGTGACTATCTGCCAAGGTGCTCACTGCACTAATGATCCACCCACATCTCACCTCTTAATGCCTGTATTGATTTTTCAACCCCTCTTCTGGATTTTCAATAAAAATTGTTAACTTTATATCCTAGTTACAAAATGCCCTATAGTTTTAGCTTATTCAAACGTTTTGCTTAGTTTGGCCCCTCCAATTGTGGGGAACCTTTCTCTTATAGGGGAATGATGGAATGTTACTTTGTAATCATCCATGGCATTACATCCTTGCATGTTCATACCTTATACTGTCAGTTTATCCTTCACTTCAAAGCATGTTAATTTTCCTTGGAATAGGAGTAAACCATAACCATGTTTTGTATATGTTTTAGATGCCTCATATAAGCCTTCTTGTAAGAAAAATCTGTCCCTGATCCCCCACCCATTGACCTCCTAAAGTATCTATACAGCTCCTGAACCATCTCCATATCTATGGAATTCTCCGACCTATCCTTCTTGGTTTTCACTTTACTCTACTTACTTCAAAGATCGTCACCTATGCAACTCATACTCTTGGGGCTCTGGTACCCCCACGCCTATGGGCAGCCAAGCTAGCTTGACTTTACCTGGAAAACAACTTTGCCCACAAAATACTTACGAGTGCGCGAGTACATCTCAAGACCGTCCCTCACAAAAACCATAGGTATACCCTTTACTATACTATTTTTCTTTTTTTCCTATCAATCATTTTCACATTAATAGCGCACATTTACAGCTATAAGACTCTGGCATTCTTTTCTGTATGGCTGTAAGAGAGGCTTGGTATCACAAGTGAAGACAGACCCAAGAGATGCACGGTTCAAGGGTGTCTATTGAGCAACAAGGGTTGGAAAAAACTCCTATCTGGTCCTATATCTAGAGATGGGAGCACGCTCTACCATCAAATAATAAATAACACAGTCATAGTCATGTCTGTCAAAATAAAGTGGCCTATACTAAATAAACCTATCGACTGCCCTTCTCCTATTACAATAAATGGGTGCAAGGAAAAAGGTGTATGTAAAGGAAAATCAGTGTTATAACATAAAAGATCAAGAAGGCTGAGTCAGCTCTCCTTCCCATGTTGGACAGCACAGAGTAAGGCGGCCCCCATAGACAGCATGACACACTCCGGCTCAGGTTCTCAAAACAAAGGCAGTTCAAAACGTGGACCGAGGCCCTTTCCCAGCGTTCAAAAAGTTATTTCACAGTTCAACAAAGTTCATAGTTCAACAAAATGTTAATGTAGGCCTCCCTCTGTCGGGCTCGGTCCTCTCAAACAACAAGTACCTGATTCAATGCAGATCTCACTCAGCGGGCTGGGACCTCGTAATCACAGCACTTGCAGGGGTTCCCCTCTCCGAGCTTAATTCACATTCATTCGGGGTTCCCTTCCCCTAATTTATCACACTTCCAGTCTCCCACGGTCAGGCTCGGACCTTTTACTGATGTCGAAGACTTTCAAATGTGCAAGGCTTTTACTATAAACATCTCCAGGACCACTACGACTTACTCAAAGTTCGCTACAGCTATCCTCCTGCCAGGCTCAGACCTCTCAATTACTCACAATTCATCACAGGTCACCCCAAGTCGGGCTCGGACCCCTCCCTTTGAAACTCAACGTGATTCACTTTCCTTGAAAGCAAAAACAGTTCATATCCTTTAGGCTCACATAAGAAATGGCTCAACAGAGATTTTTGACTGGGCACTGTCACTATGCCAGACCACTCGGTTATACTGTATCACTATTATTCGTCACTTGCCTGCTTCAACTCACCGGCTGTGTTGTTTTTTTGTTTGTATCCTTGATTTGGGAGCCAAGGACGATGCCACAGCTGCGGCTTCACCTCCCAAACTCAGTTGCTCACCTGGGAGAGCTGCTGGTATCTTTCTAATGGAATGTTCGAGGCACCGTTCTCTTTTGCTCTGTCCACTCAGGGGTCGCCCTCAGCAAGGCCTGGGCCCCTCCTTAAAATGTCTCACAGAGGTCTCCCTCAGTCGGGCTTGGAGCCCCCTTGATGTGCAAAGCTTTAAAGTCTTTGGACTTCACGTCCCAGATGCACATTTCTTATTTCGCTCCCAATTCGTCAGCTCCCCAATATAGCAGTCTAGGTTTTTTGGAGTTGCAGGAGGTAAAGGGGATAACTTGTCAAGGTCAGGGTCTCCCCAACTGCCCCTCAAAGGCCTGGGCTATACTGCTTTGCCTGGGGAGGAGCTCTAGTAGGGGCACTGCCATGTAACCCCCAGCTGTCCCTGGTTTGGCTTTTTGGAGTTACAACTCCATCTCCACACTGCAGCCTCCCCTGTACTCACAGGCCCATCAGTTAGGCAGACTTTCTTCATGCAGGCCTTCTGTGGTCTCTCCAGCTCGAATTCTCTCCTCTCAGGCTCTGTGCACCATCCAGCATCCCCAGCTCGCTCAAAGTGTGTCTGTGTGTTCCACCTTTTATACTTCCTGGAAGAGTTAACAGGTTTCAGGTGGGAATGATTGTAAAGGGAGGCCTGACCTTACCTGGCCTCATTACCGGGACAAGATGGCAACTGCCCATGGGAATCCCTGGTGCATTGGTTTCTATGGGTAATCTTCATAGCTCCCTCTCGCCTCTTCTTCATTCCAGTGGTTTGGTAAATGGGATTTTTAGAGCAGAGGTAGGAATTGTGGGAGTTGTAGTTTTTTGAGAGGTGGTGAAAATCTTGTTAGAAGAAGGGGAATGATTTTGTTGTTGAGATACAGGGTGTTGTGTTATTTCTCCTACGCCTCTCTTTAATGCGGGTACCTGTGGAATTAGGGAGGAGATAACGCAACAAGACTTTTAACAACCTATAAAGGTGGAGGAAGCGTTGGGCAGGGGTGTGTTGTGAAAAGGGGGATACCGCGTCTTGCTATCGGATGTCTCACACCCACTCCCAGAGGACCCGTCACCCACGTGATCCTCCCGCACTTGTCCACCCCCAGTGTCTGGATCCAAAGGCGATGGCCACCTGAGCAGGAGCTCCCCGGGGTCTATATAGTGAGACACGATTTGGTTTCTCACAATGGCATACTAATTTTCTGATCAATGATTTCCAGCAGTATTGAAAACAAAATATTGACAACTGTTCAGATCTGCTGATTCTGAAACAGGTGCCACATTTGTTTCACTGCACTGCAAGCCTAGAGACCACTCAGGGAAGTGACTCCAAACTTAAGTATGCTTTTTTAGTTGGTCACCGTATGTTGACTCTCCCACAGCGTATAAGCATAGCTGCCCGGCTGCTGGCAGACAGGGGAAAGCTCTGTAAAGGCTAGAGCAGCAGCATCACTACAATTGGCACAAAACTATCCAAAGCTTTTCAAAGATGTGGTACAGTTCCTAATTCCGAAAGCGAACACACTTGAATCAATCAAGGACAGCCAATCACAACCTCGCACTCATGTACAGGCACAGCTCTCCCACTGAAAACCAAACTACATGGGAGGAGTGATAGGACATATCCTGCTCCAAACACCCAATCTGTCTAACAGAGCCACAGTCAGACAGAGTGGTTGTTTGGAGTAGGAGCTTGTGGAAGGAGTTTGGAGTATGTTGAAGAGAGAGGAAGATTATTGGATGGAGAGTGGTGAGAGGAGGCGGTTGGAGACAAGAGGAGAAGAAAAGACAGTAGAAGGTTGTTGTATAAATCAGGAGCAGGTGAATAAGAACCAGCATGGGAAAGTTGGTTGGAGAGAGTAGTGGGAGTCTCATAGGAGAGAGCAGTGGGAGGTTGGTAAGAGAGAGCAGTAGGAAGTTGGTAGGAGAGAGCAGTAGGAGATTGGTTGGAAAGCGGAGGAGGAGGTTGGCTGGGAACCTCAACAGGAGGTTGGTCGGAGACATCAGATCAAGATTGAGATGAAACATCATTTGGGGTTGGAGAAAAGTGTCAGGATGCTAGCAAGGGCATAGCAAGCCAGAGCAGAAAGTTACAAGAGTCCAAACTTGGCCCAAGGCAGAGTTCGAGGTTGAGAACCCCTCTTGAAGTCACGCACACAGCCAGAGAACGAATGGGCATATGGTGTGGCAACTATGAGGAGCAGAGCCAGAACAGAAATAAAGAGGCAGTAAAGGAGAGTCCAATCTTTCATTGGAGGAGACACCGTGATTATTCATGAAGATACCTTCAAGTGTACCACTTTTCCACCTTTTCCACTGACAGTAGCTCCCCTGATCTTATTGAGATGTATGATATTTACCCTCTCATTTGGTCGAATCATTGTGTAGTCAATTTCAAGATTTGTCTGCACCTCTGTCCCCCCAATCCTCTGACGCTTACATTCTTCCTGTGTAAGAATGAAACCAATACTCCTTGGATCAGCGTAAGGCTGATCTCCAGGTGTCCTCCATGTCTCGCCCCTTCCCATCCCATACACACCAAATGGTTCATGTCCAATTTCCAAAGCTGCTGAAAGGTGTTGCTGATCCCCTTACACCTCTGACGTAAGACACTCTTTAAAAAGTAAAAAAAACAATTTCATCTCCCCAAAGCATCCACCAGATATGAAAAAAAAATGTTCTCCTCCCATCACACAAACAACATTAATAGAAAAATATTTTCTACATTATTAATGTTACTAACATCTGGCCTCTTTAGTTAATAACAACGTTTTGGATGTCTGAACTGACTTTTATTCTCCTCCCCATCCCATCTATTCATGGTGCCTGCTAATTCCCAACCTTCTGCTTCCCTCGTCTTTTACCCTCGTTTCCCTTGACTCTGCTCCATTAGATTTCTTGTACTTAATCAAGCTCTGCCTTAACTGCCTACCCAATTAAAATCTTTCAACACTATACCAACACTATTGCCCCAGACTTCTTCAAACTCTGAATGTCTCTCTAGCTACCAGCATAGTGTCAGATGCCTTCAAAAGGGTTATTATTTCAGCTTTGTTCAGGAAACCGTTTTGGTACCCCCTTCTACTCTTACTTGCCTCTCTCCCCCCTACTAAAATGCTCTCAATACTTCTCCGCTCTGGGTCTTTTTCCCCCCCTTAACACCACATGTGTGAGGTCAATTTCATGGCGAACTCCTGTGGCTAATTGGCCTTCAGGATAGGTGCAGATGTCATTCCACATACTTCTGACCCTTCATGGGTAGAATGTTTGTATGAGGCCCATGTTTTCCATCGTACGTCTGTGCTTCCCATTTGAACTTGACGAAGCACCTATGGAAAGATGCTTCCATTTCCCTCTTTTGCCATTGGGGAAGAGGTCCTAACCAGTGTTTCTCAGCCACATTTGATGGATACATCTCCACAGACAGAACTTTCTTGACATTCCTCTAGAGTTGGCAAAATTGCCCTCTCCAAATGTTTTGAACTAAAACTCCCATAAGCCCTATCCAGCATAGGCAATGTTGAGTGATCACAGGAGTCCTAGTCCAATGCATCTGGAGAGCTGCTGCGGGTTGTAGAACCCGGCCATGGATCAGTTCTGAGGCCTCATATGCTTTTCTGTCGTATGATTTTTGGGTATTTATTGAGAAAGAACCTAGCTTCAGGAAGCATCTTAGTGCTGTACATGAGTAGGGCACAGATGAGATGATTACAGCAGCGAACAGTCCTTACAACGTGGCATTTATTACTGGCATACCATGAAGCACGACAAGGAATAGTTAACATTTAAGGTTGGTTGGGAACATGTAACAGTGCTGAAACCAGGTGGGCGGGGTGAATCTAACAGTGAAGAGCTGTGGCTGGTGGTCGAAGGGAGGGATACTGAGATGGGTGTGTCGGGATCGAGGTACAGGGTGAGAAGGTGGTCTTGATTTCGCATCTAAGTTGCATGAGGGTGAAGGCGAGTACGATATCGATGGGTATGAGAGTGGGCATGTAGAGCGTAGGCTAAGACGTAAGTACAGCAATGAGAGTTCCATACAGCCTGAGAAAAGGATCCTGCCATTCAATTTTCAGAATAATTTGAGACCAGGATAAGGACTTAAACCTGCAATAAATCGCTACACAGTGTCGCATCATAGGATTACCCCATAATGCACACCACTCCCTCAAATCCTTCAACACAGATTGAGTCTCCCCTTTATTACCCATTCTGGTGGCGTGGGGGGGATAGCTCAGGGGCAACGCGTTTGTCTTGGAAGCAAGACAACACAGTGCTACACAGGTTTAAATCTCAATCCCGCGCTTAGAAACCTCTGGTATTAAGCGCATCATAAAAGAACAATTATATTATACTTGCTACCCCCGAGCCACGTAGTAGAACTCTCCCCGCATATCCTGTACGGACTCCAAATACATGCAGTGGCAAGGGCCGTGCACATTGCGGCTCATCACAAGCGGTACTGATCCTTTATATCTTCGGACATAATTTAAGCCACGCTCCGTTGGCATTGAGCAAACTGTACCTGACCCCAGAGATGTGCAGGAATAAACATGTAGAAATGTAAGCGCCAATGAAATAGTGGTCGTATATTGCTGCTGCCCACGGGGACCAATAAGACCGTTTCCAGTTATTGTAGTTCATGCCGCCTGGCAGCTTAGACTGAAAGTCATGCGCATGCAACTACAAGGTTTATGTTGTTGGCGCTTAAACATATGCTGTGAACTTCCCCTCAGAAATGCAGGTGCTCGGGCAACATATGGCTCTGCTATGGACGTTGGACGGGTGGATGTGGCAGTGTGGCTCCCAGTCATTCTGCTTATGCAAGTGGACAGTAAGTGCAGACTGTATCCCTCTGGGCCAGGTAGTCATGCATTCTTTCTGTCACCATGGAAGATGGATAACGTAGGAATGCGAAACCCTGGTGATACTTATAGTCCAAGAGACCTAAATGATTCCTCTCTAGTTTGGTTTCTTGAAGCAGGATGCAGCCTTGAACGTCTTCAACGCGGCGGTCATCAGAAAACATATGTGCACTACTGGTTTATGCTTTGGGGGTTGACATGTAGTTACGAGGGGGGCCCATTTCCATTGGGTGTGCATATAGGAGTTGCATAAAGCCCCACGAGTTGCATCATATATTGGTTTCCAAATCAGAACCATAATAACATGATCGATCCTGTTTGCATACGTGCGGCAGTATAAGGTTATCAAGTCAGTCGTTACCAGTCCAAACCATGAACTCTTCGGCTAGGACAGGTTTCCACACAAAGTTGCATTCTGTTTAGGTCGGAAACCCCAAGGAGATAGCCGTGACGGGAAGGAAACCCCAAGGAGATAGCCATGACGGGAAGGAAACCCCAAGGAGATAGCCGTGACGGGAAGAGCTGAAAGTGATCCATACTCCCCATCCTAGCTTTGACATGTTCTGCCAAAGCATTGTCGGACGCAATCATTGAGGTGCAGCTTGATTCCCCAGGCATGGCAAGCAAGGCACCCCATCGGAGCATATAACTGGTCACTTAGGGAGACAAGCTAAAATCAACATGTGATGGCTGTAATTCTTTCTGTCAATCATAACCACTGGCGTTGCTCTGGGTGGCCCTCCTTACCATTGTTGGCAAATAGGTCTTGGTCCTGCCGACACTGCAACACTTTTGAAGCCCGAGACAGTTTGGGAAGATAAGCAGTTAAGAAAGAGCCCCTCTCTGCAACTAGACGTGGCCCTTCTATTAATCCCAGACGACGGACTATCTGTGACGAGTGGGGAAGGAGGCCGGTGGGAGGACCCTGCCTGGCAGTATAGGTGTCGGCACGGACTATGCTGCAACCATAGGCATTGATATAAGGCGATGCCGAAGGGGACGGGTTGGCCCTAAGTGGTGAAGGGAAACAAGAGTGGGGAGGGCTGGAGAACTCACCATCCCACATTCACTATTTGCTCTGGTGGGAGATGGCCGTGCAAGCACTTGCCAAAGTCCCTAATGACTTGGACTACACCTACCGTAGTGTTCCAGTTTGGGAGATGTACCAACCTATCAACAAAGGAGGGCCTGCAGGTGCTCACCTGCCTTCTGTGGTGTCCTGAACCGGTTACCCAACTCAGTCTGACTTTCATCCTCGACGGCCTGATGTTCACTTCTGCCTAAGAACCTCTCACTGGCTCCTACCACTAGCCCTTGACTCGACTGTTAGCTAAACTCCTAGTTCTGCCACATACTCGTTCCTGTATCCACTGGCTTCACACTATAGGCTGTTTTGTCTCCTCCTCTGCCTGTCTGTTGGTCCCTACTTTTCCATGGGACTTTCCTCTGTCCTCCCTCCTTGCTGTCTACTTCCTCTCTCGTCTCTCGTCTTCCAACTGTCACTCTCAGCTCCAGCATTTCTCTACCCCCTCCAACCTCTTTTGCTCGCTCTTCTTTCCAGGTCGTAACCACCTATAACCACTTCTGCTTTCTGCATCCCCCGTTGCGTTCAATCCATCCGCCCTCTGCTGCTGTCTCCTCTTTCCTCCTTCACTGCCTTGGATATCTTCAGGTCTGCCCTTTATCCTCCACATGTCTCTTCCAATTCTTCTGCACCATCACTTCTTCCTTCACCTCCTCCTGCGCCATGCCCTCTTCCTGCACGCTCCTCCTTGTGCACCTACCACTCCTTCACCTCCTTCTGCACTTATCCTCCTGTACCTGCACCTGCTGCTGCATCTACAGCCTTCCACTTCCTGTGCAACGCCACTTCTTACACCCTACGCTCCTTCCGCACCTCCGACCCTTCACCATTTTGTCAGTCCATCCACATACAAATACCTCTTTGCGTGCATTTATACTCATTACCTCTCTTCCACCTGGGGCATTGTACTATAACATATGCCCCCTAAAGTGAGAGTGATTGCCTTTCAGGATTGGCATATGGATATGCATCCAAAAAGTTTCCCAGTCCGACCAGCAGAGCCGGCTCAAGGGGCAATCAAGTGGTGCGGTCACCAAGGGGCACCGCAAATAAAAGGGCACCGCCAGCTCATGACACTTTACATTGTGTGAGCTGGCGGCAACCCTTTCATGATGCTGTCCTGTAAAGTGTCAGTCAAAGACTTTCTATTAGTGAGTGACAAATGCGCCCTGTGATTTCCGTCGCGCCTCTGTCACTCACGTCATTGACTGACAAAAGGGCGCCACCAGCTGCCCATCATCAAACTTTCTTGTTTCAGAGGGCATGATTTTCGGGAGGCCCGCATGCAAGTGTGCTGAGGTTACACTCCGAGGGTTTGCAGCAGCTGATTGACAGTGGCGTCGCTAGGGAGACCCCCCTCTGAAATCCTGCCCACTCCCTTGTGCCTCCCCACCTAAGGCGAGCAGTGACTGTGTCCTCTGTTCGTGGTGTTATTTGTGACACTCACTAAGGCACATGTCTGCAGATAACACAGCAAATACTCTCCTTTTGTCTGAAAGCTAGCAGTGATCCTGGTATGCATTGGTATGCATTCTGGCATCAGTATGAACATGAGCACGAGCCGGATTCTACACAGTGACCTCCATAGTGTGCAGAGCAGCTTTCTGCCCCTCCCATCAGAATGTAGCACACACAACTGCTAATGATGGGCCATTAGTCACTGAATGGTTTCGTGCCTGCATTTTGATGAGAGGGGAGGTGCAGTGGGGTGTGGGTAGTTGGCGTGCACAAAAGCCCGTCTGCAGGAGTGCTTGTGCTGTCACACATTACCTTTCTTAGGCAGCCCCCTCACCTTTGTCGGTGGCCCCCCTACTTTTTTCTTTGGCCCCCCTCCATGCCTCTCCTAAATTTGATTCCTGGTGATGCAACTGCTGCTTGTCTACCTGCCTGGGCAGCCCTCAGGCCACAAAGGTGGGAATAGAGCATAACTTATTGGTGTGTGTGAACAAATTGTGGGTTTGGGACTTGGACCAGTCCTGCAGGTTTGTAAACATGTACCGTAGTATGCTGTTCTGTCAGAATTCAGCCTGGAAGAAACAAAACAAAAAAGTAGTTTTAACAGAGAAGTCCAATAGCGAAACATAATTAAAAAAAAATATTTGCCTTGCTGGTGATCTGGCACTGAACTGGAGGTGACCTTTCAGCGATGGTTACTAGGTAGCGTTGTGGCGTGCATGGCGTGGCTCGAATGGAAAATGCTACATTCACATTTCATGTGTAAGGGGGGTATTTTTTCCAAGCCTTTATTGTGTGTGTATATATACACACCCATCTCTGTTGCACCTTATTTGTGGGACACATTTAGATACCTCTAAAAAGCAACTTTTACCAGCAACTGTTTTGTAGAGTAACTAATAAAAATGCAGGAGCTGTGTATAGGTAAGTGCCACAGGGTCATCAAGCTGCGTCCTATTGCTGTGCCAAACGTATTTCTTTGTATTGCGGCTATTATGAAAATCTATGCAAAAAGGACGAGCACTCTTGTCATTGGCACTGAAGGGGTTGGCACATTTCCGCTATCGTGAAAGTGGCTTTGAAATGACCACCACCAGAAACGGAACACAAAGGCTCCATGAAAACCAGGCTTCGAGGGTTCTGTTCTTCCCCGCCTCCCCTCAAAATGCACGCATAGAACAACCAGCCACCTTGCGCTTCACTGGCTGTTCGGATTCCAATTCCAAGAAAGTCAATGTGGCTTAAAAAACACTGCAAGACTGAGCTCTGAATAAATACTGAACCCACTCATTCCCCAGACACCTGGAAAATCATCGTGTTTGAGATACTATGGCGATCACCGCAGAAAGAACGGGATACTCCACACTTAGTGAAATGACCTTTTTATTACAAGTAACGTTTCTTAACAGCCCTGAGGATACCACTCTGCCATCTCTCCCACAACGAACCTTTTCCAATCGTCACTCCCAGAACACGACCCTATAATACCCACAAGACTTTCACATCAACACTCCATGCATACATACTACACATACCCCATCCTTTCTAAAAAAAAAAAAGACGACATACATTTTGGAACACCACCATTAACCAATATACCTTAAGCTTCTTGCTTAGAAAGGACTATTCCTTTAATCTGTCAGGAGCTTTACGATTCCTCTCACTTTTCCTCACAATGTCATCCTTTATACTTTCAACCAATAACCTTGAATCCTCACACCCTCTTCCCTCATTGTCATTCAACCCCTTCATTCATCTGCCCTGCATAGTCCCACACTCTCTTTTCTGTTGCATCCTCCTCCTTTCTTCTAGACCTCACTATCCCATTAAGGTTCTACACAGCCCCATCCTCTAACCTGACAGCATTGAAAAGAACATTTTACAACCTTCATAGGAATGGAATACTTCGATAAACCCTTACCGCTTGTCCTACCCCATTTCACCTTGACCTCTCCAACAACTACTTGGCACTTCTTTATACTCCCCGGAACATTTCTAAGTATGGCATTTATTGCATTGCCTTGGTGTTACCAGCTTTTTTTCAACAACACATTCTTTGTTTACTTTTCTGATACCTAATTTGTCATCTAACAACGCCATGGAAAATTCACTGTTTGGCGCTATGCTTCTCATCAAACAAAAAGGAGATACTCTTGTAGCGCTGTGTGAGGTCACCCGTATACTCCATGTCAATTCCTTTCTCCTCACCAAACTATTCGCCCACACCCGTTGTATGCAACCCCTACCACTCTGTTCATTCTCTCCACCATCCGAGTCTCAGGATGATCTACAGATGAAAACTTTAATCTGAAACTTGTCTGACAAAAAAAAGTCTTGAATTTCCTTTGAATTATCACTCATTACCATTCCAGGATGTCCATCTCGCTTGAAGAAAGGGTTTTCCCAAAAATCGATCACATTTTTATAAGTCACCCTGTCCCTAGTGGCCACCTCCAATCAACTTGAATCTATATCCACTAACACTAGCAAGAACCTATGTCCCATACCAAAACTCTCAGATGGGCCAAACATATCTATTGCCAATTCTACCCACAGTCCCTTGGAGACTGGAATCGGATTAAGTGGTAGTTTATGTATCATCAATCTGTTTCAGTTTGCACACGCTGCACCACACCTTAAACTCCTTTCTAATTGAGTGTTCATTGCCGGCCACCAAAATCATTGTTATTTTTCTCTTAGTTATTGTAAAACCCGGACGACCTTCATGTGCTAAACGAACAATTTGTGTTCTCAACTGCTCGAGAGGTATAACGTTACATCCCCTCAAAAGCAATCCATCCTCAATAGATAATTCTTCCTTCACTATATAATATGGTTTATACTTGTCTTCCAAAGCACTTTTCTCTGGTCATCCGGTACCCAGAGTCGTGCTGCCCTGGCTGCACTTAGAGCATTTCGGCCCTGTTCCCCCCAGCCCCCTCTCCCTTGCACTCCCCTCTTTCCCTTGCATTTCTGGTTTTGGCACGCACCATCTGAATGACACAAGGCCTAGTAAGAGTGTTTGTCTTGTCCTCCCTTCCTTGTCTTGTGGCGCCTAGAAACACTGTGTACAGGTGTGTTATAAATAGCTTATCATATCATCCTTCTCTAACCCATTGTCCCACCTTATTCAACATATCATCCTTAGAACTATTTTCCTCCCATTTCTCTAGAACTAAAGCTTCTATTATACTAAACACTTGTTCCTCAACTTCTTCCCTACCATTTTGCCTCAAATCATCATTTGGCAACGGCATCCTAAATGAGAAATCTGCCACGCAGTTTCTCTTACCTGGTAAATGCTCTACCTGGCAATTATAGTGCATCAGTCTTCAACCTAATCTAGCAATTCTAGGCATCGCCCTTAACATACCTTGCACTGTCAGAACCCCCATTAGCTGTTTCTGGTCCTTCCTCATAACGAATTATATTCCCCACACATATTTCCTAAAATGGTCAGCTCCCCAACAAAAAGCCAACAATTCTCATTCCACAATAATTCATATGTAATTCATTACAGTATCTGTGACAACTCTGGATGCAAACATTTATTATTTTCTCTCTATGCCCATCCTTCTGCAACAACACTGCACCTAACCCTTTACAACTGGCATCCACAGTTACTATTGATTTTCTGCCAGGTACAAAACCTCCCAACAATGGCCACTCTACAATATTTTTTTAACCTCTTTCATTGCCCGATCTTGTACCTTCGTCCACTCAAACAAAGCATTTGTTTTATGAGCTCTCTCAGTGGTTGAGTTAGTTCCACAAAACCTCTAATTAACTTATTATAGTAATGTGCTAGACCTAAAAATGAATGTAACTTTTATTTATTACTGGGCATAGGAGCTTCTTCCACAACCTCCATACCCTTCTCCTAAGGTCTATATCTTCCTCTAAACAGTGTGCACCCTAAATAATGTACTTCATCTTAACAAATCTACATTTGCTATTTTCCACTGTAAGTCTTTTCTCCTCAAGCTTCCTCAACACATCACACACTCTCTCATCATACACCAATATATATCGTGGAACACTTCTACTCCACTCATCTCCCCAAACATATGGATCATTAGCTGTTGAAAAACAGCAGCAGCAGACGCTAAACCTAAAGGCATTCCCACATATCTACACATTCCAAATGGGGTAATGTTGTGTTTTTCCTGGACTCCTGATGTAGTCCAATTTGGTGACAAGCCAACAACAAATCAATTATGGAGAAGGTATCGGCCTTGTCCACCAAATTTAACATTTCTGATATCACTGGTAATCGATACTTCTCCACTACTATACTATTATTTAAATCTCAGAGATCCACATATATCCTAACCTTACCATTCGCCTTCCTTGATGCCACTATCGGAAAAACCCATTCTGATACATCTACTTCTTCAATTTTATCCCTTCTCTCTTAAGTCTTTCTAATTCTTTTTTTTTACTTTTTCCCTTAAAGAGATGGGAATGTGACTCACGGAAAGTAATACAGGTTTTACTCATACTTTGAGCTATATCATGTGGTAATATCATTTAAGCTCCCTATGCTTTCATTAAATACCCCAGGTAATAATTCATTTTCCATCCCTTTAGGAATATGTGTTATCACTTCCTTCTTCATAACTACAGAAATAGGATTATCACTTCCTGGGTTACATTTTATCTCAGGTTTGGCTTGATCCTCCAACCTACTATTCACCCCCTTCTTTGCCACATACACCATTACCTCTGCCATCCTTCCTTTGAACTCCACTAAAGCAATCATGTACCACATCATTTCAATTACTAAACCTTCAAATGCACTAAGAATCTTTAATATCAGACTTTATCAGTTCCTGCACAATTCATTCCATTTCTCCTTCGTTAATATAGTATACAGAGATCCTGAGTTCACTATAAGTTCAGAGGAGATTCCATCAATTTTAAATATGCTCTTAGGAACGTTCTTCTTATTGCCTCTCATGACAGTCACCACTTCCCCTTCTTCCTACTCTTCTTCCTCTTCTTCTTGTATCCACTTTAATCTGTTCTGGTTCATGTTACTTCTTCTTCATGTTCCTGCAATTCCAAAATGTCCTCTAATTCCACAATTCGAGCATTTCTGATTTAGAGCTGGATACGTCTTTCAATTTGCATAGTGGCCCTTTTTTCCACATCTATAATACTTCCCTCTTTTGAAAATGTATTCTCATTTCACTTGAATCATTCCTTTAAGAGTGTTTTTAGGGCTGGAGTGATGTGGTCTCTTCTGGATAGTTTGAGGAGGAGTCTGGCTGCTGCATTTTGGATCCGTTGTAGTTTCTTCAGGAGGTATTCTGGTATCTCGAGAGGCCGTTTGCATAGTCGATTCTTGACATGATGAGGGCGACGATTGTGAGTGTTTTGTGGGTGAAGTAGAGGAAAGGGAAGATTCTTCTTGCCGTGTGAAGGAGGAAGAAGCATTTCTTGATTATTGCACTTATTTGTGGTTCTAAGGTTAGGGTGTTGTCCATCAGGACTTACACATTTTATACTACCTTAGATGGAGTTGGTGCGGTTCCCATTTCCGTTGGCCATTGAATATAGGTGTCATTCTCTTGATTTTTGGATATAATCATGATTTCTGTCTTTTCTGGGTTGATTTTCAAGTTGTTGGCATTTATCCAATTAAAGACTTCTTTTAGACACTCGATTAGGGTTGAGTGGATCGGCTTAAGTGTCTTCGATTTTGCAGATGATTTGAGTGTCATCTGCGTAGTTGTAGCATGTAATTTTGTATTTTTTGAAGATTCTGATTACTGCCGTTTAGTAGATGTTGAAGTACAGTGGTGATGGTGAAAGAGAATGTGAATGCAGGAAATGCCATCCTAAATAAATGTTTTTTTAACAACTTTCTAAAGGACAACCGATTTTAGCCCAATTAACATCAGGAGGTAGTAAATAAGTGCACAATTGTGGAGCCGCAGTAGAGGAAGTTTAATTAGAAAAAGTAGGTAGTCTACATTTAAGAATATCAAGTCTGCACACATCCTTACCACGTGTGGACCTTGTCCCACATGCGATCTGCAGTATCCTGTGCACACCCTAAAAGTAATGCAAGGCATTTTAAATTGCAATCACAAGCCTAGCCTATGCTAAAAGAAGCGGATTGATACGGACAAAGGGACCAATGACTGCGCATCTGACCCCAATTTCCTTACCTTCAGTTTCCTGACTGCAGGTTTACAAGTTTTTCTCATTTTCCAACCTTTCCTTCCTGGGGTGTTCCTCACACGCCTCGCCTTCCATCCTCATACCTATCCAGTTTTTCCCCACATACCCCTACACCTCTCCCCAACAATTGCTACTTTATTATTAGTTCATTAATGTTAAAGAATTCAATTTTCTGTGAACATTTAACCTTAAAACGCAATTTGTTACCATTCAGTGGGGAATTTGATGATCTCTTGGGCAGTGCCGAGAGGTCTAGCAGAAACAGTCCAGTACGTCGGTCGCACTCAAAGGCCTGAAGTGGCTCATCCATGTGCGGGAGTGTGCTTTCCGTCTCTCTGAAATGTCTGATCCAGGGATGGTGCCTTTGAAGAAGGGATTGAGTCTTGCTAAACCTTTGGAGTGGCTCTCTTGCCAGCTTGAGTATTATTGATTCTGGGCAATCCCGAGTGAACGGCCCCTATTACTTCAGTTGGGTTTAGAGTTGTGGAAAGTGAACTACATTTCAAATGGACAAGTCATTCGGAATTTGGTCTCCTCAAGACACTGCTGCTTGGCTATTTCTTTCTAATTCTGGCAGCAGCTAGAGCTAATCGGTTCATAATTAGATTTAGAGAGAGTTATGTTTCCGTTTGCGGTCAGGGAAAGGCAGACTAAGCAGTGGTGAAATTTCAATTGGCTGAATTGGGTGTGACAGTTTACATCAGTTATTGGCCCGCCTAAGGTGCAATGATCTCAACTATTTTCCTTGGCAAAAACCCATGCTGATCAGTGATTGGCTAAGGCACAGTCAGAAAAGAAGCTAATGGTTTGGCTGAGGACTGTTGCGTGTCACTCTGCTCTGCATGTCAGTGTGACACTGCCCTGTGGCATATTCAGTAGTAATGACATCCCTTATTGATGACCATTGCAGATACATTGTCGTCTGAGGTCCTGTCAAATGAATTACTGATGTGGCTGTGGCTTTAGGAGCCAATGGCTGGCTCGGCCGTTCCACGTTCTCATTGGTTAGTTGTGATGGATAAGGTACACTAAAAGAAACATGGCTGACTTGGTTAGTTCCTTTTCGGCTTGTCTTATACATTGATGATAGTTTTTTTTGTCTGGCTACCAACCATCAGAGATCCAGGTCTTGGCTACGATAGATAAGAATGCTTCTATGTCTCTCTTTATTTAGTGCATTTTGCATCGTGTCAAACCCGTCACCTTGTGATCAATACAAGGCGCTTTCTTTGTCATATGTGATGGGTGAATCCAGGTGGCTGAGGTAGGTAGTTTGGAAAGTGAAGAGGAGTTTCGAGTTGGGCGAGGTTGTGATATAAGTGACATAGCAAATATTTTTATGTATAGGGACAATGCAGCTGGCATAGTGATGGGGTGGTGTTTCTTGAACACGGTCACTATGGAGACAAGTTGTCACCTGCAAGAGAAATGTGCCCCTTTGCAGCGCAGACCTGCACACACCATTGTAGCCCACTATGTGCCTTGCATAACCATTCCATCCTTTCTAACAACTTGAGGCCAGCTGTAGGAATCACTTGACACGACCGGGCTGACACATGAAAGGAAGAACATTCCCTACAACCCTTGTTGCAGGTGGTCCAGACGCCAAATGCTGCCATCAGTAGTACAAGCAGGACCCAGTATGGTGTGGGCCCAGGCACAATATTTAGGCCCTCTTGTGCCTCCCCAAGCCCTCCCATACACCCCAACTGTAGTCTAGCAGTCGGGTTGTGTACTAATTGACCTTTCCACTTTTGACCTTAGGAGAATTGACCTCGGGAGAATTGACCTAATTTAAAAGGTCAATTACTACATATATGCGGGGGGAAACCCCTGTAACCCCCCACCCAATCCAAAAAAAAACAGAAACCCCCACCAAATCCCCTTATATTATTTATAATCCAAAACCAACTCAATACATACATAAAATAACTAAAATAATATAAAGGTCAATTTTGCAGAAGGTCAATTAGTACCACTATAATTAGGTCAATTAGGAAAAAGGTCAATTGTAAAAGGTCAATTTGGGTAATACCTTGCAGTAGTGGTAAGGTGGACTGCTTGGATGGCTATCTTACATGATAAGCCCTCGTCCCATTACTATTTTTCCTTTAAAGGCTTTCAGGATTCGGGTGCCCACTGAGCTGTCCCTACAATGCACCTCCCTATCCTGGCTCACCTACTCACTATACTCTCCCTAGTCTTCCATGGGCATTCAATGCCCCCCAACATGGGCTCATAATGCTACTGGCCCTACCTACGCAGACCTCTTTCTCTCCCCCTTCCACTCCCAAATGCCACTCTGCCCAATTTAGCCCACCAACCTTGTCTATCCTGCTCAACCACTCTCATTTCCCCAACTATATCTCCCTTTAATCTGAACTTTGTCATCTAGAATGTTCAATTACTCTGTATCACAATCTCCCTCATTGCCAACCTCTTGGGCTCCTGCCACACCCACCTCTTTGTTATGGAAATCACTGAGACATGAACATCCCACCCCCCATGGCACTGCCACACGTACACTTACTTTGTACACTAGCTTTGCAACTTTCTTCAACATTCCCAACTAACCCAGAAAAGAAATGTAATAAGTCTTATGATCAACCCGGACAGCCCGCCTGCCCCTTTCCCCTCTGACTTCTCCCCACCTCCTCAAACACTTTGTATTCAACTACTTGCAGCAACCACTCCGATTGTTCACTTTTGGTCCTCTGGAGTTACTAAGTCTTTCTTTTCAGATCTCAGCCTCAATTTAGACCCCTTCTAACCTGAGGCCCCAATTGTACTCTTGAGAGTTTGAACCTCACCAGCCTCTCTGTCGCCTAATGTCTTGAAATGCATTATACCCTCTTCGGTCACTACTGTGTAGCCCTCCACAACCAACACTCACTTAAATCTGGTAACTCTCTTCACTTAATCTGTCTCTCCTCTCCCCTCAGCTCCACTTTCTACTCCATTGATCCCTCTTCCTTTGACCCCTCTTTCCTCCACTTCTGTCTCATTACCCTTCCTCTTACCATGCCTGCTACCACCCTTATTCTAAACATACATTTAGACCAGTCTCTATTGCTCCCAATGGCGTGATGTCAGGTGCTCCCCCCTTGACCTCTTCTCCCAGGTCTATTGAGCAAGACTTTTCTGCCTTCAACTCAGCATTTGCTTTTCTTCTTTTTAAGCCACTACTGTTGGATTGTTTTACTCAGGTGACATCTACTTCTAAGGATTTTTCTACCCACCCCAAATCAGGTGCGCACAATTTGTATTTATTTAACGGAGTTCTTTTATGAACCTGGGACATGACAGTAACAGTATGAATTCCTGCATCCTCCCTTCCCTTTCCAGATACAATTTTACAGAAGGTCTATTTATTACAAATATAGAAATAATCAAACCAATTTGAAATATAAACAACTTGTACATCTTGAGCTTTCTCTATGAAATCCTGATATCAATTGTTACTACAATGATGAATGATCAAAACACTGGTCAATTCAATTGTGAAAGTTGCATTTAATCTTTTGAGAGCACACATGTGAACATATGTACATTTGGTTTACCATTTACCATGAGTTGAAAATTGAATGAGGGTTCAGGGCAAAGCTTACATTTTATGGAAAACAAATTTAAATCAGAAAATCCCAGCCTATCTAATTCCCTCTAATTTTCAATTATGAATAAATATCTCATTTTTCCTCAATGGGTATGTCAGTGTTTCAAATAGCATTTTAGGAAAATCAATTTAAAGACCTACTGCTTGACATTCCTGTGTGTAAATCGCTTGCAAAAAGAAAAATGTCAAGTTTATGTATATGTTTGCTAGATTCCCTTCCATGGTGTTTCTATTGCATTAATGTGTAAAAATGCACAATTGTAATTTTTCAATTGGCAATTTATAATGGCAAAAATAGGTGAAGGTGACAGATACAACCCTGTACCTTCCTCCTTGAGTGGTGCAGAGCCTTACCAGGTCTCTGCTTGGTGATGTAACCAGGGAATGACTTCAATAACATTATTTTCCTAGGCATGCCAAAGTGAGGTATTAAGGGGCTCCCAGCCTCTACTTTGCCATTACACAGAAAGGGAATCTCCCAAGATGCAAACCATTTGGACTCGTGTCATCAAATGCACATTTTCCAGAAGCACTTAAACATCCTAAATATTTCTAATTTCCCAGGATGTAATGTCAGTTGATAAGTATGATTGGTTATTTATAACGCGCCTCATACCCAGAGGTTAAAAGCGCGGACCCGGGGATCGTACCTGTGTTGCTCAGCGTTGTCTTGCTTCCAAGGTGAGCGCGTTGCCCCTGAGCTATCCCCCCAAGACAAAATATACCCCCCCTATTCCCTTTAGAGTATCCCTCCACTCAGAATTGTATGGCCACTTAGCATTATACATACTTAGGAATTTCTTTTGGCTGTCTCACAAGGATTTGTTTGATTCTCCCCCTCTAATGATAGGTGGGCACCAGTCAGCAAGCTGGGTCAACTTCCCTCCACATCCCGGACTCTCCCCTTCTGCAATGGGCCTGTCTGCTTCCTTTTCCACTGAGGAAGGCATGGGATTGAACTCCTATAATCCTCTCTTACAGTGGCCTACAAGCAATCCAAAATGAGTCCAAAGTAAGGCAAACTATTCTATTCTGCCTTCTGTTGTTGTCAATTCTTCTTTTTATCTCCTTCTTCCATTCAGTCTGTCAGTCACTCCATCGGTCTCCCCTGAAATCTAGAGTTTGACTTTCATAGATTAGAAACCACTTCCTTTAGATATGTGTATAATGTTTCTACTTGTATTCGTCTGTCTGTGATTGGAAAGTGTTCCAATAGTGGCATCCCATTAAAACATCCCCCTTGGACATATTACTGAAGAATGCGGTCAAATGGGAGTAACAGTCTAGCCCAGTTTCCCTCCCATGTGATGTGATGTCATCACAGAGATTTTTCATTCTGCTTTACAAAAACATTATGTTCCACCCATGTGATTAGGTTACTGGTTCCATCTTGTCCCCTCATGGGTGTGGATGTGTATCACACTGTGACTACTAAATTGTGAAATATTAATTCCTAACAAAAATACATTTGCTGATTGCCTTGTCTGTTTGTGTGTGTGTACGTTTTATTGTCCTGTGCTACTAGAAGGCACCTAGTTACCTCAAGATTGATATGGAACACAGAAGCGTTATGGACTTGGTTCACAAGATTTGTATTCAAGGAATATAAAGTCTAACTTTCCCTGTCTCTATGGGTGGTCTCTACCTATGTCTCATCCGTCAGTTTGAATGTCCAAAAGGAAAAGGCAGCTGTCCAAAAACTAACCCGACAGAGACCCTACCACTATCAAAACAAACTTATAATGGGGTGCTTCTAGTATCAGTCTGTAGGATATTTCATTAATAGGTGATCCTCAAATAGTTCCTTGTGAATTTAGAGTTTTGCCTTCTGCTTCAGAGTCCCTTGTGGGCTCTTATGTCAGCTTTAAGATCCTGGTTGTTGTCTTCCATGTCTCTGTGGAAGATATTCCTATTTGAACAGTCTTTCTCTCTTGGCCAATTGTTCCTCAGTTGACTTTGGTTTATTTGATTCTGGACTGGCTTCACTTGCCTAGTTTCTCTCAACTCTGGCCTAGAACAATCTCTCATTTTGTTATTCTTTTCTTCTTGTTTATGTTGTCTTGTGACTCTTCCTGTTTCCCAGGATAGCATTAACCATAATTCCTTTCTTGGTATATTATTATTTTCTCTTATATCCCAATAGTTTAAGTTCATGTCCTTCAAGGGGAACTTTATCTTGTGATTTCTACTGAGACCAGTTATTTCCTTTAATATATTGATCCCTTCTGAGCTGCCCACTATGCCTGTCTCCCTGTAACCTTCCTTTTTGTCGGAGAACGTTTTTGAGAGCCTTTTCCTTTGGTGATCCTCTCTCTAGTCGTGACTGCCATAGCCTGCACTTCATCGGCATACTTCTCCATATGGTCGTACCACACCCCTATACCCCCCTTTGTAAAACTTTCAAAGGTGGCAACCAGCTTCACTTAGCTACCCTCAATGCTCAATCTGCTGTTAAACACTCCTCTGATATCTGACTTTGATCTTGATGTCTTTGCCCTTACCGATACGTGGGTCAATGCCAGCTCTGTCACTGCTCTTGACACTCTTGTTCCCGAGGGCTATAAGATCCTCTTAAAGCCCAGGCCCAACCAGTCTGGAGGTGGAGTGGCCCTTATCTTCCTTGAATCGGTCCCTGCTACTGTCATACCCACTCAATCCTACTCTTTATTTAAACACCTCATCTGCAGGCTTGGTGTCACTCCTACCCTCTGGCTTACTCTTGCCACCATATACAGGCCCCATGGCCCAATCTCCCTCTTCCTTTCTGAATGGGCTGACCTCCCCTCTTCTCTCCTGACTTCTACCTCCAAGCTTCTCCTTCTTGGAGACTTCAACGTCCATTTTCACTCTTCTGAAGTGGCCACAGTATGCTTCCCTCTGGTCTAACCCAGTCAGCCGGTCACACCTGTGCTCATCTCAGCAGACATCCCTATCTCAAACCCACACACTACACCTCTCTCCTAGTCTGACCATGCGCTCCTCTCACTTGGAGTTCCTGCGCTCCACGGCTAAGCCACTTCTCACACTGCCAGACTCCTTCTCTATCTTTTGACAGATGACACGAGTGTCAGTCACTGCTTTTGCTGCCACCTTCACCCCCCCTCCTGCCCCTGATATTGACTCTCCCACTGACACAGCCTTCACCAACCTTCACCTCTCCATCTCCAACACCCTTGACATCCTTGCACTTGCCCTGAGGCTCTGCATGAAGCCTGCCTCCAAGTGCAACAGCTGGTATGATTCTGACCCATTAAACCTATGGTTCTTTGGTATCATGCATGCAATGGATGGGGTTCGCCAAATAACTCTGAGTCCAAATAATTGAAATAGTCAAACCCACCAGGAAGATGGCAAAAGTTGCTTTTGTATTACCAATTATCTAAAACTGGAAGGTTAGAATGGACGTTCGTTCAGTTCTTGACGAATTTCACATAAAAACATCCTAATATGCAAAAAGTATTTCAGCAGTGATGTGATACTATGTGGCAAATAATAAAAAAACATACGAGGGATTGTGATACGTTCAAGGGGTGTATCTCAGTAGACTTTCTATAAGGGCTGGGATTGTGATTGGCTATCAACTGTCAGGTGGACAATTTATGCCTACCTGTAAAACATGTAATCTTCAACACTATTAAGAACACAGTATATCATTGGCCCTCAAACTATAAGGCCCTTCATTATACGGCCTTCTACAGTTGGTTGGCATGCTCGTGCCATGTCTAGAACATTCGGTTCACTATGAGCACATAAACTCATACCCAGGTGCCAGGAGGTGGACTTGACTTTACCTCCCCACCCAATTAGCCCAACATCTCTCATTCCCAATGACTTATGCCATGCAGATTGTCTTTGAACTTGGCCTTGCAAAGTATTCTTGTCTGTGGGAATATATGGGAGTAAAGGCGTTCACTATCGTTGTTCTAGGACTCCAAGCTAAACTCTATTTTCACCGTCAGCTCACGTGACAAGAAACCATGATGCTGGTTTATTCTGCAGCATTTAAATGTCTTAAATGAATAAAACATGGCACTCTTGCTGTTCTTTCTTTGCCCCTCGATAAGGGATGATTCATCCTTTGAATTGTTTATTGCTTTCGAGAATAGATAACCAACCTTGGCTACTTCTGTTTTGATGCCAGGCCAGACATAACTGCCAGGCTCTTCCAGGATTTCAGCTTATTCATGCTGCCACACAATTCTATGCCTTTCTTCTTCATGGGTTTCAGATTACTAAAATACATGACACTGATGTCCAGCTTCTATACAATGGCGGCTGTGCCTGTAGTCTATTCACTACCTATAGCCAGCTTCTATGATCACTTAGTTTACTTGCGTTTCAGCATCTGTACAATCATTTGAACGGTCACATTTCCATAAGACTTCGCATGTGTGCAATCTTCTTTTCAGAATATTAAAGTTTACTTGATACATAACTTCGTCATCAGTTTCCGCAAGATCCATACATTCTCTTCACTCTTCAACCAGTTTTCTCAGTGCGCCATGCTCATTCCTTTGTGAGCTCCATGGCTTCTCTTTCACCCTTTTTCATGTTCCTTCAGGGAGTTCCTCCCTCGGATTGTCTTCGGGGATACATTCGACAGGGTTTTCTCAGAGGATACCTTTTCTCAAACTCTCACTGCGGCATTGGCACAATGGCTGGTGAAAAAACATGGCGCAGTCTCTGACTTCCAACATATAGTAGGCAGGAGGGCGGGATTTCCTGCAGAGGCATGCAGCTGCTCCTCTACACTTTCCTCACTGAAACAAAAGTATAGATTTGCCGACCTGAAGTGGCAGATTTCACGCACATCCATTGACAAACTGGCCTGTCGCATGCTGCAAAGGCAATACCGTCCCTCAGCTCCAAAAAGAGAGCCCACATCCAAGCCTGCATCTCTGGGGCCTCCAACAACATGGCTGCATTGTTCAAAATCTGTAAGGAACTTGCCAATCCTACCACAGTTTCCACTTCTCATCCATCCCAAGCCCTCTGTACCCCACTGACCTCCCATTTCAAAAACAAAACACAGAACATCCTCACAGGAACGGGTGTCCTGGTTCCCAAAGGGGGAGTCTCTCCCAGTGAGGTCAGACTTACCTCGACCCCTAGGGAGGAAGGGAGGATGTTGCGGAGCAGGCTCACCTCCCTAGCCTCACAGGGGCGCTCCCCCTAGGGGAGAAGTGGTGAATTCTATTGATTCCTGACCATCAGTGGAGCCAGGGGTTGCACAGGACTACCTCTTTCAGATAAAAGACAGAAGCATTTGTCCCTTTAGAAAATGTCAACCCTACCTGGGGCTCATGAAGTAGATTCAGTGGTTCACTATATTCCAGCAATTGTTGAGGGTGCACTTTTTCCAGACACTTGCCAGTGAAGGTAATAGTTGACCAAAATATTGGGTTCTGCATTCGCTTTATTTAAAAGTGTAGTTTTTTGTTCAGTGTTGCCTGAGCAAGAGCAAAAGTGGAAATGTTATCTTTAATCATAGTAGCCTAGTTTCCAGAAAAGGAAACACGTGTTAAAACAAAGCACTCATTCTGTGGTGCTGTTTTCGTGATCTCAGTCAAAGAAATCTGAATACAGTGAAAGATGCAAAAGAAACCTGTTGACGGTTGGAAGGATTAGAATTCTTCTTAAGCCTCTGGCAATTGCTCTGGGCAACCCTCCAGACCTTTGTTCTTCAGCCTGCCAAATCATTATCGAAAATGAGAGAGACCACATTCAAATTAGCCTTGGTCCCACCCCAAAAGAGGCAGCCCAGTCCGCACAAGTCTACAAGCATCCCCAGACATGTTTCAGCCTCATTGGGCATCAGCAGTGAGGTGTACCTTGGGGCTGTAGGCCCATCAGGCACGGGACCCTCATCTGGGCATAACACTCCCACGTAGGGTGACAAAGGAAAACAAAAGAGGTGATGGTTGGAAGATTTAGAATTCATATTAAACTTCTGGCAGGGTTTCCCAGGATGATGTCAGTAGTGAAGATTCATTCTAAACTTTCCAGCCATCAACTCCTTTGTTTTGATATATTTAAAGATCGCAGGCCTTTTGTATCAGAAGTGAAGGGTTGGTAGATAGAAATGGTTCTTGATATTAGATTGAAGGGCTGCACTTTTGTAGGGAAGCTGCGCGTTTTTAGGAGGCGATTGGTTTTTGCAGCACATATACTTGGAGATTCCTGAGCCCTTTGTACATGCAAGATCAAACGAAGTGGGAAGATGAAGGGAAACACAAATGAGAGGAACCTAGAGGGTGGACTACCAGAAGGCTCTGAAGAGTAAAGAAGAACAATGAGGAAAGGGACATGGAGAAAAGCAGGAAAAGAGAAGAGAAATACTTCGAGAGTGAAGAGGGCCTTGTTGCTGTGGTGCATGGAGGAGGAAGTCAGAGGAGGCATGACAGTGTGTGACCAAGTAGATAAAGTAGATAAGACCGGGAAGCAGGGGAGTGCTCCAGAGGTGTCCTGCATAAGTGGTGCCTATGTGCTGGTAGAGACTGAGGGAGGGTCTAATGCCAGTACCCTCTGGCTGACACCAGAAGCTGCCCAAATTTGGTGAGATCCGGGAAAAGTCTTCTCAAGGTGTAGCATCATGTGAAGCAATCAAGGGCCCCTTCAAGCCGGGCAGATGGAAGGGGCCCCGTAGAAGCTCAGTGTTCTGACCAGCCGACGATAGAGTAGAGTTTCAACCAAGACATAAAATAAGTGCCGGGGACACTTGACAACATACAAATTGTGAGTGACTTTCATTTGACAAATGTAGCAAAGGGAAGTGAGTAATGGAATGTCCCTCCAAGGTCCTTGGGCCATTACGTCTCTAGTAGTAGAATGGGGACCCTTTCACACAATGTTAAATATTGACAGGTGGTCACGCCTACTGCTTCCGGTCTTAGTCCCTCCCCCTTTTGATGTGCTTTGATATCTTAACATAAATTTGCTATAAAAATGATATAAAAAAATGTTATCGAATTTATATCCAATCTATATTGGTTGGATCTGAAGTGTGTTCTAATCTATGTCAGTTTTGATATAAAGTTAATATAAGTTTTTATAAAATATGAACAGTGTTGGTCGGTCGAGCACGGAGAGCGACGTGAGCTCTGAAGACATGGAGTGTAAATCTAGTGTTTTACAGAGTGACACGTTGATCACATCACAGAGGGTTCTGCCCTGGGGTGAGAGGAAGCAGATATACAGTTTACATCAAACTGATAAGCCCCCCAAAGATTTTGATAGGAATTTTATTGAACCCCAATATTTTTGTATAAACTTTATAGGACAACGGAAAATGACATCAAACAATGTTGATATCTTTTGATGTATTTTTTTATATAAAAATGTATATACAAAATAATATAAACAAATATTTGATATACAATTTATATACAAAGCCTGATCAAAGACTGTGTGGAGTATCGAGCTCCCTTTCTCACAGCATTTATCAATGCCTCATTTGCCTCCGGCATCGTCCCTCCCTCCCTCAAAGAATCATGGGTTCGACCATTGCTAAAAAAACAACCCTCGATCTAGACTCCCCTAATAACTATAGGCCTATTGCAACCGTGCCCTTCTTGTTAAAAATTCTAGATAAGGCTGCATATTTGCAGATCCAGTCTTCTCTGGAATCGCACAACATTCTGAGAAAAGGGCAATCTGGCTTCCATCCACGTCATGGCACAGAGTCGGCCTTGCTAGACCTAAGAAATCAGCTACTTGATACAATGGAGAATGGCAAGCCTGCGCTCCTCCTTCTCCTGGATTTGTCAGCCGCCTTCGACCTTGTCGACCATAAGATCCTATGTAGACACCTCACAGAAGCAGCTCATTTTTCCCAGGAAGCCACAGCCTGGATCACATGCTTCCTGGAAGGTCGAGCCATGAGGGTCTTCTGTGACCAGGCCTCGGCCACCCTATTCCCAATTGACTGCGGAGTCGCACAAGGCTCATGCACTCCCCCCCAGCCGCACCCTCTACAATCTCTTCACACTACCCCCCTTTAATGATGTATACAAACATGGCATAGAATTTCCCAACTATGCCGATGACACACAAATTCTCCTCCCTCTCTCCGGATCTTATGAGACCTATGCACTCATCCAGGCCTGGATGGCGGCTAACGGTTTGTGTCAATGGGGACAAAACAGAAATCCTTCTGGTAGGTCCCAAGGAAATTCTGAACAAACTAGACAGTCAGTACAGCACCTTCAGCATTGAGAATACTGTAATCACGGTCTCTGCTGCAGTTAAAACCTTGGGTGTGTACCTTGACTCCACCTTATCAATGTATCGCCAAGTCAGTGCCATCTCATCGTCAGCAGCTCTCACAACCAAAATCATTAATGCAGTAAAACCCTACCTCTCTACCCCTGATGGTCAGAAGGGCTCTTTTAAACGGTTAAAGCTCAATGTTGGTTCATTATCAACAATGCACAGATTTTTATATTTCTGCTTACTGCTTACTTTGCAGAAATGGGTTTCTTATCAACAAAGCGCAATATTCTACTTCATGCATTCTGCTTCCTATGTATTATAGGTAAACCTAAAAATAACCTCAGCCCTGCAGATGTTTCCTGGGTCCAGCAGCTGGTTTTCTTGTCCGGATTTCAACCCAACCATGGGACCGAGACGGCATTGCTGGATTTAAAATCTCATATTGCCGGCATAGTCGAAGACGGTAATACTGCCTTGCTACTGCTTTTGGATCTGTCTGCCGCATTTGATCTTGTTGATCACCAACTTTTGGCAGATAGGTTAATGTCAGTTGGCAAATGTACCAAAGAAGCAACAACATGGTTTAAATCCTTTCTGGGCCCACGAAATATGAGAGTAACCAAGGACAACGCCTTTTCGATTGCCTCTACCCTATTATGTGGTCATGCTAAGGGATCGTGTTTCTCACCCCTGCTCTTTAATATTTATTCACATCTTCTTTGTGCTCTTCTGTCAGCCATGGGCATATATTTTGACATTTATGCCGACGATACGCAGATTGTCGTCAAACTCACTGGTGAGTATCAAACAGATCTAGAGTGTATCAATTACATCTTGTTGATCACCATCTTTGCGAAAATACAGAATTGGATGGCCTTGAACCCTTTGGCCCTTAATAATGCCAAAACAGATGTGAAATATGACAACTTCCTGATTGGTCAGCATGTTCTTTACGTATCAAAAAATGTAAAAACTATCGTTTTTTTTTACCCTCAGCTGTCTTTCACTCGGCAGACTAATTACCTTAAGTCTTCATGCTATTTTTACATTCAGCTCCTATGGCAGATCCGGCCCTATCTGTCCAGAGAAAATCTTGAATTGATAGCGGCTGCAATTGTGAACTGCAAGCTGGATTACTGTAACAGTCTATTGATTGGTACATCCTAGGCCAATATTAGAACACTACAGGTGATCCAGAACAGCGCAGTGCGAGCCGTGCTTGGACTTGGGCGTAATATGCATGTCTCTGAAGCTAGGCGCAGTCTGCACTGGCTGGCTGTTCAACAACGGCTGCAGCATAAGGGGCTATCCATTGTGCATAAATGCCTGCATGGCAAGGCCCCGTCATAGCTTATGATCAGGTTAAAAAAGAAACCTGTTGGTCGTTTATTACGATCAAATGGCAATATCTCTTTGATCCAACCCCTGTCTATTTTGAAGGGGTTCGGAGGAGACAGTTTTAATTCCTGGGTCCCTACCCTATGGAATTCCATGCCAAAACATCTGGCCGATATCAGCTCAATATCCGTTTTTAAGAAACAACTGAAAACTCTCCTGTTTGATATAGGCCATGTTTAATGCTTCCTCTACATTTGCTACTGACACTATCCCCACTGTGTCATATCTGTATAACATCTTATGACTCTGCTTCTTCCTTGTGGGGTGAGCTCTGTCCCCTACCATCTTGTCGTTCTCTAATTCCATGTTTTTTGTTGTCTGTCTTTTCTTTTCTCTCTCCTGTGTGCACCCTGAGGCCTTCGGGCTAGTGGCGCAATATAAGAACACAGATAGATAGATCAAAAGAAGCACAACATTCTATTTCCTGCATACTCGGCAAGAATTGGAGAGTGGCACCGTAGATTGTGAATAGTTAGCTTCCAGTATCCTTATAGCAACATCTAAAATTAAGTTCAGCCTACAGGCGTTCCCCATGCCGTCCTTCAGTAATAAGTAAAATAGCCTTGCTAACAACCTTTGGGTTTAGTTAATAATCATTGTCCGTGTGTATTTTCATGGTTGGTGTGTTTATACAGCTTACATAGAATAACCTGTATTATGGAAAGCTAAATATAAAAGCCATCTGTGTTTTCTGTTGATGTGGCTAGAATTCTGCTCTGTTAGTCACCACATTCCTGGGATTCCACTGGCATTGTCACTGATAAAAAAAAAAAACAATCAGTGTTGCTTCAGAGCTCTTCGGTAGGTCACAATGTCCTGCTTCTATGCACCTCATCCAAAAACCTAAAAAAAATTGCAAACCACAAAAAATAACGTGCTCAGAGGGGCTCTAAATATTCCTAGAAGAGAACATATCTCTCAGGCCAGAAGAGACGCCCACTGGCTCTCAGTCAAAGAGCGCGTATTGTTCAAGACCCTCACCATCACCCACAGATGCCTTTCTCAGTATGCACCCCCGTACCTCAAAGAACATATTCACCAGGTGCCCGCAAACAGACCTAAACGGTCCCAATATTCACACCAGATTTCAATCCCGGCCTTCAAAAGAGTCAAAGCCAGTGTTGCCAGCTTCTCTGAGTTAGCACCTAAAAACTGGAATACACTACCACTCAAGCTCAGAAAAGAAACTTCCTTAACTGTGTTCAGAAAAGCCCTGAAAACAAAGCTCTTCAACTAGATTGTATTTGAGGGAGTTCCCCTGTAACCATGGAGCATACCTACCGTATAACTGCAATGAACCATGTACTGTTTCCAGCTTTCCTTGTAAATAACCTGTAACCATGTAAATCTTCTGTAACAGTGCCACGATGCCTCAGGGCCGCTGTGCGCTTTATACATTTAAATAAATAAGATATAAATAGAAAAGTTTTGATACATAAAGGTATGTAAAAATTAATATGAATCATTTTTATATAGAAATGTATTTAAAGATTCATATATTTTTGTATTAAATCTTTTATTTAACATTTTTATATAAACTTCCCCTAAAATGTTGATATCAATTTTGATATAAAAATGTATATCAATCTTAAACTAACTGGCTATGATACAAATTAAAGCAGTTTACTTTAGAAGTAAAGTGTGCTTCACAGAGCCCATACAAAAGTAAGTATTGATTTTTTTATGGGGCCTACAGCATCTCGTGCATTGCTTACATGTGCCCCTCTACCATGTTGTGACCCACCCAAGAGCTGTGAAGCAACACTGCTGTTTGTTTGTTAAAACTACAACAAGACCTGTGGAATCCTGGGAATGTGGTAGAGCAGTATTCTAGCCACATCAGCAGACAACTCAGATGGTCTTTATATTTAGCTCACCGGAATACGTCATGTTCTATTACAGCTGTATTAACACACCAACCATGAAAATACACAAAGGTAGTTAGCAAGGCTATTTTTAACTTATGACTGAAGGACGGCATCGGAAACATCTGTAGGCTGAACTTAATTTTAGATGTTGCTATAAGGTTACAGGAAGCTAACTATTCACAATCTATGGTACCACCCTCTAATTCTTGACGAGTATGCAGGAAATAGAATGCTGCACTTCTGTTGATAAGAAAAAGGGTTGCTGGACTCTGCAGGGCTGAGGTTATTTTTAGATTTACCTAGAACAAATAGGAAGCAGTACAGCACGACAGAGGGACACATAAGCACTGCTCATAAGATGCTGTAGACCCTATAAAAACAATACTTTGACTTTTGTATGGCTCCATCAAAGCACAATTTACTTCTAAAGTAAACTACTTTCATTATTCACACTCTGTATCAAAGCCAGTTCATATAAGATTGGTATACATTTTCATATTAAAATTGATATCAAACATTTTTTATGGCAACATTTTAGGGGAAGTTCATATAAAAAATGTAAATAATGTTACATAAAATATATATTTGTATATAAATTTCGAATCATAAAGTGGTTTAACAATTTGCATATACATGTCCATATAAAAAGATGTTTCATATGTGTATATTCACTTTTATATCAAATATGATTTATTATATTGCTTTTATATTCATTTTATATCAAAAAATATGTTTTATATTTTGTATGTACATTTTTATATCAAAAATGATATCAAAATTGTTTAATATGTTCTGCTTCCTACAAAGTTTATACACAAATTATTGGGGTTCAATAAAACTGCAATTAAAAACTTTGTGGGGACTTATCAGTTTGATATATAATGTATATCTGCTTCCTACCATCCCGGGGAATAACCATCTGTGACGTCATTAATGTGTCACTCTGCAAAACCCTAGATTCACAGTCTCTTTCTTCAGAGCTCACTTCGCTCTCCACGCTCGACTGAGCAACATCGTTGAGTGCTGCTTAAAAACCTTTATTTACTTTATATCAAAACTGATATAAATTAGAAAACACCTTATATCCAACATACATTGGATATAATATCAATATCAAATATTTTTTGTATCATTTTTATATCAAATTTATATTAAGTTTAGATCAATGCACATCAAAAGGGGGAGGCACTAAAACCGGAAGCGGAGGCATGACCACCTGTCAAAATGGAACATTGTGTAACAGGGGACCCCTTCTGCTACTGTCACAGCTGCCAATGCCACACCGCTGCTTCTATTCCTGCAATTATTTCCCTCAGTTGTCCTCACCCCGCCCCCAAGGACTTCAACCTTGTAGTTCTCTTTGACAGCAACCTAGCTTGTCAGCAGTGCAATACATCCACTTTCACAGCTGCCAGGTTGTCACTTCCCACTCTACTAAAACATTGATCTTCACTTTGGTCCTCGCCCATCTAAACTTCTGCTCTTACCTCTTCTTAGGTCTTCCTATCTACTCCTTTCTCTGCCTTTCTTAGACCAAATGGCACTCAAGACCTCAGGTGGGAAGTATCCCCAGTAGACTTCCTCCATCAGTCTGTGGTTTAATGGGCGAGGCATCTCATTAATTCCTCTGGTGATAGCGCTTATTTTAATCTGTGGCATGACATTTGTCTTTGAACTTGCAGCCATTTTAAAATCCTCTTCCTTGATCAAGTGAACCTTGAACATCAGGCTACATGAGGACAGCAACAGGAAAAAAATGAAGGTATAGGCAGGCTTGCAGAAGTTGCAGCGAAGCAACATGACAGTCTTCCTTCTGACAAAAAGGAAAATGAGGGCCAATACAGCAAGTTTCCCGTCTGCTGGCTCCTAGCCAAAAGAAATGGATATGTCCCTGTTTCTAAGCCACTCTTGATTCTACATTGGGAACGTACAAAGGTTTTAGAGTTGAAGCTGCAGGTCCTAGTCATAGCATGGTTTCTTCCTGGCACTATCTTAAATATTCTGTTTGGTTATAGGCAGGGGAGGAATTGGACCAGAACAAGATAGAGCTGTGCTCTGGCAAAAACTGTCTCACCTGAGCATTGTTCCGTGTAGAAACAAGGCCCAAACCCATACCAAGTGTGCATTGCATGCTCAGAAGGCAGGAACGTCGAATTACTAGCACAGACATGTTTGATAAATTGGTGGTCATTGTTATGTTCCCAAAATGCACTTTGTTTTTATGCAAAGCAGCCATCATCCTAAATTCAGGGCACACACATCATTCAACACTTAGCTCTGCTCCCCAGCACCACCGATACCACTAAAAATCTGAGCCCAGTCCCGCCCACACCACTGACAATCCGCCACCCTCGCTCCACTCCCCCCAGTACATTTTGTCAATGTCCAGAACTGGTTAAAGGAGCGTTGGAATGGACGCAACACTGCTCAGACTACAATGTAACGATGTTCTTAACTTTGCGCTATGTTGTATGAGAAGTAAATCTAACCTTCCAAGGCACCACAGTCTCTTTCGGATGTGAAACAACACGTTCTTTTCATAGTCCGTTTCGGTTTTACTTGCATTGTTTGGAACAGAACAATATGAAATTCTGCTCTTGAGTGGTGCAGCGTCCACTCCAACTCCCCCACAACCAAAGTAGGTCCGACTACACTCCTGGTAACCGTTATGTGACTGGGCAGTGTATTTAATCACGTGAGGTAGGAGCGCCCTGTATGGCCTGCTGAAAGAAGTAAGACCAAGGCGGATTTTTTCACCTGCATTTTGCCTAAATGCTCCCCTACCCCACATCTTATCAAATTGCATTAGGAGATTGCAAATACAAATCCGGCTACACCGTGTGGTGAAAGCACCGATCTGCAGCATTGGTAGCCATTTGCAAAATTCTCCAAACCATAGGTTTTTGTTCTCACTCACACAGGCCGGGTGGTGTATTTTTATCTGGGTTCCAGCGCGTGCAGCTGTGGCCTGAGCCTCCACGCACGTGCATGTGTCCCATTATCAAGGGCCATATTTCTGACACGCAGCTACTTCATATCAGAAACGATTCCGCCTGTGTTTTCTGTGCCCTTCCGTCAGCGCTCGGACCCACGTGGTCTCGGCCTGGTCGCCCTGCCCACGCCTGACCTTCACTGAATAGAGAGCAGGTGCTGCAGGCCTGGCAGATTGCTCACTGCAGCCAAGATGGTACCCTTGAGCTTCTGCTGTCCCAGGAAAGGCGATAGTGTGCTAATCCCACACCCGTTGATATGAACATTGTGCGTGTGGTCATTAGGCGAGATAGACCGCTCCTGGGCAGGCGTGAACAAAGCAGTGGGTGTGTCGCAACCATCTGCAACCCCTCAAGAATGCCGCAGCGGAGCTAGTTAAGGGAGATTTGTAATGTTCATTTGTATTTATTTAAAAAAAATATATGCAGCGCAAACCGCAAAGCACTTTAACTCACCTGTAATCTCTCCAGACTGTTACAGCTGGACTGAAAATGTATTTTTCCGCCCCAGCGAAGGGCTTTTGTGGGAAGACCTAGTACCGTTAATTTTCCCACTCCTTGTTTTGTTTTCAAAACCAAGATTTAATTTAATTTAATTTGGCATTTATATAGCGCTACGAACCCTTAGGTATCTGAGCGCTGCTTATTATTACCCACGGTGTGTGGTGCTCATTTATCGACCTCGGAAGGATGAAACTCTGCACGGATGGCAAAGCGAGCGCTCTACTCGCTGTGCCACTTGACCGGGGCTGTGGTGCTTTCTTCACAATGCACCAATAAGCACTGACAAAGCCAATAGTTTTGACAGAGATATAGGCTTTTACAGGACAATGCCATCATAAGTACTTCGAATAGGGGCGGCTAAATCCCTGCTAGCGACCCATGTTGAACTGGCTTATGGGAGGGTGCTGTAAAGGCTGTCGGGAGGGTATGTCCAAGAGACTGTGTCCAGCTAGACCACATTTTTATTGTGGGACTTAGCTGCCTTCTAGTGGCAGAAGTGATGTGCGATATGAGTTCAAGTAGCGGATGGTTACATATGTGTGCCGGTGGTGCCCGAGCCTTGGGCGGGATACGGCCACCTTCCATCGAGATGGAGTGTGATAGTACTTGTGAGTTATGGCTGATTACTTGTTTCGTTGACGGGGTGCAGGTGCTGTCATGCAGGTGTGCGGGAATACTTTCTGTGCATGCTCAGTACTTTCTTGCAGTCTCCTCACCTCATGTGACTCATCAATGCTCCTGCCTACCTGTCGGGCGGTGAAGTTTACCCGAGAGGTGGATTAGGTCAGTCAAGAATCAGGGGGAAAGAGCCAGATCTTGAGTGCTTTTCGGAAGGCGAGGTGATCCTCTATGCAGTGGATACTAAAAGGGATAGAGTTCTGTATGATGGAAGCTTCGATGGATAAGGAGGAACCTCCTATTCTGGTTGATTTAAGCAGAAGGGATGACAAGGAGGAGAGATGTGCCTAATTTCAGGTTTCTTTTGTGTCTGTAGGGGATGAGCTTGTGTTGTAGATCTTCTGGGCCTGCCAGTGAAGGACCCGGAGTGTGGGTGTGATGTGCTCTTTTGGGCCCAGGGAACAGAGGAGCCTGGCTGCAGTGTTTAGAACCTCTTGGTGTTTTCTGAGTGAAGATGCAGGGGGCCTAGGTATAGGCAGTTGGCATGGTCTAGTCTAGAGAGGACGAGGGATGTGATTGTGGCAACTCTGTGAGGGTAGGTGAGGTAGGGGAAGATGCATCAGAGATGCAATAATAATAGAGGTGATGTAATAGTGTCAGATCTGCGTTCATGGTGCATCCAAGGTTCTTTACTGTGCTGGAGATATGGGGGATGGCCTAAGCAGGACGGCCAAGTGGTCGGTTGGGGGAAAAAGGCGGCCTTCCTGCAGATCATGATTTCAGTTTTTCCAGGGTTGAGAAGGGAGTGGTTAGCCTTCATCCAGTAGTCGATTTCTGAGAAGCATTAAGCGAGGTCGGGGGAGGGGTTAGGGGTGTCCTTTGGGATCTTGAAGATGATTTGGGAGTCATCTGCATAGTTGTAGTATAGTTGTAGCAAGACAGGCCGTGTGAAACGCATAAGAGCCAGTAGGGTCTCAGGTAGAGGCTAAAGAGCAGGGGTGATCGAGAGGCACCCTGTGATGATACGTTGGTGACATGACGTGGAGTCAGGAGACATGGGTGTTATTTGGAATCTTTTGGAGAAGGAGGATATCCATTTCATTGCTGCATCCCTGGTGCTGAGTAAGTGGAGTCTGTCCGTGAGGGTGCAGTGGTCAATGGTGTCAAAGGCCGTCGAGAGGTGGAGAAGGATGAGTGCAGCACAAACTTCCGAGTCTGAGGTTCTTTTGAAATAATCCTAGATGGAGACTAGGGGTAATTCAGTTCCTCACAGGGGGTCTGAAGCCAGATTGGATGCGGACGAGGAGGTTCGGTTAAGTGAAAAGGCATAGCTGGGGGTAGGCTGTTTAGTCAATTAGTTTGGCTATGAAACAGGTTTTCGAGCTAGGTCTGTAGCTGCCCGGTAGAAGGGGGTCAAGGGAGAGTTTTTTGAGCAGGTGTTTAATATGGGATGTTGAAAACCTCTGGGAATGTGAAGTGAGGGATTTGTTAATTCTTGCAATGTTGAAGGGCACAGATTTGAGGAAAGGATATCTTTCAGGAGAGAAGGGGAGCAGGGATCTCCAGGAGATACTGAGGGACTGCTGCTGGCTATTAGCTTAAGGAGTTCATGGTGTGTTAAGTGACCTCAATTCAGCACTCCAACTAAGTCAATGCCGAGTCTGGAATGCCCAAGGGAAGCCCTTAATTATATATTCAGTTCATAGATCTGGATGATAAACCCTTGTATAGCGCCCCTCTCTTTGAATCCCCCTGACCTCACTGAGCCAAGAAGTAGGTTTGTTTTGCAAATTAAAAGATTTATTTGAAAAATTAAACAAGATATATATCACACTTTTATAAATAAATTAATATTTGATAGCACACTTATGAATATGACAGTGATCAACGATGGATAGTATTACACTAGCATACTTTTTAATTACTTAGGAGTTGGTATAGAGAGGATAACATAGCTGAGAATGCTTTTATGGTTTCAAGGAAATGCAATGATGGAAAATAATACAGCACAGAAATAAACTGAGATGGTTTCCACAAGAGATAATATTATCACTTTTCTTTTGACAATTCACTCCCCCCCGTGCAATATAAGGAGATGGAAGGAGAGCACACAATTCTAAGGCATACAATCAAATGCAATACCAATTCAGTTCCCCCCTAGCAAGCTTAGAGCAACAGGGATGATTTTAAAACACAGGCAAAAATACTTTAAATGTGATTTGCAAAGAAGTGAAAATATGCTAAAAATTATTTTAATTCCCTATTGGAGATTGAGGGTAGGTGATAGCTACTTAAGATTGGTTCAGGTCACCACTATCAGTGATTCATGAGGGATTATCAGGTTGAAAACGGATTTCAGCAGTTGCAAGCAAAAGACAGCGATTTTGACAGGTGGAGAAATTTGATTCAAATTGCATTTCACGGCACTTTTTCCGAGTGCGTCGAGCGCCATTACGGAAAAACTATAAGACAGTTTAGGGGTTACTGGAATGCTGAGGATCTTAGCTTTAAAATTAAAGTTAAATCTCGTTCCTAGCACGTATGGTTCAAAAGATACGGACAATTTTGTGGAGGTAGATTTTCAGAAAGAAAGTAAGATTCAAATGGCAAATGACACTTTCACAGGTTTGAAATCACAGACTGGACACGCGATTTCTATGCAGTTCTAAATAGGTTGAAATGGGTTGAATTAGATTATTTTAAACTAAGAGATTGTTTTGCACAGCCCTGGCTGGATACTCACTCCTAATTTTGGAAGGGATGGGCCTCGTCACAGATCTGGTCAACAGGTTTAGCTGCGGTTCTCTCTGCTCTGGATCTCTGGTTCTGGCAAAAGTTCTGGCACTGCACAGCAGTCTGGTCTGGGTCTGGTCTTCTCTCGGCACTGCACGGCGGTCTGGATACAGCTCTGCTTTCTGGGTTCTGGCACTGGGGTCTGGTCTGGGTCTCTGGTTCCGGCAAAAGTTCTAGCCAGAAGCGAACAGCACAGCCCGGCTGTTGAATAGTTTGGTTACGTGGCTGGATTCTGAGGCCTGCTGAGAAGGATTCAGCTTTTGGTTCAGGCCTCTCTGCTACAAGTTCTGAAGTCTATCTGGAGTCTATGGTCCTTCTGGATATTGTCTGGTCCGGCAAAGTGCTTCGCAAGAAAGTGGAAAGTCAGTCCCTACCTGGGTTTCAGTGGGTCTTTTTATGTCTTTTGAAAGTGGGTGGGAAGGCTGACTTTCTATGGCCACATCTCTGAGGATCCTGATAGGCTATAGGATTCTCTGTCGCCTGACTGGGAAACTGAATCGTGAGTCATCCGGCATCCTTTTTATGGCATACAGAAAGAACACTCCCCTTGTCACTTTGCACACAAATCTATTTTTGACTTAAATGCATATTTATCTATGTACATTTTTTCTGATATTATATGTCCAGTTAACATATTTTCCGTAGCACCAAACATCCGATCCCTGTCTTTGTAAGATGTTGTGTTCACTTCTGACAGAATTCTGCCCTTTTCATCCAGAACACAACCTCTAAACTTTTCCAGAATTTACACAAATGTGCGCAAGGAATACGGGCATCAGATGATCAAGTGTCAGATTTTTAACATACATACATTTGTAGTAATACCCTATTTTCCGCTACTACCCCCCAGAACATACAACAGAGTCCTAAAACCTCTTAAAATGTGCACAGAAAAATCAAAGGACTCATGATATTATTGATATAATTTTGACAATTATGTACTATGAATTATCCATCTTTTTAAAATTATGCTCTGGCCCAGATGGGTGTGGTTTAGGTTCCAAAGCACATGGGGGAGATTTCTGTCTTTCCCCGCCTCCAAGCTCAGCTGGCTCACAGAGGCAGTGCCCCTCCCCTTTCCTTCCAAGAGGAAGCCATTTACGACCCCCTGATTTAAAAATTGCTTGGAGCAAAGGGAAGTTCATGTTCTGGTTTCCTGCAGTCCCAGGCACCCCTCCCCTGATTCAATAAGAGAGGTGTGATCTCCTTTTGGTGGGGCAGCAGAAGGGAGGCCAGGCCTGTGAATACAGTTGCTGTGCAAGTTTCAACTCCTGTCGGGGGTAGTTGCCGAGCAAAATTCAATCTCTTTAAGCCAGGCTTCAGCCAAATGTCACTTTTGTTCCAGTTTTTCTTCATTCAAATCAAACTTACAATTTTGACTGATGCAGCTAGAATGCTGATTCTAAGTTCAAAACTATGACATTTAAACTGTTGCAACCTATGTGACACTCAAAAGTAGTTCACTCATTTATTTTAAACATTTCGATTTTAGTGGCTTTAAGACCAATTTCACTTAAACTGCTGACATCCACTGCTCAGCCAGTTCTGTTATGAACATTATTTTAGGCTCTTCATCTTTCCAGATTTGATATGCACACAAGACTTCATTCTACAAGACGCCTGCTGGTGTTCAGTAAGATATTTGAATATCTTGCAATGTTTGAAATAGGCATTTTGAGCTTGCATTTCAGAGAAACAAATGTGATTTCAAAGTGCTTTTTGAGCTAACAGGCACTGCTGTTTTTCCTTTGGCACCACGTTTCACTCATGGCGCTTCTGGCCCATCACTCTCGCACTGGTGGGTGGCAGGTCAGGCGACCATTATGATGTGCGCAAAACTGCGCGGTTTTCCTGGATTCTGGTGCAAATGTGGGCTTTTCGGCCATCTTGGATTTTCTACGCCCACAGCACCAAATGTTGTAGCATAATAATTCAAACGTGGGTCAAGACACCTGAAAGGAGGGAGATGGGAGCAAAGGTAGAGAAAAGTGGGAAGGTGGTGGGTGGTTCTGTGAGCTCAGACGTGGGTGCGTGGGAGTGCTGCTAATTTAGAGTTGATGGTGCAGGTTCTTTCCACGGCTATCTTGTGGAAGTGGACAGAGAGAACTTCATAGAGTGCTTGGATGTGGGATAGAATTCAGAGATGATCTTATGGAGGTCTCTGCCTGGCGTGAGGGGTGTTGGAGAAGAGAGATTTCGGTCACACACAACTTTTTCCAATAATTTTCCTGAGGACTTGCCCTCATAGTCTAACTCACTAAACGTGGTCTCCACACTTCCCCACTCCTGCACAGGAATATTGCTTTCATTTGACTAATCATCCCTTCTCTCCCGGCTTCTAATATCACCATACCTATGCTCTAGCTTGTCCCCTAGGATCTGGAACATATTGCCAAGTAGTTCTTCACTATAGATGAATGCAATACAGCTGGGCTTTCTGCACTACCCACTTAAGGCCTTGGCTTAACAGGGAAGACTGGTCTACTTTGGAAGCCGAGGCGTGGCTAGGCAGAGGCTGAGGGGGCTATAGCCCCAGGTCTTTTGCTTGTGGCCCCGGATAGAAGCTCAGGGGTTACGACCAAAAAGGCTAGCTAGCCCCCAGTCCCGACAGTACTAAATTTAGCGTAGCCCCGGATCTTTTCCAGACCTAGCAACACCCCTGTTTGGACGAAGGTTTGCTTTGGAGAAGAACCCTTTCCTTTTCCTCCTCCATCCATCTGCCCATCTGGAGATACTCCATTTCCCTCTACAGGGAATATTTTCTTATGGGGCTTCCCAATAGTCCTTCACAAGGATCATTTTGCTTTGTTAGCTTATCATTGAACAGACTACCTACTACACCAAGGGTGAGATTCTTAAAACATTTTTGGCTCAAGTGATGACATGTGCTTGCACGAAAAGCAAAAAGGTGTGCCCAATTCACAAAGGGCATTCAAATGTGTGCATCTATTTAAATGCCCTTTCTTCCCATTTCTGAAAATCGGGGATCATTTCTGCACATTTTAAAGCACAGTGCATATTCGGAACTGGAAAGCACGGTAAAATGCGCACAGAGCAAAGACTTCCCCCTGTGTCTGTTTGGAAAAGGCTCAGGGGTGCACATTGCATGACAGGGTGATTCCTGACCCTGGCATGCTTCTTTCTTTAACATGGAAAAGCAGTAGCCATCCCCCCTGCTGTTCCACCTCCATTTCTATACCTAAAACTGAGAAAGAATCGCCAGTGTACATTTTAAAATTCGCTCATGCACTGTAATACATTAGTGGCCAATGTGCGCTGCAGTCAGTCATGTGTGCAATGGGGGCTGCCCAGTGCTTTTTTTGTGGTGCCGCACTACCCCCTGAAAGTCACCTCTGAGAGTAAGGTAACCTGTGCATTTCTCAAACTAGCATAAATAAAAAAAGCTCATCCTCTGCGCATTTTGTATTTGCAGTAGTCTTTGAGAATCTCGCCCCCAAAAGACTTGTTTAGTGTACAGCCCTCATTATTAAATGAGCCTTAACCAGCAACCGGTTTTAGGGCCGGCCTCATCACGAGTTTGGTGGTAACCCTTAAATGCGGTGGTAACACTATTACTGCCGCATTTAAGGGTCTGCCAAATTACGGGCTTGGCGGATTTACCCCCAGCTTTAAGACGATTTTGACGATTTTCGGCGCTATTACCGCCGGTGGTAATACTGCCAGCGGTAATAGCGCCGAATATTCCCCATTGATCCCAATGGGAAATTCCCGAATTGGCTCAATGGGGAATGTGGACTTACCGTTCCGCCAAACCCGTGATCCGGCGCCAATAGCGCCGGGGGGTTTGGCGGTAGGGCTAATAGCCCCGGGTTAGCGCCCAAATCGTGATGAGTTCCTTAGTGTAAATGCTCTCTTCAGCACACTGATCACACGAATAAAGAGGGCCGGTCAGAGTTCAGCATCCAGGGGGTAACAAATATTACTAATGTATATAAAAGGATTACTATAAAATACAACACTACACCATTAAAAGGAAATAAAGCTCCTAACAATTAATCTGCGACTTTAAAAACTAATCGCAAAATTCGTGTGACTAAAAATCAATAATCAGAAACTTTCTTAGGATGTACAACACCTGTGTCAAGGGCTAAGGTGAAAGACTGCTGGAAAAGAATTCCCCAAAAGTTCTAAATGCGTTTCCCGTCATTTTCAAGGTCTGTGATTTTCCATTGGCCGCGCGTGAGCCTGCTGATCTAGCCCAAGGGTAGTTAATAACTCACTACGGAAAGTTTAGCAGCGAAGCAAATGCATACAACGGATTGAAGTCGAACACAATCAGTGTTCCAATGTCCATGCATCAGCAAGAGCCGCACATTAACTAGAAAGGGTGTGAAATGCTTCAGTGTCGCGAGGGAAATGGATTTCTTAGAACTAACCCCGTACACCAACACAGTGGGCTTCAGTCCTGCAAGGCGGCCTGCCCTGCTCACCCTCTAACCTGATAGGTTCTGGTTAGAGTGCTGGCGTGCGCTCCTCAGCAAGGCAACAACCTGAGTTCCAAGGCCAGCATGAGCCCCACTTCACCCAAGATGGCGTACCCTGTGATTTACAATATTAACACCGGAGCACCATACACGTCAATTGTGCCTTCTCCGAGGAGTCTGCCCTTCACTGCCACTGCAGCTGTTCCCCCGTAAACTAATAGGCTGCTGGTGACGGCACCACTCAGCAGTAGGCGAACTCATAGCAGTTTTCCAAGGCTTCCCCCGGGTCCTAATGCGCACCTCTTTTCCATGGAATACTTAAGACAAGGAATTGCTTATGACTGCACTTAGCAGTACACACACTTCACTGCACTTCGCTCGTAGGACAGCTTTTAAAAGCACACACTGCGTGCCTAGCAGGTCTATGCTTCCTGCGGGTTCTAGTGTTGATGGTGCTGGTAGGCACGGCAAAGGAACTCACTTCTGTGACTGCACTTGGAGTGCACTTCCTGAGAGGGTCAAAGGTGTTTGTGGTGTGTGACCCTCCCAAGTGGGTACCCCCTTCAAGGGAATTTGTCCCTACCATGTGTATAGCCCTTTTAACATGGGCCATGACACAGTCCTGGCCCAAACTAATTAAAGGAGCTCCTGCAGGCACGTGCAACAGAACGGCTGCAGACACCCAAAAGGGAATGACTGGTTTTGCTCACATTTAGGCATGCAGGCCCACACCCTGTGAGCACGCGCCTTCAGGTCATGATCCCGTGGGACCCTCGTGCCAGTACGGTGGCAGCGGTCTGCATGGTCATGTGTACAGCTTGCCCTGCCTCCACTAAAGACGTGGTGTCCGGCAACCCCCAGAGGCACTGGGCCTCTCGGGTGCTGATGCCCCATAGCACCCTAGGGTCTGCTGGATGTCCAGAGTAGGCCCCTATGCAACAGTGGTGCCAATACGCCTGATGTTTTCCTTGAGAGGCAATATCTAGATTTTTAGTGCTTATTTGTCAAGTTTTGTTTACTATATTGTTTGTTAATACTAAGATAATGTTATGGTGAGTAGCCCTATTTTCACTCAGGCCATGGTGTGTCTGGATATTAATCTTTTATAACGTGCTCAATACTGGAGACTAGTCTCTAAGCGCAGGACTGGGTTCGAACCTGTGTTGCTCTGCGTTATCTTGCTTCCACAACAAGCATGTTCCCCCTGAGCTATCCTCCCGGCCGGGATATGAAGCTGTTTGGCGGTTTGCATGTTCCATTGGTTTGGAAGAGAAAATATTTACATTATGAGATTTACGTTGGTGATTTCCGACCAGGATAGATCTCATACGTTGGCGATCTCCAACCTAGATAGCTCTCATTTCAGTGGCAAATCTGAGAGCGGTTGGAAATGGTTAGAGCGGAATTGCTGACAAAAGCTGAACAGTGGAGACCTCTGTGTAATTTTTCTGTGGAAGCCGAAGGTGGTCGAGGGAGAAAAGGTGCATAAGTTGACCATGAGGTTATGAACTGTTCCATAGGTCTCCGCAGGAAAGACATGCTTCCTCTAATGTTTGTCTATTACAGGTCCCTATCAGTGCTGAGCTTCATGCAGCCAAACAGTCCGTGTAAGACGGTTTCTGTGTGAGGTAACCCTACAGAAGTCGGGGTGCACCAAAACTTTTGATATCCTTGCAGAGGCGGCGCTTTATCGTGGAGCAATCGCTAAATTTAAATATTGTCCTTTGTGCAGGTCTGTTTACACCAGAATAATTGCATCTCGTATCATTAGTGTTGGAGTCAAGAATGGGCTGCATGCATCAGGGAATCCTCTGAGCAAAGTGCATTGTGTGCTCTTGGGCGAAATTGTTTGTGGCAGCTCCATTGGACAGATTGTACGAAGGGGTTCTATAGTCCCTCAATCAGTCCTCCACAGGGTCTCTGGGAGCTTCCGGGCCCCCTTGAAAAGGATGCGTTTCCCACTTCCCTGTTGGGGCACACACATGGCACGATTCCCTATGTGCGTGCTTTGGTAATGCCAAGCATTCTCCTGGGCAATCGGATTCCCTATTTTGCATGTGGCATACCTTCAAGTAAATGAGGTGATTTCCCCTCCAGCGGGCACACATTTAGTATTACAGAGCTTGGGTTGGGGTCCCTATTATAATCCCAATATGTGCCCCCTACACGCCAAAGAACACAGTGTGCCTTTTGAGCAAAATTAAATAGCCTCCTACTCAACTCACTGACACAAATATTGTGTGTATTTCTTCTTGTTTGATGATGGTTTCAAATAAAACATTTCTCATATTTTTTTATTGTACCTTTATGCGTTGAAGCCGCTACATGTTTTATGTACATTAATGCCTTTTCAAGGTAAGAACTCTGGTCAATATTGATTTTTAAAATGGAGGAAAAGAAAACAAGGACTCGAGTAAAAAGCTAGCCTAATTTAGATATCAAATAACATTCAAAATGTGTCTAGGAGGTTACATTTCTGGTAGCATGTAGTCATTTTAATGTAACTTTATACATTTACACCATTCATAAATAAATCTATATATATCGCTAAAACATTAAAAAACATAGTCTCATCCATGGCTCAGGACAGTATAGAGAAGGGGGGCAGGCAAGGGTACGCGCAGGTGGACGGCATGCGCCCACTTTCATCAGAAGGCTCATGCCATCCACCTTCTGTATCAATGGGGCAGAGGGTCAAAAGAGTAGCGTGTTCCCTTGAATTGATGTTTTGATGTGCACGGCTGTAGAGTGTCAGATTCTCAGGGCAGACATTTACCCACAAGACCACAAGAAAATGTGGCCAAATTGCCTTTGAAATCTCATCTTGAGATGTTGCTCTGCAGCGGTTGTTTTAGGAAAATCTCCTCTGTCTGCTTATTGTTTTGTTTATGATTAATGATCTGTTTCAATTGAATGACATTTCTATATACATAACTTTAAGATATTCTCACTTCCTTTGACGTCACTTCCCATTGGTATCTTAATCAGCCCCCCCTTTTGTTGTAAGGACTTGTGCCCAAGTGTAGAGCTATATTCCGAGTAGCGTGGAAAGGGATGGTTCTCCTAATGTAATGAATATTAAGGTAGGAGCACTGTAGTGTGAAGTATTAATTGGAGTACGTATGGGTGATGGCAAAGGGCTGGATAAAACTGAAAAGTAGTGGTTCATCTCCCAGTTACCTTTTGGTGGCTAAGGATTGTCTCCACAGGTTTTTTCCGGTGACAGGCATATGGGTATTTGAGTGGCTTATTGTAAAGAAGACCGGTGGGGGGGTCTGTACTTCTGCTCTCTATATGGTAGAGGGGAGGCACAGAGGACCCCAGCCAAGATTCTCTAATACGGTAGCGATGGGCGAGCAATCAAGGCCTAGCTTCTCAGGAGGTGATGCAGGCTGGTTCTTAAGTACAGTGTATCCCCAAGCCCCCACAAAGGAATGTCCACACACTGTATTACTGAAAACACAGTCTTTATATAATTAATATTCAAGGGTTATGTACACTTATCACAATAACGCACTTTGTGCTCAGGAAAATCAGCAATGGTAAATATCTACAATTCTAAAGTGGTACCACTAATATTAGACCTCATTAAAGTGCATTCACAATACTGTAGAAATGGCACACAGATCAATAAGAAGGAAACCAGCAATAGAGAGAGGAGAGATAACAGAGGGTTGAAACAATAGGCAGAATACTGGCCCTTGCTACTGGACACAGTTCTGTGTGGAGATCCCCCCACCTGGGCAACCTGCAAAATAAAGAGATATAACACCAGCCCAGTCCAGATATTGTTCAATAGTCTATTTCTCTCCTATAATGTTTTTACCCCCCCAATGTACCTGGTGGAGTCGAGTTCCTCGAAAAGGCGTCGACAAGCGTCGAGGGACTCGCTGTTCGGCGACGGGGAATCGACGGCCCTTCTTGAATGCCTTCCTTTTCAGGCGGGAGGCACGGGGCGTCGAACGTCCGTCGACAAACGAGGCCGAACGTTGTCGAAGAGGCGGCAGCTCCGTCCGAGCGGTGCTCGTCGGCGTCGGGGCGTCGGCGTCCTGCAAGGCGGAGGTGTGCGGGGCACCTCGATGACAATAGTTCTGGACCGCAAAGATTGTAGAGACGGGAGCCCAGCAAGGGCGTCGAGTCGTCCGAGTCTTTGGGGTCGTCGGGTGGCGGGAAACCCACCGGCAGGTTTCTCCTCGGCGCGTTGGTCGTCCTCGACTTTCTCCGGCAGGATAAGCGGTCGACGATGCGGTCGAGAGAGTCCTTCGATTGAAACGTTCTTAGGCAAGGAGCGGACGGCTCCGGTCGTCGGCGGCACGGCGTCAAGTGGTTCCCACGGCTGGGCAACACAACTTCGACGGGCCTCCAGCGGTTACACAGACCTGCGAACCCTGGTCGACGGCAATGGACTTCGACAGCGTCGATGTCCGGGTGCTTCACTTCGATCTCCTCGGCGGTCCCGTCTCGGGTCGGCAGCCTTTCGAGGGTCTGACTTCCAGGGCGCTTCGGCGAAGATTCAGCGGTGCTCGATGGTCCCTCGGAGCACGGGAAGAGGGCGCCTAGCCAGGTCCTCTCTCGGGTCAGCCCTCGACAATTTCGACAACCTTCAGTTCCGTCGAAGCAAATGCCACAGCAAGTCTTCTTCTTCCAGCTGGACGTCGAGGATCAGCAAATCCAGTTACTCTTGAGTGGAGACTCAGCTTCTGAATGCTTCTGAACAATTTCCAGTGGTGAGAGGTCCCCAGATATACTATTCTGTCTCTCATCCACACTGCTGGCACACACACAGCAGCCAATCACACAGAAGGGCATTCATGCAGTCAGTCAGCCAATCAGGCACACAGTGCATTCAGGCCACACTCCTCCCTTTCAGACACTCACAACAAGGAATGTGGATTGGGACAAGTACCCAGCCATTCAACACTACACACTGCATTCAGGCCAGTTTCGGGCAGGGCTGTCTCAGTCTTTGTCTCTCATGCCAGAAACCAGACAACCACAACAAGGAGTGTATATTGGTCACACACTCCATTCACCCAGGTCCCACCCACAGGAGGTACCCACAACATACAGTCACTGGGAAGGCTCCAGTCAGTCTAGCTGGGCCTTCACAACAACACCATATATGGAACTTCCACCCAACAGCCAGTCAGGGGGAAGGGACAGAGTCAGGGCTTCCCAGGACTTTGGGAAAAACAAGATAACAGGCAATAGAAAGCAAGAGGCCACAGGGGCCATCTTGTTTCCTATCAGGAATCAACTGATTCCAATGGCAGGGCCTGGGTATCCCAAAATGGAGGACACCCAGAGCACCTGTCAAATTCAGCATGGAGCTGCCACCAGCCCATACCCTGCTCTGTGGGCCACCCACAGGTGCCCAAAAACATACACTAGGGGCACAGGGTTGTACCCCTACCCATGGGTGCCATAAGGGTATCCCATGGGTCTGTTCACCAAATCAAAAGAGAGCTGCACTGCCAGGAGTCCCTCATGGACTCCTGGGCAGAAAACATGACAGAACACACGGTAAAAACAGAGAAAGGACAAGGATTCAGAGGCCCTGTCCCTCAGATGCATTTCCGGCATCACAGTCGCCCCCCCCAGACTGAGGTGGAGGGTGCCTAATCTCCCACGGGATAGACACCCTCATCCAGACGGTCAACATACCTTCTGGAAAGGCCATCTGCATTATCGTGACTCTTCCCTGGTCTGTGCTCTATGGTGAAGTCTAGCCCTTGTAGGCTAATCGACCACCTGAGCAATTTCGGATTCTCACCCTTCATCTGCATAAGCCACTTCAGGGGCTTATGATCTGTTTGGACCTTGAAGGTGGACCCTGTAAGGTAGGGCCTAAAACGCCTAAGGCTCCAAACTATACTAAAACATTCCTTTTCAACAGTAGCCCACCTAAGTTCTCTACCCTTGAGTTGTCTACTGATGAATATGATAGGATGTTCTCTCCCTTTGTCATCTAACTGGGACAAGACAGCTCCAATTCCGGTGTCGCAGGCATCCGTCTGGACGATAAAGGGTCGGCTGTAGTCAGGCGCACTCAACACAGGTGCCCTACACAGACTTTCTTTCAAGCCATCAAAGGCCCTCTGACAGTCTTCAGTCCAATTAACCTTCCTAGGCTGTTTGGGTGAAGTTAGAGCTGTCAGGGGTGCAGCTATGGTTCCATAGTCTGCCATGAAATTGCGATAGTACCCAGTGAGGCCCAAAAAGGCTCTCACCTGGGTTTGAGTAGTGGGCGTCTCCCAGTTCTGTACGTCCTGTACTTTACTGGAGAGAGGTTGGATTTGACCCCCTCCTACCTCATGACCAAGATAGGTAACTTTCCCCTGAGCTATCTGGCACTTGGTGGCCTTGATAGTGAGGTTAGCCCTTTTCAAGGCCTGCAACACCTTATCCAGATGTGTCAAATGCTCTTCCCAGGTGGAACTGTAGACGGCAATGTCGTCTAAGTAAGCCACACAAAAGGCTTCCAGCCCACTGAGCGCATGGTTGACCAATCTCTGGAAGGTGGCAGGGGCATTCTTCAACCCAAAGGGCATGACCCTAAACTGGTAGAGTCCCTCAGGTGTGGAGAATGCCGTCTTTTCCTTGGCATGGTCCGTCAGAGCTATTTGCCAATAGCCTGAGGTAAGGTCAAAGGTGCTCACAAATTTGGCAGCACCTATAGTGTCCACGAGCTCATCAGCCCTGGGCAATGGGTGCGCGTCAGTTTTGGTGACGGCATTGACTCCTCGGTAGTCCACACAGAACCTCCAATCCTTGGTACCCGCCGGGGAACTTGCCTTGGGGACAAGGACCACTGGACTGGACCAGGGACTGGTGGAGGGTTCAATAACACCCAGATCCAACATCTTGGCGACCTCAGCCTGGATGTGGTTTTTGACGGTATCTGACATACGATAGCTCCTGCTTTTGACAGGCACACTGTCACCAGTGTCAATTTCGTGCTTACACCACGGTGTAAGGCCCGGTGTCAGTGAAAACAGAGGGGCATACTGCTGGAGCAAAGCCCGGCAGGCCCTCTGCTGCTCTGTTGTCAAATCGGGAGAGAGTTGTACTCCCTCCACTGAGCCATCCTGAGGGTTGCTATGCAGCAAATCAGGAAGGGGCTCACTCTCATCCTCTTCTTGCCCTGAAGCTAGCAAGAGACATGAGACCTCTGCTCGCCTGTGGAAAGGCTTGAGCCTGTTGACATGGAATACCTGGGGGGCTACCCCAGAGGCTCCCATGTCCACCAGATAATTGACTTCGCCCATCTTGGAGATGATCCTGAAGGGTCCAGTCCACTTGTCTGCCAAAGCTCTAGGCTTGGTAGGCTCCATCACAAGGATTTCCTGTCCCGGAGTCCAATCCACTTGCGAAGCTTTCAGGTCATGCCAGTACTTATTCAATTCCTGGCTGGCCTTGAGATTTGCTGTTGCCTGACCCATCATTTGTGTCCTCCTCCGCCTGAGGCCTAACACATAGTCCCCCACTTGCTTGGCGGGACCTGGAGGGGTGGCTTCCAAGCCTTCTCGGATCAAGGCGAGGGGCCCCCTCACGGGATGTCCAAAGAGTAACTCAAAGGGGCTGAAACCAACACCCTCTTGAGGTACCTCTCTGTAAGCAAACAGCAGGCATGGCAGGAGGAGATCCCATTTCCTCCTTAGGGGCTCTTCCAAAGCACCTAGCATGCCCTTGAGAGTTTTGTTAAATCTCTCAACCAGACCATTGGTCTGGGGGTGGTAAGAGGTGGAGAACTTGTAGGTTACCCCGCACTCTTTCCACATGGTTTTCATGTAACTAGACATGAAGTTGGATCCTCGGTCAGAGACAACCTCCTTGGGGAATCCAACACGGGTGAAAATGCCCAGGAGAGCCCTGGCAACCACCTTGGCAGTAACAGTCCGAAGGGGTATTGCCTCAGGGTACCTGGTGGCATGATCTACCAAGACCAGGATGAACCGATGTCCACCTGAAGTGGGAGGGTCAAGGGGACCGACGATGTCGATGCCCACCCTCTCAAATGGTGTGCCAACCACTGGTAATGGCTGCAGTGGGGCAATGACCCTGCCTCCAGTCTTGCCAGACAACTGACAAGTTGGGCAGGTCCTGCAGTGGGACTCCACCTCTACTCCCATCCGTGGCCAGTAGAAATGGGCAGAGAGCCTCTGCTTAGTCTTCTTGGTCCCAAGATGACCAGCCAAGGGCACCTCATGCGCCAACTGCAGTAGGAAGGGCCTGTAAACCTGGGGTACCACCAACCTCTTGCGGGCACCAGGTTCGGGCTTAGTGGGCTCACTAACAAGGAGCTCACCCTCCCAATAAATCTTGAATGTCCTAGGCACTTCACCTTGTGCCTGGGACAGGGCCTGTTTCCTCAGGCCCTCGAGAGAGTGGCACTCTCTCTGTCCCTTACAGAAGTCTGCCCGGGAGGGTCCCCCTTCAGCTAACAAGCATTGAAGGTCGGGATGATCCTCCGGGTTGAGAACCTCTCCCACAGGAGAGTCTTCTGTCTCTTCTCCCACAGGAGTTGAGTTTGGGTTTTCCGCTGGACCCAGCCCGTCCGGAGCATGGATCCCATTGGGTGCTGTCGGAACAGCAGGAAGAGAAGGTGTTCCCTCCACAGAGGTGGCCTTCTTGGTCTTCCTTCTTCTTGCCTTAGGCCTCGCCTTTGGCTCGGATACCTGACTCACAGCCAGACCCGGTGTCACCTGTGACCTAGTGACTGCAGCCGCAGTCATGGGAAGACCATCCGAGATCAACCCCAACTCTACTAGATCATTTCCTAACAGAATGTTAGCAGGGACATTGTCCTGAACCAGGACAGGAAGCTTTGCTGTCTTGTCTCCAATCATGAGTGTGACTAGGGCTACAGGCGATAATTTGGGAGGCCCACCAGCTAACCTGGTGGTTTGCAGAGGAGCACCTTCATAGTCCTCTGGCTTGAGCAGGGTCCTGTCCACCACTGTCATGCTTGCCCCAGTGTCTCTCAAACCAGTAGAAGGCTGGCCATTCAAGAGGACACTTCTCAAAAATCTACGGGTGTTCTGTGGGATAGTCGCCAGTACTTCTGCGTACTGGTCCCAGGCCCCAAGGGACACTAAGGAAATCTCTACTGGAGCACCAAATGTGATTCCTGTAGAGGAGGGGAGGACAGTGGCCTCCACCTCAGACACGGGGTAAGGGTAGGTCAGGCTGACAGCCTGTACTCCAAGTGCCTTACCTTTACACTTGGGGTCACCCCTTTTGTGATCCAGAGCCCCACAATCCCAACAAGTGCCAGGAGTGCGGGGTACGGTACTGGAACCACTGGGAACCTGCTTTGCAGCAGGTGGACCACTACTCTTATTCCCACCCACAGAGGACTTATCCCCACCAGATTTTTGGGTCTTAGGAGAGGAAGGTTTTGGTTTACCCGACTGTGATTGCTTTTGGGACTCCTCAGCTTTCTGAGAGGTCCCCTTTTCTTTGTCCTTGTCCTTCCCACTGGAGTCCTTAGGGGACACCCGGTGGGAGACCCACTTGTCAGCCAACCTAGCCAGCTTAAAGGGGTCCAAAATGTTCTGGTCAGCCACATACTGACGCAGCTCTGGTGAACAGGCTTCAGAAAAATGCTCAAAAAACAAGAGGTGGGACAACTCAACAAAAGTTTTCACCTTGTATCCATCAATCCACCCCATCATGTTCATGTGCGCAGTACTCACCCAGTCAACCCAAGACACATTCTCTCTTTTCTTAAATTCCCTGAACCTTTTAAGGTATTGGGCAGGTGTCTTGCCAAACTTGGCAATCAAAGCAGACTTCATACACTCATACTGACCCCTTTCTTCCACACTCAGCTTCAGAATACAGTCATATCCAGTTTGAGGCACTCTGCTTAACAAACACTTAGCCCAATCTCTTTTATCTACATCATGAATTGCACAAGCCATTTCAAACGCTTCAATCCATTGGAGGATATCTGAACCCTCCACAAACACACCAACCAAATCTTTCATAAACTTGGTGGCTGGGGACCTGCCACTCTCAATTGGTCTAGCTGAAGTCTCCACTCTAGCTCTCTCTAGCTGGATTCTCTGACATTCAGTGTCCTTGTCTTTGAGCGCAAGATCCCTATTCTTGAGTTCCACTTGCTGTGCCAGCTCCTCTTTCTTAAGCTCAGCTTCTATTTCCAACTTGCGATATTCAAAGGCCAATTTCATCCTTAATAACTCAAGTTCCATGGAATTGCTGGGGTTTGGAACAGAGGCAGCAGGAATGGTGGCATTCCCAGAAACAGATTCAGCGACAACCCCAGGGGCAGAGTCCTCACTGGTTGCATCCCCCCCTTCATCAAGGGTTTCACCATCAGTCTGGTAGTCCACCAGGGCAGCTATCAGCTCAGCCCTAGACTTATCCACAAAGTCCAACTCCCTGGCTTCACAAGCACTCTGGAGAGCCTCTAAGCTCATCCGAGTCAATTTACCATTTGCAATGGGCTCCATTGCCTGTAATGCAGTTATTTGGTACACACCCAAACCTTAATCTAATAAAGTGCGGATATTTTGTAAGTGGCACGGTTATACACTGAGTCTTAAAACCATAAGCATCCCACCGCTGCCACCAGCTTTGTAAAGAAGACCGGTGGGGGGGTCTGTACTTCTGCTCTCTATATGGTAGAGGGGAGGCACAGAGGACCCCAGCCAAGATTCTCTAATACGGTAGCGATGGGCGAGCAATCAAGGCCTAGCTTCTCAGGAGGTGATGCAGGCTGGTTCTTAAGTACAGTGTATCCCCAAGCCCCCACAAAGGAATGTCCACACACTGTATTACTGAAAACACAGTCTTTATATAATTAATATTCAAGGGTTATGTACACTTATCACAATAACGCACTTTGTGCTCAGGAAAATCAGCAATGGTAAATATCTACAATTCTAAAGTGGTACCACTAATATTAGACCTCATTAAAGTGCATTCACAATACTGTAGAAATGGCACACAGATCAATAAGAAGGAAACCAGCAATAGAGAGAGGAGAGATAACAGAGGGTTGAAACAATAGGCAGAATACTGGCCCTTGCTACTGGACACAGTTCTGTGTGGAGATCCCCCCACCTGGGCAACCTGCAAAATAAAGAGATATAACACCAGCCCAGTCCAGATATTGTTCAATAGTCTATTTCTCTCCTATAATGTTTTTACCCCCCCAATGTACCTGGTGGAGTCGAGTTCCTCGAAAAGGCGTCGACAAGCGTCGAGGGACTCGCTGTTCGGCGACGGGGAATCGACGGCCCTTCTTGAATGCCTTCCTTTTCAGGCGGGAGGCACGGGGCGTCGAACGTCCGTCGACAAACGAGGCCGAACGTTGTCGAAGAGGCGGCAGCTCCGTCCGAGCGGTGCTCGTCGGCGTCGGGGCGTCGGCGTCCTGCAAGGCGGAGGTGTGCGGGGCACCTCGATGACAATAGTTCTGGACCGCAAAGATTGTAGAGACGGGAGCCCAGCAAGGGCGTCGAGTCGTCCGAGTCTTTGGGGTCGTCGGGTGGCGGGAAACCCACCGGCAGGTTTCTCCTCGGCGCGTTGGTCGTCCTCGACTTTCTCCGGCAGGATAAGCGGTCGACGATGCGGTCGAGAGAGTCCTTCGATTGAAACGTTCTTAGGCAAGGAGCGGACGGCTCCGGTCGTCGGCGGCACGGCGTCAAGTGGTTCCCACGGCTGGGCAACACAACTTCGACGGGCCTCCAGCGGTTACACAGACCTGCGAACCCTGGTCGACGGCAATGGACTTCGACAGCGTCGATGTCCGGGTGCTTCACTTCGATCTCCTCGGCGGTCCCGTCTCGGGTCGGCAGCCTTTCGAGGGTCTGACTTCCAGGGCGCTTCGGCGAAGATTCAGCGGTGCTCGATGGTCCCTCGGAGCACGGGAAGAGGGCGCCTAGCCAGGTCCTCTCTCGGGTCAGCCCTCGACAATTTCGACAACCTTCAGTTCCGTCGAAGCAAATGCCACAGCAAGTCTTCTTCTTCCAGCTGGACGTCGAGGATCAGCAAATCCAGTTACTCTTGAGTGGAGACTCAGCTTCTGAATGCTTCTGAACAATTTCCAGTGGTGAGAGGTCCCCAGATATACTATTCTGTCTCTCATCCACACTGCTGGCACACACACAGCAGCCAATCACACAGAAGGGCATTCATGCAGTCAGTCAGCCAATCAGGCACACAGTGCATTCAGGCCACACTCCTCCCTTTCAGACACTCACAACAAGGAATGTGGATTGGGACAAGTACCCAGCCATTCAACACTACACACTGCATTCAGGCCAGTTTCGGGCAGGGCTGTCTCAGTCTTTGTCTCTCATGCCAGAAACCAGACAACCACAACAAGGAGTGTATATTGGTCACACACTCCATTCACCCAGGTCCCACCCACAGGAGGTACCCACAACATACAGTCACTGGGAAGGCTCCAGTCAGTCTAGCTGGGCCTTCACAACAACACCATATATGGAACTTCCACCCAACAGCCAGTCAGGGGGAAGGGACAGAGTCAGGGCTTCCCAGGACTTTGGGAAAAACAAGATAACAGGCAATAGAAAGCAAGAGGCCACAGGGGCCATCTTGTTTCCTATCAGGAATCAACTGATTCCAATGGCAGGGCCTGGGTATCCCAAAATGGAGGACACCCAGAGCACCTGTCAAATTCAGCATGGAGCTGCCACCAGCCCATACCCTGCTCTGTGGGCCACCCACAGGTGCCCAAAAACATACACTAGGGGCACAGGGTTGTACCCCTACCCATGGGTGCCATAAGGGTATCCCATGGGTCTGTTCACCAAATCAAAAGAGAGCTGCACTGCCAGGAGTCCCTCATGGACTCCTGGGCAGAAAACATGACAGAACACACGGTAAAAACAGAGAAAGGACAAGGATTCAGAGGCCCTGTCCCTCAGATGCATTTCCGGCATCACACTTATCTGTTTAGGAAAGGTCAGGGCTGGTTGGTTGGCTCTTATTCACATGAAGAGAAACCAGAATGATGTGTAGTCTGTAGAGTGATGGTCCAGATCCTCCATCCAGGGAAGTCATTTCACCAAAATGCCAGGCGGAGTGGAAGTGACATCACACGACCCTTGACCTCTGATGAAATCGCAGCAAGTGATGTAATTTCCCCCCACCTCAAAGTGATATCACGGGAAGCGATGGAACACAACCTTTCACCCCTTGACAAAGCTAGAAGTGGAATGACATAGCATTGATCCTAAGTACACTATGAAAAATATAGTTATGCTATTACTGTAATGTGATATATATTGCATACAAGAATGAATCACCATATGTATTGTTAATATCTGTGTGTATAGGCCCATATTACCAAATTACTGTGAATGTAAGCAGACGTCCAAGGCCAAATAATAATAATGTGTTATTATTTAGCACTTATGCTTAAGCACTTTAGTTTATATAGAACAAATATACATACAATACCACTGAACATGTGTTGGTACTCATTTATCAACCTCAGAAGCATAAAAAGGCTGAGTTGGCTTTGCTGGGATTCTAACCTGCAACCTGCAGATCATACGCACAGGGCAGGAGCCCTCTTACCATCACCCCCAGCAAGGTGTTCGTCTAACATATATGAGGAGCACGACCCACCCGATCCTGCCTCTGCTGCACTGAGCTGCAGCCCATCTTCCCTGGGAAACCCTGACCGAATATCAGACGTTGCCGCAATTTGCAGTTGATCCACCGACATCCGTGACCCACTCCACAAGCGAGGGTAAGCTGCCTCTGCCATTAGCAGCCACGAGTTAACACCTAAAAAGGCTGCTTTTGTTATTGTTAGGCCTGCTGCCTAGCAACAAGCGTTACAGCGATCCACGCTGATAGGGCCGGATTCCCTGTTAAGCCCCATCGTCACGACCGGAAGGCGTTAGCCAGCTCGCAACACAAGGCGCACACTATAAGGCGCTTGCTTGTCTCTGGCCTGTCTACGGCCGCATCAAGGGCGCTAAGTCTCGTTCGCACCCTACTTCTTATCTAACCTTGCCTTTGGTCCCCGTTCTAGTCCTTCGGCACTCTACCATTGTTGCATAGTCAATTGGCGCCAGGAGACACGCAGCTCTTAGGAGCACAGACCGCTGCATGCCTACCGCCTGATCACCAGTAACTCCACACACAGCATATCGGTCCTATTTGTCGCAGTGATCCGCAGTTCAGAACTCCTGCCACACTCACCTGCAAGTTGCCCGCCTTTCATCTCCACGTACAGCCAGAAGCTTCTTACTGTGTGTCTCGCCTATGATATACCACATTAGATGCCAACACATGTTTTTGGCCATTGTGGACCACAGTACTTCATTTGCATGGCTTCAACTGTATTATCTTTACATTGCCACCAGCCTTATTGGCCAATAGCCATTGTGCCTACTACCTACCTAAGACCCCATGGTCGATGCAACCGTGTTGCCTGTTATTCACCTGAGACCCTATGGTCGCTAGCCATTGTGTTCACCTGAGACCATATGGTCGCTAGCCTGTTATTCACCTGAGACCCTATGGTTGCTAGCCATTGTGTTCACCTGAGACCCTATGGTCGCTAGCCATTGTGCCTGTTACTCATCTGAGACCCTATGGGCGCTAGCCATTGTGCCTGTTACTCACCTGAGACCCTATGGTCACTAGCCATTGTGCCTGTTACTCACCTGAGACCCTATGGTCGCTAGCTATTGTGCCTGTGACTCACCTGAGACCCTATGGTCGCTAGCCATTGTGTTCACCTGAGACCCTATGGTCATTAGCCACTGTGTTCACCTGAGTCCCTATGGTCGCTAACCATTGTATACACACTCTCCCACCACCTACAAATGCCTCCCACCACCACTACGCACACCACCCCGCCCATGGCCATATCACAATACGTCCACCTCCCAACTCTGTCCAACCTCATCGCACTATCCCTACTACTCTAGGCTTCCCTCCCTCCACGCTGCCTGTGCCAACAAATTCTCCCCTTCCTCTCTCTCTGCTTCTCCACCCTTCCTACATCCACCATACTCCCATTCTAAATAATTCACTCCTCTCGGCACCCAACATGTTCTCAAGAGTGTCCAGACTCCGATCACGCACAACACTCACACCTCTTCTCAGCCTACCCACTGCCACACCCTTGAGAAACCTCAGGCTATGCTCACGAACCCCCAACACCACTTCACCTAAACTCTGCCACCTACCACTTGTAACATCTCCCTTCACCACTCATCCTAATACCACATCACCTCACAAGCACAATGCACTCGCCAAAACACCTATCCACCTACCATCCCCGCACAACCCCACCTACCCTACAGCAACACCTTCCTCCTCAACCCTCGCAAAAAGCACCACCCGACCCTCACTCAAATGCACCCTAATAAATGCACGATCCCTCTCAGCCCACGCTCTAGAGATTAACAACCTCATCTCTGCGCACATCTAGATGTACTCGCCATCATTGAGACATGGATCCACGAAGTTTCTGGGCCTGTCATCTCCCTAGCCCTACCCCACGGATTCTCCATTCTCCGCTCCGACAGACTCCTCTCCAAAGGAGGTGGAGTAGCCCTCATCACAAGAGATTCCCTCTCCATTAGACAATGCCACCATCCATGGAAGGGAAACACTGACCTTCTCTCAGCCAAACTCGCCTTATCTCCCAACTGCACAATCAACACACACCTCACCTATAGGCCTCCGGGCTCACCACACGATTTCAAAGGACAACTCCTTCACGTACTCAGCAACAATCTCAAAAGCTCCACAAAAACTCTCCTATTAGACGACCTCAATTTAGGACTGGGTGACCCCAAAGACAAAGCAGCCACCACCCTACCAAAGAAACTAAAAGACCTTAGCTTCACGCAAAAAGTCACAGATCCAACACACTGCAAGGGCCGCACCCTCGATTGGGTGGCTGACCATAACTGTTCCATCTCCATCACCTCCAACTCTGCCTTCCCATGACCCGACCACTACTGCATCCAATTCACCATCCCTACCACACACATTTCAAAAACCCTCACCTATGCTCCCCCAGCTCTAGTCAGAAGCTCAAAAAATCTAACTAAAGAAAACATCAAACCTTTCCTTGATATCCTTCAACTCAGACCCCTTTTCTCCAATGACCCCAGCACTCTCGCCAATATTTACACCGATACTCTCACCAAAGCAGTGAACGCTATTGCCCCACTAGAAAACAAAAAGGAAAAAAGTCCATGCAGACTAACTCATATTTCACGGATGATCTACAGGCATTGTGCTCAAGCAAACGTGCAGCACTATCCAATTGGCAATCCAACCCAAATGACTCCACCAAATCAGAATTCAAAAACATCTCCAACCAATATAAACACGCCATATTTATGGCTAAATCTAACTCGTTCAACTCAGAAATCACCAAGGCCAATTCTCAATCCAAAGAAATGTTCACCATCTTCTGTGACCTCATTACCCCCCCCCACCAGCCCAGATGAGATAGTCAAAGAAAAAGCATGGTGCACTAGTATCCGAGCAGCCCTACTCAACAAAATCGAACTCCTCCAACAAAAAATGCAAGCACACTCCTTGGCTCTAACTACGCCCATCCCACAGCCAAACCGCCCCACCGAAACTGAACCTACCTTCTCATTCCGTGACATCACTGAAAAGGAAGTCTGCGACCTCCTTATCCACCTCAAGCCTACCACTTGCAAAGCAGACATCTGTCCCCCATCCATCATTAGACTGTGCCGACTCCCTAGCTCCCCTCCTAACTGCATTAATTAATGTGTCCTTCTCTAAAAACACTGTTCCCCTAGCCTCAAAGAAGCCTGGGAACACCCACTTCTAAAAAAAACCACTCTCGACCCATCATCCCCTACCAACTACCGACCCATCACCACCATCCCCTTTCTTCTAAAAATTCTAGACAAAGCAGCCCACAACCAAATCCAGCACTTCCTAGAAACTAACACCATTCTAGGGAAAAGGCAATTTGGTTTCCGTAAAGGCCATGGTACAGAAACCGCACTCCTAGACCTCAAAAACCAAATAACCTCCATCATGGTTAGGGGCAAACCTGCCCTCCTCCTACTCCTAGACCTCTCGGCCGCCTTTGATCTTATAGATCACAAAACCCTTACCACACACCTCACCCAGGCTGCCCACGTCTCTAACAACGCCTCCCCCTGGATAACATCTTTCGTTGAAGGTAGAACAATGAAAGTATTCTCAGAGCAAGCTAATGCAGACCCATCTACCATCCACTGCGGAGCCCCACAAGGCTCCTGCACTGCCTCCACCCTCTACAACCTATTTACTAAACCCCTTTTTGATAAACTTGACTCTTAAGGCATAGCCTACACAAACTATGCCGATGACACACAGGTACTTCTACCCCTCACAGGCACATACGATAAGGACGCCACAGCCCTCACAAGGATATACTCCATCATCCAAGTCTGAATGGCAGTCAATGGTCTGTGCCTAAACGGGGATAAAACGGAAATCATCATCATGGGCATAAAAAAACTGTCCAAACTCAACCAACAATACAGCAACTTTTCCATAGATAACACCTCCATCCTTGTCTCCTCCTCAGTCAAAACATTAGGGGTCTATCTAGACTTCACGCTATCCATGACAAGACAAGTCAGTGCCATACCCTCTACATCTACAACCACTACCAAACTCATATCCGCAGTCTCACCTTTCCTATTGAACCAAAACTGCCTATCCATAGCTAGAGTTACAATAGGGGCCAGACTAGACTACTGCAATGTTCTCCGAGCTGGTACCTCCATCAAAAACCTCAACCGCCTCCAAACTGTCCAAAATAATGCTCTCAGAGCAGCCCTCAGAATCCCAAAAAGAGACCACATCTCACAGGCCAGAAGAAACGCCCACTGGCTTCCCATTAGAGAAAGGATCACATTCAAGACTCTCACACTAACGCACAAATGCCTGAACCTCTCTGCCCCAACATATCTCTAGAGACACATCGTCTCGCTCTAAAAGAATCAACCACACCAACAAACTGTGCATCCCTCACATCCACAGAGCTAAAGCGGGGGGTATTGGTTTCCCACCCATTGCCCCCACATTTTGGAACTCTGAAAAAACTCAGAGCAGAGACCTCACTCACTGATTTACGCAAATCTCTCAAAACCACCCTTTTCACCTAACACTGCTCCCTCATCCTGAAACCATATCTGTACCATGTAAAAAATGTATCATAACATGTACATTTGTATCTATGTTACAACTAAGAAACCATATCTGTACCATGTAAAAATAAAATTGTAGCATAACATGTAAATTTGTATGTATATTGCAACTAAGCCCAACTGTCTGTAACAGTGCCACAATACCCTCGGGCTGTTGTGCGCTTTATAAATTCTAAATAATAAATAAATACACACATCGTAGCAGTGAGTGCTCACCTCACTGAGCTATTTTACCGGCTATAGTAAAATGAGCATTTACATGTCTGAATGTTCTCAACATCAGAAAGCAAATTACACTCTGTAGTGGATACCATTAAACTGGTAACTGAGATTTAACAGCAGGCCAGTTCATATGCAGGTCTGATGCAAAGTTGGCCACAAGTCAAGCCTGCGTGGATCTACTTTACTGCTTCAGAGGTTGGCAACATAGATACCATTGAGAGGGTTCATAACTGTGTATTAAAGAATTTAGAGCAGCACACTCATACGGCATCCCGTACTCTGGGCACTCTTAAATGCAAACAACCTTCCTGAACAGCATGCCAGGAAACATAGACACACTACAACAAAGCATTAATTGTGGCACAATTAAATCAAGGGCCTCTATATGTGCTATGGTCAAGCATTTCTACACTGTAAACAAGCTTTTAGGCCAACGTATTTTGTCAAGTGACCGAGGACACCGAGATGGAATGTCTTGTGATGATCGTAACAGTGACAATGGCAAAAAAATATGCTATAATTGCAACTTGCGAAATTAAAAATACATAGTCCAAAATTATTTGTTATTCCTATTTTTCTTATTTAGGGTCACTGCTCAGTGTTACTTTTGTAGAACCCACCCCCCCTTTTTTGCCTGAATAAGAAAGTCAGACACTCCAGAAACAAAGAGCCACATGACACTAGCCACAGCCCAGGACCTTCGATTTAAAAAAAAAACAATCTAAAAAAAAAAAACATTTTTTAAGGTGTAGGAAGGGAGACTACAGGGGTCACAGTTATTACACCCGGCAAACCCCAAAATTGCATCCCTGCCCCCATCTTGGAACATTTAAAATATTGGTTATTTGTTGGATATATTGAATCATATTGTATGCAATGTGACTAACACCTCATGGAAACTGTTATGTAATAACCAACTGTGTAGGTAGCATGGCATCTGGGTATTAAGCAGTCTACCATCTTGTAACAATGTTGATGTAGATTTGATTTTTATATAAAATAAATGTAATTGAAGTAATAGTTCATATTTATAGTATTTTAAGATCACTCTCCTTTTTAACAGACGTTTGTCACAATTGGCAGAAAAAATCAGGATAGAGAAGTGAAACTGAGAGGGGGAAATAAGCATTATAAAAATGTAATTTCAGGAGATGAATACATTGTGGGTGGGCACCTAGACATATTCACAGAAGATGGAGGCGAATACATAATTCTGTGACCAAAACCCTTTTTGCAGGAGATGGATTTCCCTGTACAAGATCACCTTCCTTAAAGCGAAGGCGTACCTGTCAAATAAAAGAGAAAGCTCTTATCACTAAGGTACTCGTCTTGATCCTTAAAGACGTAGGCAGCCTACAAGCCCTAGCTCTGAGAATAGCACCTGTACAAGGTAGGGAAGATGGCTTATTGAGGTCTCCCTCCGGTACAATTGAGAAGTTCTGAATGACATCGATCGTCCATGAACTGGAACTAGAGGAGGTTGAGAACGGTTTAAACTCCTCCAGTTGCTTAGAGTCACCACTTGATCCTATGCCACCAAAAGGAGCAAAAGATATTTTCTGCTGGACAGACGCAACATAAGGGACTTGAATAACTCCTGGTTGACCTCTGGTTTGGTCAGAATCTTGTGAAAACGTGCCTTGATTTGTCCACTTCTGAATAAAGCCAAATTGAGCCCAGGCGTCAGGAGCAATTTCTGTCCAATCCCCAGTTGCCATACCTCAGACAGCTGGAATGGGTTGTGACCTACCACCTCAGAAGCATTTTATTGAGATGAACACGCTTTTGGACACTGCTCAACTGGGTTTTTGACGGCCCACAGCCTGAGCTTTGCTTGACTCAGCCTTAGCTCTGGCTGGCAGGCTGTTAAAGGCCATGTCCGCCACCCTGGCAGGGCATGAAAGCCATAGTCTTATAGAGCGCTTACATTCTCAAGGACTCTGTGGCACAGGCCATGAGTGGCTAGCCTCTTTTCTTTGCCCCACCAACCACAATATGCTCTTTTGCCTCAACCCCTCAAGACCGGTCGCATGTGGGGTGCCACATTCATGCTCGTTGTCGCCACTCCTATTTAATGTTTATATTCAACCATTAGCACAACTGTGTAGACAGGGTCCCTATGCTGTTCCTACTTTCTGAGCTACGTGTATGACACCCAATTTCTGGTGACATTGTCCAATGCAGAGGTTCCGTCATGTACGTGGAGATAGTGTTGGATGGCCATGAAGGGCTAGATGGATGCCAATTCTTTAAAGATCAACTATAACAGGAATGAGGTGCTGCCAATAACGCAAGCTGTGGTGTGGTGAGGAACTATGTTATAATCATTGACCCTCAGATTTCGTTAAAAGCGCAAGTCTCGCTGGTGGTAAAGTCGTGTTTATCCAGCCGAGAAAATTAAAACGTCTATTACCCCATCTATCTTGCCCTCGTATGAGGTCACGGCTGTGATGAATTTGTGCCCTCACTGCTAGACATAGATCTACCTGAGGGGTTAATCAGCTGGCTACTGAGAGCTGTGACGCCTGTGGCCAGCTTGCTACTGGAGGTCAGAAAGTAGAAGCGTATTTCATCAGCTCTGGCCTCGCAGAACTGGCTTCCAGTAGCAGAGTAAGTGATGTTTAAAGCAATGTGTAGGGTTCACAAGGCCATTTTTGGTCCGAGAACAACAGTCTTGACTCACTGACTACTCTGACTCACTGACTACTCTAACTCACTCACTGACATACAATTAGACAACTTACATCACAGTCTCTGTCTACTTACTGTGTTGTGAGTCAGGAGAGCAAGAATTTGGGGTGGGGGGGGTAGATCTTTCTGTAACCAAATGTTCAAAAAGTATAATACTACTAGTACATTTTAGGAATTAAGCCAACCTCATTATTATTATTATTATTATTATTGCTATTATATATTTTTATAATAAGCCTAGCTCCTGAGCAACAAAGCAAAACAATGTAGGAAGAATTTAACAAGTCATAAAGGAAATATTAGTAATTATTATCACTTTACAGTATCCAGATATCCAGATGGAGGTGTGCACTAGATAACCGGAATCTAGATTATGCCAAGGAGTTGCTGGGAGAGCTAGGTCTTCAGTTCTTTCCTAAACTAAAGGTGTCTTGGAGCAGTCCCGATTGCCACCGGCATGGAGTGCCAGAGGACGCTGGCATAGCGTAAGAAAGAGAGTCTCCTAGTTCTCTTCTTGCGAGCCAATCTCGTTTCCTGTCTGATGATGGTCTTCTGCCAGATGACCATGTGCCATCCAGTATTTTATTTAGTTTGGCTGTCAGGTAGGCCGGTGAACTGGGGTACGCTGCCTTATAAGGGCGGTGGGGGGGGGCACACAGTTTTGAACCCGATCCAAGCCTGGATGGGGAGCCAGTGAAATTAGGGACGTGATTATTTATGCAGAGGGCAGCACATCTGCTCGCAACTGAATCATCTTGACGTTGGCCCTTCTCTATATCCTCTAGACCATCAGTATTAAAAAGAGGGGCGTGGCCCTGTGCAGTCACGGCCTCATGTTCAGGGGGTCACGCACCCACAGTCGGAAAGTAAAACAATGTTTTTTCTTTTTTTTTTAGTCTAGCATCCAGCGTCTAGAGTTCAAACTTAAAAACAAATAATTCCTGGCATCAGGGGTGTCAAATGGAAAAGAATGTTATGGGGCATGTAGAAATTACCCTGAGGTTTTTGGTTTTACCCGGTATAAGAGAAGATAAATGCGTGCTTCTCAGTGGACATTTCTTTTCATATCAACATTTTCAGTTTGTGCCCTATGTTTTGGAGACAACAGTGTGAGTGTGGTCAGGTTGGGATGATAATTGTATGCAAATACATTAGGTATACAGCGCTTTGGCGAAAGCGCTATATAAATAACAAATCATTATCATAGCTATTATTTTAGTTTGGATCTAAAAGCCAAACTGAACCCAAGATGGCAAAAGAACCACGATAAACCATTTGTCAAAACACAAACCTGTACCTACTGTTCTGTCACCCCACCCCACAATAAAACCCTCACCTTGCATCCTGCCTCTCTGACCCCACAACACAAGGCCCATATATACAATCCTGCCTGCCCACCCTCCAAAACACACAAACCTCATTACTGGAATCCTGCCTTCCCGCTGCAACTCTCAGACCCTCAACACAAAAAGCATTGCTTTAATTCCAAGTTTGGCAGATACTGCCCATTGAAGTAAAATAATCTTCCCAGGATCACACATTCTACAAAATCAGTGACGTCTGGATATGAACCCAACCTCCACTTTAGAGACTTGGAAATATAGCTCCTCTGCTCTACAATACAACTATGTGTTAATGTTTGAATTTAAAGAGCTAAAATAGTACTCTGCTTTCATCTGATTGCTGATATCCTGAACCCTACTAAATAGCTGTGGCTGTTTAAAAAGTATGTTTAATACCGTTCTCTTTGAGTAAAAGGGTCATCATAGCCTGCACACTGGTGACATACTGAAACATTCCATTCTGCCTCTTTAAGTTCTAGTACACTTGGGAATTGTTTCTTAGCATACTGAGTGTTAGTGGCCTTCTCAGTTTTTAGAACATAAATGGATCATACAGAAACACATCATCTGTCGCCGGTGTCCAGTAAAAAATACCATGCCTTCCACCTGAGCCCCCCAGTTCCAATTGCAAACTGTTTGACGTTTGACCCAATTTTCTTTTAAAGGGTGCTCTAATATGCAGAATTTTAACCGAGTATTTTAAAAAAGTCCTGGGGTGAGAACCCCTCCTAAACCCCTTTGATTGGTTCATGCCCCCTCGCTACGCTAGGTCGCTATGACATATCTGGGGGAAATATTTATGGCCCCCACTTAAAAGATTCAAGAGCCACTACTGGCCCTGGGACTGTTCTGGGAGCAGGGTGGGGGAGGCCTTGGACTGTGCTGGGAGCAGGGTTGGGGGGAGCCATGGGACAGTGGTTGGAGCGGGGTGGGGAGAGGCCAGGGTCTGTGGTGGGATGGGGCGGGGAGAGCCCAGGGCCCGGACTAGGAGTGGGATGAAGGAGTCCAGAGACTGTGATGGGAGCAGGTGGGAGAGCCTAGGGACATTGGTGGGAGCAGGGTGGGGAGAGGCAAGGCTCTGTGGTGGGATGAGGTGGGGAGAGCCCAGGGCCTGCACTAGGAGTGAGACAAAGGAGTCCAGAGACTGTGATGGGAGCAGGTGGGAGAGCCCAGGGACTTTGGTGAGAGCAGGGTGGGGAGAGGCAAGGCTCTGTGGTGGGATGGGGGGGGAGAGCCCAGGGCCTGCACTAGGAGTGAGACGGAGGAGTCCAGAGACTGTGATGGGAGCAGGTGGGAGAGCCCAGGGACTTTGGTGGGAGCAGGGTGGGGAGAGCCCAGGCTCTGTGGTTGGGTGGCCTGGGGAGGGGAGAACCCAGGGCCTGCACTAGGAGTGAGACGAAGGAGTCCAGAGGCTGTGATGGGAGCAGGTGGGAGAGCCCAGGGACTTTGGTGGGAGCAGGGTGGGGAGAGGTCAGGCTCTGTGGTTGGGTGGGGTAGGGAGAGCCCAGGGCCTGCACTAGGAGTGAGACGAAGGAGTCCAGAGATTGTGAAGGGAGCAGGTGGGAGAGCCCAGGGACTTTGGTGGGAGCAGGGTGGTGAGAGGTCAGGCTCTGTGGTTGGGTGGGGTAGGGAGAGCCCAGGGCCTGCACTAGGAGTGAGACGAAGGAGTCCAGAGATTGTGAAGGGAGCAGGTGGGAGAGCCCAGGGACTTTGGTGGGAGCAGGGTGGGGAGAGGCAAGGCTCTGTGGTGGGATGGGTTGGGGAGAGCCCAGGGCATGGACTAGGAGTGGAATGTAGGAGTCCAGAGACTGTGATGGGAGCAGGTGGGAGAGCCCAGGGATTTTGGTGAGAGCAGGGTGGGGAGAGGCAAGGCTCTGTAGTGGGGTGGGGAGAGCCCAGAGCCTGCACTAGGAGTGAGACGAAGGAGTCCAGAGATTGTGAAGAGAGCACATGAGATAGCCCAGGGACTATTCTGGGAGCAATGTGCAGCAACAGCATGCGATAGTTCATTGCCATTTGGACTTACTGTTCATTTGGTATTTGTTGGGGGTCTGGTTTGCCTACAGTTCGCTCAAGGGGGCCGAGTCCGAAAAAGTATGAAGACCACCGTTCTAGACGAATATGTGCACTCTATGAAACCATAATACAAACACAAATGTAACTTTAAAAAAGCATGAACTCGCCTGGCTTGACCTTTAAATTGGCAACAGGGAATGTGTTGCTATAGGTCCAGAGCTGACATTTCCTCTCATGGGACATTTAACAGCATCGCCTTTCTTCTAAACCCCCAAACTCGTATTCCCTACTCTCTGACCCGCCCCCAAAAAGGCCACAGAAAAATGTGGTAAAATATCTCGCAGCCGAACGGCGGCAGTGACATGAGGGAGATGCCGTGGCTCCTCGACCTGCTTATGCAGAGTATGCCTGTTTGTTTTGACTGCTCTCTGGCTATGGGCCCGGGGCCTCGCAGGCATATCACAAGCTGCCTTTTGCAGTGTGTTTCTTGGCTTAGTGATCGCCTGATAAACAGGTGAAACCAGGACATAAAGCGTCCTGTGTGGTTTAAGACAAAAGCCCACCACAACATAAAAAAATAGTGCACAAAAAATACAGAGCAGCTGCCTGCGACTGGCGTCAGATGTCAGCAGGCGGCAATCTAACGGGCTTTTGTCACGCGGTGTGTACAGGAAAGAGGATTAGCCTGCACTGGAGTTGTCCTCTGTCAATAACATTAATCTAATCTACAGGGCAATTGGAGTCACCTGGGCCAGAGGTGTGGGGGAAAGAACACGGGAACCAAGGCGCGCGAAGGGGCGGCAGGACACCGTGAGTATTAATAGTTCATGTGATTAAGAGTATTAATAGAAACGGTGTTGTGTTTGTGTTCACAATTTAAGGTGAGCAGGGCATAACCCGCTCAGCAAGGACAGTGCTTGTTCCCCAGCTGCCTCAGACGTGGCAGTACCCTTTTGAGCCTGTTATTGTTTCGCTCTCAGCAATGCCACCATGCAGGTGGCGTACAAAACACAAGTGCCGCAAAGAACAGAGGCACTGCCCCTGCCCCAGGCACAATTTACAACTTGGAATGCACAATCAGCTAGTATACAGGTGCCCGTGTCACTAACTGCACAGTGATAATGTGCTCTGCCTGCAGCTGGGGATGAATAGCTGGCCAGATAGTAGAGTGAGCTAAGCGCTGGCCCCTGATATCTGTGTGCAGCCTGCTGTGGCAGGTTCGAATCATGGCAGGGTCAACTCAGCCTTTCATCCTTCCGAGGTTGATAAATTTAGTACCACTGTGTGGGAGAATAATGTCTTCTGTTATTTCAGCGCTCTGAGACGTATGGTTGTGTAGAGCTACATAAGAAAAAAAATATTATTATTATTGTGCAGTCACATGTGTTACTTTGCATATGTCCCACCACATTGGCTACAACTAGAGCTATGTAGTCATCCAATAAAAATACACTCACTAAATAAATGTACAGTGTTATATACACTGCAGATCCTCTCAGGACCAAGTAAGTTCTTTACACTCTTGTAGCCGAGATGTTGCAGCTCCTGCCGTAAACGCTGATGGCTGCGTTAGCCTCGTGTCTCGTGAGCCTCCAGTATCTAACAACAAAAATGGAAAAATGTTGCCAGCAACCGTTAAGTCCTCCTTGCTTACCATCTCCAATACACTCTCCGAATGCTCCCTGTATGAACACCCGAGCCCGAAAGTAACTATGCCTATCACTAGGAATATAGGGGTTGTTATGCAAACAGAGAATGTATGTGTGGATTTGGCTTGCTCCGGGGCCGAAAGATCTTACATCGATTCCGGAGCTGGTCTACATAATATTGCCTCTTTGGGACTTTGTCCCTCTACTTTATTGGAAAAACCACATCCTGGAAATCTAATAATGCAAGGAAGTGGCGAAGAGTGTGCCCGCTCTCCAATGGCAGACGTGGCTGGAGACTTGGTTTCTCCCAAACCCAGTTATTCAATATACCTCAGTGTTTCGGATTCTCCGGCTGCTTCTCAGGAAAGAGCCGTCGGTATTTCCAGTGACGAGGTCTTTCACAATGTTATTTTGCCTAATGATGCTAAGGCCAACCTAACTGCCTTGCCCTCTGCAATTCTCCCTATAACTGACCTTCTTAAATTCTCGAGTGCACTATCATCGGCACATATCACACAGAATCGCCGAACTCTCTAGATATTGCAGACAAGCTGATAGCTGACCTAGCCCAGATCAACAAAGATCAGCATGATCAGCAAGCTGTGATTACAACCCAAGTTAATCCTTTATGTACGTCCCAAATGGAAACACCTGATGCTCAAGTCACCGGCCCTGATGCTAAGACCAACCCTACAACTAGAAAAATAGCCGGCGATAAACGTAGGAGGATCCAAGTCAGCAGTTCTCCCACCATGCAATGTTCTCAGCGAAAAAGCCAAAACTGGGCTTAAGAGCAGCTGCGTGTAATACAAAAAATGGACCAGTGCCCTTGGAATCTGAACCTCAAGTTCAATCTATGAAGACTACTGACCAGCGGTTCTCAGACCCGTCTGCATCAGACACTTCTTCGTCCGACTCCTCAATAATGGAGCGCCCTTATCCTAAAATTAGGTCAAGTAGACAACATTATCGGCACCAACAAGGAAGAGACAACTGGAACTCTAAGGCCTCTCGAGAATTACACTCAGACAAAGATCTTCAGGCAATCATCATGGCATCTATGGGCATGTCCATTGCTCCCTTCATTAAGCTTTATGAATATATTAATGAAAATATTAAAGATCTTACAACATTGACCGCACTCCTCAACACTAAACGAATCGACGTTGAGAGGAAGGGAATTGTCTGTAAAGAAGATTTAGCCACCATAAGTAGCAAAATGGACTTCATGACAAAGACCATTTCTGGACAAACTCAAAAAAACAACGAGGATAAAAAACTTCTTGCAGAAGTAGCCAAATAAGCCTTGAAACTCTTTAGGACAAAACCTGCGCATCATACGCAAATCACTAACATAGAGGAAGTCCCTTCAGACATTGCCTCAAAAGACAAAGACCTGGTATATGATTCTACCTCAGCCAACAGCCAATTCCAGTTGACCGTAATCTATTGGAAATGCCTCCTGCATTCCGTGATGTAAAAACAACAAATGTCCTCTCTACGTGTCACCAACCAGAACTAACAAAGATCTTGGTTCCCATGGTGAAAGCTCTTGATATCTCATGCTGCTCATCGACAAAGATGACACTGACCTCAAGCATTAACATCTTATCTCCAGGTGCCAAACTAGTAGCACCAACTGAGCCTGCCATAGACTTGGTTATGCAAGATCTGACTTCCTTTGATGAGGTGCTGGAAAATAGTCACCAACCTAGCAATCCCGCCTTATTAAACCCTCAAACACCCTCATCATCGAGAACTGCCTCTTTGACTCTTGGAAAAAGTGCGGAAGATGGCAAAGCAGTACCAGGCGCTGCTGACTCGAGTTGCTCTGAAACCTCAGGCGTATTTGACATCTTCAAGGGAGCTCAATGCTCAGTGATGCCAACTACCACCTTTGCCTTTGGAAAAACTCAAGTCTCAAATAAAAAAAACAAAAATCAACCAGCAACCAAGATGCGGCATGGAAATGGTTCTAGAAAATGTTTGCGCAATATAAAAACTGTTAATTTAACAGTTCATAATAACAATGGGTGCAAAGAACCTAACTGGCAGAAACATAAACTGGTATGTGAAGCCATAAGCTCTAATGCTGATCCAAATCCTCCTGATAGGACACAAAATGACGAATCCGATTTGATCAATCTATCGACATATGAGGATGAAGAAGTCGTCCCCCAAATAGAGGTTGCTTGCCTTTCAACTAAGAGTTTGGACCCTGTCCTGATTGAAATTGCGCAACCTAATCCATGCACTATTACCCTAAACAAACCCTCAACTACTGAGACACCAAGCAACCTAAAATTAATGAATCCACAAAGAACCTGTACGCTTGTGAAATTAACCATCTTGGACTCCAATACGAACGCAGAACCAAATTCTCCCTTATTGACAATGGAGGAAACGCGTGCGAAACTAATGACTTTAAGGATAGGTGTGACTGACTGCGAAACTGGTCCACCTAAGATAAATTATGCCCCTCAAAAACCTAATAAGACACCAAAACTGCAATTGCGGCAATCGATTCAAGATCCATCCATGTTTCGTGCCCACACCCAAGGCGAAGCACAGTTCACTACTAAACGTAACAGGACACATTCTAAAACCATGAAAAAGGTCTCAGCATATGAAAAACTGATTCTAGAAAGACTAGATAACATGATTTTAAACCGTCAGTATTTAACTAGGCTTTTCTATCTTGTGCTTAGTCTGAGAATCTGAAAATTATGGAATTTCATTGCGAACGAAGAAATGACACGGTGACCTTGCATCTTGCTTCAAAAATGATAAGAGACTTACTAATGGAAGCAGTACCTGCATTGTTGTCGTTGGGTTTCGATTTATACTCACAACCCCAAGACGCTTCATTACCTGAGCTTTCACTGAATGGTATGTGCACAAAAGACTTCAAAAACGCAGTGCAAATGAACACAAAGGAAAAAGCTTTTACAGGTCAAGAGTCATCGGTATCCTCAGAAACTGAGCCTCTGACCAAAACTAAGGAAACAGCTTATCGAATTGCAGACGAGCAAATTAAAATAACTATCAAAGGACGTAACATAAAGCCCGATATAACTCCCCACGAGGATCTGGTCGGACGTACTTCTGAAAACAGAAACTGGCCATGGTTGGCCTCCACTCTCAACAACAAACAAAACAAGTAACGCCAGGAACAGTGTGAAAGTCGGTCTATGACTTTTGGATCGTGGAATATGCGTGGTTTTGTTCACCTGTTTTATACACCCTGGATGTGCAACCTGGATCTGATATGTCTTCATGAAACATGTTAAGTGAATGTCCTATCTCATCCTCATTTGAAATAGTTGTAAACCCTGCGCTTAAGCCACTTAAAAGTAGACCAATGGCTGGACTTCTAATAGCTGTAAAAAAAAAATCTTGGTTTTAGGATTGTTGAGACAAGGAATGTCACCCCTTATATAAAAACTGACAAAGTGATGATACCCGGAATTAGAAATCTGGAGTTCCTGTATATTATCAACCTTTATTGGAATCATATCGCAACCGGATTGCACCATTTATTGATAAAGTGACTTTGATCATTGACACAATACTCAAACTCTATGTGTCGCTCAAATAATAATCTGTGGGGATTTAAACATCGATTGCCTGAAAACGGACATAAACCACACAAAAAAGCTAGTCAGTAAAAAGGCGAATGAATCAGCTGCTCATCAATGGTGCTTAGAAATGGACTCCCATAAACGAACACTCTTGAACGGGAACTTGTCTGGCGACATTCCTGCAAAGCCAACATGGAGCCGTGACCAGCAGTCCTCAACACTGGACTACTTTTTCTTTTCTGAATCCTTCTTACCAAAAGCCAGCCACTTGGAGGTTTCTAAGATGGAACATAGTGACCATGACTTGCTAAAGATGACCTTTAACACTCATAACAACATACTACAAACATCATTGTCTCACGCCATTACCCATCGTTCAGGAAGGATAAGACTCAACCTTAGAACCAGCGACGTGAACTTGATTGTATCTACCATGTCATTAACACCCGACGAGATGGAATACCAGCATCTTTTGTCGCAATTCTCGGAACATAAAGCAAGGGCTTAAACAATGCAGGATGCAACATAAACATAAGTTTGACATCCAGGTGTTGCAACATAAACGATTGATGCGCGGAGAGATACAAAAGCTATCTCATGAAAACAAAGGGCTCTATTGTGCAAGAAAAAAACTTGTAGTGCAGAAATAAAGAATTTGGAGCAAGGCTCATAACACAGTGCTGTTTCAAAATGACTCAGGGGAGATGCTGACAAAACTCCAGAACAAAAACTCATCTGAATTTTGGAGCCTGATAAACGATCTTGCTGCTCCTCAGGACGCGATCCAAGCTTCTCCAATCTCTGAAAAAACCTGGGTAAAACACTACACAGAAATGTTCAGCACTCCTAAAGTGGAAGTTGAGAAAAATCTTGAAAATCTGGCATCGTGGAAGTTGAGGTTTGATAAAGCTGATATCCTGAGTTCAATCAAAAACTCCAGTTCTTCGAGAGCATTAGTCTGTTCGAAAGGATTACAATGAAATGTGCAACACCAAAATCATGGAAAAATGCTATCATTGTACCCATTTTTAAAAAAGGCAACATATTTGATCCAAGGGACTATCATAAAATCGCCCTTCTCGATGTGCTTGGCAAAATCTATGCAAGCCAATTGAAACAAATGCTGCTAGCCTGGTCAACTGAAAACAATCACATTGACTGCCGCCAAGCTGGCTTTGTTAAAGGCGTCAGTTGTGGCCTTAATACTCTCTTGTTGAATCTATTAAAAATTGAATCTATTAGAACCAACGCTCCAATTTATGTGGCATCAATTGATTTCTCACATGCCTTCTACAGTGTAGATCGTCAAAGCTTGTGCGACAAACTCGAAGCCTTGAAGTGCCCACCTATTTTACTTGCTGCAATAAAAGAACTGCACTCTAACACAACCATCCAAATTAGATTAGACCGAAGTGGCACTTTGTCTTCACTAATCAAAACTTCTAAAGGTGTGAAACAGGGCTGCCCCTTGGCTGCCATTATTTTCAATTTCAATTTCAGAGGAGAGTGAAGTCAGCGTTCCGAATGATAAGAGGGCAGGAACGGGGGTTGCGGAGCCCACGCGTCTAGAAAACTAGGTAAGAGGGGAAAGAAGGAGGTACAAGGATAATCAGGATTAAAGGCAAGCAATTTCCCCACGTATCAGAATATAAGTAGAGATCTTCTCTAAACGAAATTACGAAGTGTGGCAGCACTCCTATGAGAGTAGCGACGCAAGGAGCTGTTGCTCTTCCTTCCTGATATGCTGGACTGGAAGGGGGCATGGCCTCCTGGGACAGATTTGTTGCGAGGTCAGCTAGAACGGCACTAGGAGTACAGTGCGACTCCATCTTGGAGGTAATACACTCGGAGGTGGATATGCCCTGCATCGGGGGAGCCAAGGATAAATCCATCACATCAAGATAATAATCTCACAATGCAAGAAGACAGCAAAGAAAGCTATAGGGATGAAGATCATGATCGATGTTGAATCAGGATGAAGCCCAAAGACCTGACAGATGAAGAAATGAGAGACTTTGTGAAGGCTAGTATCCATGCACCTGAGGGGACGAAGTTCTTGTATCCAAAGAATCACAAGAAGTATGTGGAAAGATGGATCTATTGCAGTCCAAGTGGACAATGTAGTCTCTTGACATGAAACAAAGATGAACATGTGAAAACAGCAAGTTACCTGAAGGGAGTCACAAAGATATGGATTCTAAAGAAGTCTATATTCAGACCAACATGTCTGGATGTAAAAGATGATGTGTGAGTGGTCGATGAATCACCCAGAGGGGGGGTGTAGAGGAGGAGCCAAGTATGTATACATACACAGAACAGTTGAATCAACAAATAGCAGAGTATGGACTCTGTCCAGTACCAGTGAAAGTACCAGTACCTAAGAGAATCTGTGAGGCAAGGTACCCATTGAGAAACCCATATCTGCATTCAAGAAAATATGATGGCCATTTGAATGAAATCACTGAAGAAGCAGAGCCAATAAGCATCCAGAACAAATGGTAACATCACTAATCATCGCCAGTATATGTCACACAGAGCTGAGATGACGTACATAGAAGAGATGCAGTAACCAGAGAATGCAGATATTCTATAAGGCATCAAGAAAGTGTCAAGGATAAGTGACATTTTAGGATCAAGGTGAAGAAGCTTATGCCGCAGAAACAGATGAATATATCAAGTTATTGTACACCTGTACAGATGCAAGAGAAACGCATGCAGCAACGTAATCGTGAACCTAGCGTTAAGCTTATAGTGAATAGATTGTGGCAAGCGCCAACGTATACATATATAGGAATGAGAGAACTATGGAAGTTTTCCACTATGTATTAAAGCAGGTTGGACAGTAGCAAGAAGGCCTCATTTCCAGTGTGTCACAGTTAAAAAGAAAATAGAATTACAAGTAAATTTCAGCAGACGAGGCTGGATGAGCCAAAGAAGCCAAGGTCTTATCAAACTGGAGTGAACTGACATTGGATACAAAATCATGTGAAAGAACAAGACTCCTGTTCAGAAGGTATGAATATAACAAGGAAGACTTCAGAGACCTATTAAAAAATAGTATTAAATGCACGAAAAGGCTCAATTCCATGGAAGCATGAAGTTGCACGAATGAGATGGTCACACCTACGCACGGATGCAGATTGTGCTTCTCACTCCCTAAATTTCTCAGAGTTAATAACACTCTCAAGGACGAGCTTGAAAGGCCTAATTGACAGTAGTCCACTGAGGTGATGATTGATATGTTAAATGGTGGGAAGCTAAAGTTAAGACGACGTCACCAGCACCTGGATGGCCAGCCTGTTTGCTGCTAATGTAGGTGGAAAAGTACTGAAGGAGGTTAGAGTGCCAACCAATTGTAGAGGACTGCGTATTTAGGGGTCCTATAGCTGTGTAAACCAATGGGACGTTCTGTATTTAGTGATGTTCATAGTGGTCATTTTTATGGGAGAGTTTAGTTGCCCCACCTGACGTTATGTAACCAATCACATAGTTGCACATTTTTAGACTAGTATGGATCCTATACTTAGATGTTCGCTCAAAGCCAATCACCCATGCGTATAGGTTTTTGTAGTTTGCCACGTAGGATGACGTTAGTACATACGTGAGTTAGACATCATTGATGACGAATATTGCTTATAAAATCTCAGTTCTTCTTAAATGCATTGAGTAAGAGGATCGAACGATTTCATTGATGTTCGTTATGCTCCCTGTTTTAGATATTTGATATTAAAACAGTCTTCCTTTTGTCAACTTCCTGAGTCGGCTCTATTATTGATGTATGAGTAAAGTCTGCATCCCCATCCATCTCCAGGGTAATTGCTACTCATCAAAGGGGATGAACGATGCAGCTCAGCGTTATTCTACCGATTGAAAATGTTTGGGACGGTGCCACGGACTGGAGTGTACAAAGGTGGTGCCAATACGCCTGATGTTTTCCTTGTGAGGCAATACCTAGATATTTAGTGCTTATTTGTCGGGTTGTGTTTGATATATTGTTTAATACTTACGGTAACGTTATGTTAAGCAGCTCCATTTTCATTCAGATTAGGGTATGTCTGGATATGAAGACGTTTGGCGGTTGGGAGCCATAATGGTTACAATATAAAATTTACATTGGTGATTTCCAAACTGGATAAAAGAAATCTGCTTTCTATATTTCTTTTTATGTTACTCATCAGATAAAGCTGTCTGTTTCCTTTTTGCCCTTTTGAAAACCTATTTAGATAATACAAATTGGGGCTGCATCTGTTTGCTCCATTCCCAGTTATCTCAGAAGAAAAACCGGTGCTAAGTTGATTTGCCCCACTTTTTAGCACCAGTGCAAGGCTTTAATAATCTGGCCCCTGTGTACCTATGCTTTACACTTGTACAAAAAAGCAGAGCAAACAAATGTAGCACCAATTTTGCTCTTTAGATAATATAGAATGGAGCGAACAGGTTTAGCTCCAATCGGTATTATCTAAAAACAATGTCACTTGGGCAAAATTGAAGCAGTCTGTTTTATTCACTACATTTGATGCAAGGCGAGGAAATAAATGTAGAAACACCATTTATTTTACGCTGTGCCGCACACATAGTTCAACAAAAAGAGTCTGATTCATTTTTGCCCTAGTGCAAACGCTTTGATACCATGGAATTTGACACAACCGGATTGCTCTTTTTTTCCGCTGGTGCAATTGTTAGATATTCTTGCCCATGGGATCCACCCACTTCACTTTCAATGAAACCCAGATCAGATCAATGCAAGTCCATCTCACTGAAAATATAAGCCTTGATGTTAATGTCAAACCCACATAAATTAAAAAATTAAAAAGAAATGGAAAGGAGACGTCTAAAACTGTTCGAAAAAAATTGAAGTATTTAAATAATAAAAAGAAATGTGGAGAATAGGGGACAAAACGAGAAGAAAACCTGGGTCAAGATTATCAAACGTTAGCGCTTGTTATGTAGGTGTCCGCTTTGAGTTCTTTGTAAATCACACGCACCCCTTTAATCAAAAGGGCCACTAAGTGAAAGGTCTTAGTACCTCTACGGTAATTGCATGGCTTAGCACCTGTCTTCAGTAGATATCTGTGAAATGTATGATAATCGGGTATTTCAACCCATTAACCGGTGCCAAGGGCGAGATAGCTCGTCCTTGGGATTAGCTCCCCAGTGGCACTTAAGGGGTTAATGTAGGAGAAAATGTTAGAAGGCTTTGAATGGTGAAATCCCGAAATCACCAAAAAAGGCCTTGGCACTGGGGGGGGGGGGACCCATCACATAGTGCACAACTTTGTCAATCTGATCCTCCACCCCAGGAGAAAAAGATGAATCATGAAAGAAAGTAATGGGGAGGTAGAAGTCAGAAGGGGAAAGTGGGAGTAAGTGGGGGATACCCCCATTTTGGGGAAAAAACAAAGAAGGAATATAACTTAAGAAACCCCAAAGTTCGATTTGATGGCCTAAGTGAAATGTCCAAAAAAAGCATTTCATTGAGTGAGATTGCTTCATTGAGATGAGGTGTGATGGTTTTCATTGAGAGGACCTAGATTTCTTCATGCATCACTCTCCATGTGTGCTACCGCGTAACATATTCTCTAGCTGAACGTTTGCTTCCATGGCCTGTTCCTGTTGACGGGCATCACGTGTGACTGGGAGGTGGGCTATTTGAGTGATGCTGCTTTTGTGGTTTCACCTCGATTTGTTATTTTGTGTTGTACTCATTGAAGCGGATTTCTAATTCATGACTGTGTAGGTGTTCACCTCAATGTAAATATCTATGCAGATAGCTCAACTTCTGCTGACAGAACTGAACCTACATGTACATCTTTTTCTTATACTATAATAGAGAAAAGTACAAGATGGGGAACATTACAGGGGGCCTCCAGAAACTCTCCTCAAGCAGAAAAATGGAATGTGCTCCCTTCCTTAACACATATAAAAGTAACTCATGTGGACGCTCCAGACCGGGCTCCTCACCAGCCTGCATGAAACCCTAGCTCTGCAAGGGTGATCTTGGCTTGTCTCGTATCAAAGGGGGAAGTGGGAGGGGAGCGATAAGGGCTTGTAGTGTTTGAGCAAAAACACGTATAATCACAGCAAATGTTATTAGGAAGTTACAATGTACGTGAATTGTTTATTAACAAAATGCTTAATAAAATACGTTTTAACAGAAATACCATACAACACCAATATTTAATAGCTGTATATGAAAGGGTTTATAGTTAGGCAATCATTGCAAGATTAAACAGTTAACTGCTGTGATTCACACATTACGTTGGCTGCAGCATTGTCAGCATCAGAAGGGCTAAACATTTATTCTATTTGTAAAGCAATATAGTCATGTGATCCCGATCTTGGGCAATCAGGAGAGGAAGGAGGGATATGGGCAAAGTAACAAGAAATTATTGGACAGGAAGGCTGATGACGAGTTCAGCCTGATCAGGAAAAAACAGCTCATCACTGCTCGACAAGAGTCCTAATGGCTATGATGATTACAGAATATGCATCCTGTAATCCAGCCACTTTGCAATTGCACACTTCATCTAATTGTAGCAAGATTTATAGCACCGACGTCCGTGCTCCTCAAGGTATCAGTGTCGCAAAGATGGACCGTAAATCAACCAGAACCTGTTCTTTTCCACCCATCACACGAAAATCCCAGCGCAGATGCATGGCCCTGTTCCAAGAGCTCTCCCGGAAATACAGACCTGGAGGAAAAGGCTTCCGGTGCTTTTTGAACACACGGACAGAAGACGGAGGAGCCACAAGCCGCCGTGATAAGTGGCAGAGTCGCAAACAAACAATTTTTGTAGACTATTCATTTGGCTTTAAAGTTAATTTGTGCCTGGACGGGAAACCAACGCTTTGAATCCACAGCATCTGGAGTGTAATGAATATATATCTTCTAAGTAATATTAGCATTACTATTAGTAGGCATATGCCTGGAAAACTGAAATTGTCTCTGGTAGCAGCTTGTGCAATTTTCTGATTTGGATAGTTGGCAAATACCAGCAACAAAATGCTCTTTCCTAAGGGTTGCTGTGCATATTGGAGTCGATCATGAAATTCGGAGCACATTCTCAGAATGGATGCACGACATAATTGCTGTGGCCCTTGATATTTGCTGGCCTGCCTGTGCCACGTCCCTCTGCTGCCACAGGCTACTACTGCACCCCATAGTGTCAACATGTATAAATTTGCAGCTACAACTCCCACCAGCTCATTGGGGGTGATGGGTAACTACCCAGCCATATGCGTGATTTATAACCTCCAATTAACCTAATATACATGTACATAACCTATTAGTTGAAAAGAGACACTAAGGTGCGATTCATAAACATTTGTAGGAGAGCATGTTCAAAGAGGTCCTGAGCATGTAGGATGTGTTCCTCATACCTGATACCTCATACCTGATTCACGAAGCCCAAAACATGAGTAAATCTGGAGCATTGCTGAGATATTATTGAGCACATCTTTCTAAATCACATGCACCTGGAGCATCTCAAATTTGTTGCTGGCTTATCCAGTTTAAACTAAAATTATTTTATAATTTTTTGGGTATTTTTATATTTGTGATTCTGGTTGTTCTTACTCAACCTTACACACAATTAAAAGCAAGTAAATAAACAGTAAATATCAATTCTTCTTTTTTTAGGTTTTTTAAATGAGATAAGGAAGCAGGTGACATTAAAAGATGCTCATGCCATCTGATTTGCCCCAGTGCAACTCTTTGGGAATTGAGCCCCAAATATTTTACTGCTCCTTTAAACTCACTATGTTTGTTATCATTTTCCTCTGATCTACAGGTGGCAAGTGAACATACTGATAGTCTCTTGAGGCAAGCCAGAAGGAGGACTCCGACCAGGTGACCTACTTGTCAAGTATCTTTATTCAAATTAAAAGAAAAACACCTCACTAACCCTATTGCTAAAGGGGAGTCCCCCCTCTTACCAAACTAAACTAAGGTGCTCGTCAATAGTCAAAAGAAAAATATTTCTCTATCCAAACCTTTCCACTAAACTGGGCTTAGACAAAAATAAAGAAAATTAAGTGGAGTGTCCTGCACTCAGTCTGGGATATTAGGATATATGGTTTCAGGATTCTTCAGTTTAACAGCTTTCCTTGTTTCATAGTTCCTGACAGTTTATCAAAGTTCACAGTTCCTCGGGTTCATCCAAATGCACATTTCCTCAGGGTTCCGAAGTTACAAAACAGTCTTCAAGTTCCAAAGGAAACCAAACGTCCAAACTTCTTCATATTGAAGGATATTTCCCTGATCCCTCTCCACCACTTGTGGTGTTCTCTCTCCACTAGGTTCGGGTGCCTCCAGGCTTTCCTAGTGTTACTTTCTTACTATCTTTATTGGGGCTTTCTGGCGCCCTCAGGTTTTTTGGTACCACTACTTAATTTGGCTCTCTGGAGTATGAGTAACCCCTCTCTTCTCCCAGTTCTTCTTGGTTTTTGTAACCCTTCTGATTTACGCTTTCTTTATTGGGGTTCTTAGGCCTTCTGGCTCTCTTGGGTCTCTTTTTTCCCCAATATGTAACTTGGCTCATTGGGTTACCTGTAACCCCTCTCTTCTACTTGTTCAGCCTTTCTTTTGGGGCCTCTGTGACCCTGTCCTTCCCTTAGCCCTCTGTTCCCCTCGAACTGTGTAACACTGCCCACCTTCTGCATTGCAGAGTGTGCTCCAGGTAGGGTGTGTCTCTTCGGCAATGCTCCGGTCTGTCTTTCAGTCTTCGGTGCTGCATACGAGCACTATTCAGACTCCACTCGTTCCTGGTTTCAGCATTTGTTTGCGGGCCCCCTGTCCACCAAGTCCTCAGCGTGGTTGTGCCTCCAGGTACGTTTTGCTTTGGTTGGTGTTGGCTGCTCAGCCCCAGTATGCCTCTGTATTGGGACAGTGGCCTTTCACCTCAGCGTTCACCTCTCGCTCCACGTCGCAGCCGGCTTTGCTGTGCAACATGGCTCCGCCCCTAGCTGGCATTCTCACGTCAGAGCCTCACCTCTGTGTGTGGTTTCTCCTCCTCCACTCAAGGGTTGTTGGCCCTTTATTCTCACTCCTGAGAGAGGGCATAACGTTCAGCACATGTTGTCGAACAGGTCTAAAGTCCATCATTACCATGTGCCAAGCACAAAGAGGTATTATCAGTATTGCTGACTTCCATGTAGGCAGACACAGTCTGCCGTATAGAGAGTTCCCCATGGGAATGGCAGACCTTGTCCCCTGGAGGGGAGTAACTCCCAGTGCGATCCCGATTTCCCAAACCCCTAGAGAGGGGTTTGCTAAGTGGGCTCACCTTCCTAGCCTCAAAGGAGGTGGCTTCCGCGAGGGATGAAGAGACGGACTCTCCAGATCCGTCACACTGCTCACCGGAAATATTGCCTAAGTGTTCTCTTCCTATAGTAAAGTGATGGACAATTGTAAACAATTAATTGCTGAGCTGATGAACTTGCATGTTGAACACTGCAGCAAATTCTTCCATGTGGTGGTATTCAGCACAGGCACTCCTCAACAGCATTGCACTTTTCCCCATCCTTGAACCTATGGTGGTGTCGCTGGCTGATAACTGTACTGTTGTTGTTCTTTCCATGCTGGCTGCCCTGTGGCCAGCTAATGGCACTGACAATTGTGCAGCCATGGTTAGAGTCATGTGCCTGCGTGTGTTTAAGACTGAGTGAGCTGGTGGCATAGCACATTCCTGCGCATTGGTGTACTGCATACTGGATGCATACCAGAAACAAATGGGGGGAGACAGTGCCCCACTTAGCAAGGTCTGCATACACCCACTGTGTGCCCCACCTATAGAGGCTCAGCGGTACAAGAGCTATGTATGTCAGGTTTCAGCCGTATCACTAACACTGGCACATATGCATTTGTGTAGCTGTCTTTGCAGTAAACTAGATAAAATAACTAGATAGCTGCTCCCGGTACTGTCTAGCTTCTGCCTAAAAACGCGCCCAAGTCACCATCCTGCTACAGCAATGCTGGCAGTTATTCAAGTAGTGCAGCAGAACCAATATGGTGCAGGATGTCTGAGTAGCATGAGGGCATGGCCTGAACGAGTGCTCAGCACTGTCTCTCTCCGACCTGTCGTTATTCATTAGATTGGATAACTGGAACAGCAGCATTCCTGTTCATCAGATGTATGAATAGCAATGAGCAAGCCAGGAAAGCAGAGGCACATTGCCTGTGCATGCTGTTGCTTGTGGTGTAAAACAGTTTAAATAAAAATGTTGCCAAAACACCACATTGTAATCAAAATGTGCTGAGACGCTAAGAGCCTTTTCTCAGAAATAAGTGCCAAAGCTCAGCCCTAGAAACCACCCCTGTAAATTAAGCACTGACATCCTGCAGTCTTGAATAGAACCAATTATGATGTCCAAGGCAAAATCAACTATGAAACCTACGGTGGCTGCAAATATGAAAACTGGAGGGTAGTCCATATAAAACATGAATCTGGATTAATCCCTATTCTGAGATTTGAATCTGTCTAAGAGTGGAATCAGTCATTAGGACCAAAGCAAAAGTGATGATGGCACACATAGTCAATCAATATAGAACCCCATTGTCATCATGGCCCAGTGTGGATTTGATCATGAAGTTGAGCTCATCTGCTTTGTGATTACACAGACCACCATTTTAACCCAACTCATTTCCACAAACCAGATGACTGATTGTTGAGGGGGAACTGTTCCTTGTTTGCAAGATTAAGACTTTAAAATAATGTTGCTCAAGTTAGGCAGACTGGCCAACCTCTTTACCTAGCGTTTTTGGATCTGTCACAGGCTTTTGATAGTGTGGGCATCCCCAATATTTTATAACATCTTTACGGTTCCCTTTCTTGACTTTCTGGACAATAATGACATAGAGTTCACCAACTACGCTGACGATACCCAGTGCATTATTCCTATTACGGGTGTCTTTGCGGACGATGAAGCTAAAATCAATAGGATATACTCGCTCATTCAAAGTTGGATGTGTGCCAACGGATTGGCCCTGAATACCAACAAAACAGAACTCATGCTCGTGGGCACTGACCCAAAAATTCACAAACTGGAGGATTTATACTCCCAGCTTGTGATTGATAATTGTGTCATAAAGATCAAGAAAAAATTTAGAACATTGGGGATCTATCTGGATTGTAACCTGAATATGAAAGCGCAGGTTAGTAGTCTGGTGTCCTCTTCCTCATATTATATCAAACTACTCTCTCACGCACATCTTTTTCTCTCACAAACCAGCAGAGAAACGTTGGCCCGAGCTCTGATTAGCTCAACGATTGACTACTGTAGTAGCCTCCTGATCGGTCTTCCAAAATGTGAAGTGAACAGACTGCAGGTAGTACAGAATAATGCTGTTAGGGTTGTTATGGACAAAAAGAGATCAGATCATATCTCCCAGTCAAGAAGGGAGCTTCATTGGCTTCCTGTTATGGATCGTATTCTCTTTCGTCTTCTGGCTATATCCTTCAACTGTATGAACAATTATGGTCCTATTTACCTCAATGAGGAACTCAAGCCTAGAACTAGCAACTACAGCCTCAGATCTAATGATCTATTGCAGCTTATTGTTCCTAACTGCAGACTTTCTCAGACTAAGGTTGGAGCTTTTTATTCTGCTGCCCCCATTGCCTGGAACAACCTTCCATTGAAACTCAGAACTGAAACCTCTAGTAAAGTATTTAGAAAAGGTCTCAAAGCCTATCTATTTAACTAATACCATCACAGTCCTGGTCTCTTTCTTCTGGCTCTTATATTTCGTCTGGATGTCTCTTTATTTGTTTTTGTTTTTTGTCAGCGCCCTTAAGCCTTAGGGTCCGTGGTTCTGCGCTATATAAATCCTAAATAAATAAAATAAATAAATAAAACTCTGGGGGAAGTTAGCTGTAAAGGGTTGCCCGCCTTATTTGTTGAATATTTTGGTCAAGTTACATACGGATACCATGATCAGAATTCGGTTGGATCAGCGGGGAAGTTTTACTCAGTGGATCAAGATGCAGCATGGGCTGCACCAGGGCTGTGTGTTGGAACCATTTTCATTTAATTTTTAAATTCATGATTTGGCCAGTATGTTTGTTAATGTTTCTACTTATCCGCCAAGATTGTGTTCTTTATGTCTACAATACATGGCATAGGTGGATGCTTTGATCATTTGCCACCAAACTGCTGTGGACCTGCAGTGGGCTTTGGGCGTCATTGAAACATACTAGTTAGCTCCAGATCTAACTGTAAACGTGGAGAAAACAAAAATTCTAATTATGAAATTGGTTCGGCCCAGAGATGTAAATCGCCCCAAGTTCATTTTTCATTTAAATAAAAGACCCATTGAGATTTGTGAAGAAATCTAGATACTTGGGGGTAATGTTTTAGTCATCTCCAGCCAAGTTGAAATTTGCATTGAGTGGCACACCATGGCCAAGGTGGCAGTCACCCAAATGAGAATGTCATAGATATGGCCAATTCTCGCTTGCTCCGCTGATTTGATTTTACACACGATACTTCCCAAGATAATGTCTGGGGCTGCATTGCTCACCAAGAGTGCACAGACAGTTATTTATCACCAGTACATTGCATTGCAGAGCAAATACTTTGAACGCAGATAGACTAAAGCAATGACTCACACCCACACACGCAGTTAGGGGATAAGTGCTCTTATACGGCTATTTATTCATAGTTAAACATACATAAATCAATAAGTGATAACACAGAAATAAATCACAGAAAAGATAATAAGCTAACAAGAATACATCACCATGGGCATAACTGAATTCCTCATCTCGCCAAAAGTGGCTGGAAGAACCTGGTAACAGCCAGGCCGAGAGCATAACAGTCCCCAGGTATTTTGGAACAAGGCGTTCCCCCTCCGGCTGAGGTCTTTGTGCTTTTTCCTGCCTGACCTTTCCAGAGCCCCGCATTATATGCCATCCTCAAAAGGAGTGGCAATTTCTCAAACCTTCTGGCATTAGCGCTTGCGCGTTGATGAGTGACCGTTGGTTGCCGGCCTGGTTGACCGACTGTAATCCCAAGGAGCAAAATGCTTCCCTCTCCTAAAGCACCACGAAAAACAATTCCATAACTCATCTTCAACCTTGGCACGGAGTATAACAAACCTTATCGGGTAACAGCCGGCACCTGTGTATGCTAGCCTCTCCAAGCTCTGCGTCCTTGGATGAGCTATGTAGACCAACACAAGCAACGAATAAAGTTGAAAACATGTTTTTCAGTGAAATACTGCTAGCCAAGCTGAAAATGTGTACAAGTGCAGCTTTCACTGAGGCATGGAATAAATATCCATTATGGCTCAGTGTGCCACCAGAATGCACTGCGCACCAGTGCCATATTTTAGCTCAAGCATCATCGGGGCCGAGACTTGCTTGGCTAATGTGGAATGGGATCAAATAGATGCACTTACTTGGTGTGGGATTTTGGGCCTACCGAGGTGGGTGCCTATTTATATCATATGCCATGAGTTGGGGATTTTATCTCTTAAAGCTGGTAGATCTGGAAATTGATGCAACTTTATTATAAAGGGCTGGAACCTCCAGGTGCGTCAATATTCGGGATGCTCTCGGATCAAATTCAACACCTTTAAATAAAGTCCTCTTCCTCTAAACACAGGAGCAGCCTCTTTGCCTGTATTCTCTGTCTGCAACAAAACGCCACCACAACTTCCGTACATTGTCATTTGAAACAGTTTTCAGATTGAACAAGATTCACTTTCTGGTACTTAAACACCTTCAAGTAGGCAAGGCACTCTTCCTCTGAATATCTCTGTGAAAGGGACAGCCTCTTTGCCTCTCATCTGTCTGCAACCAACAACAACCTATGCTTGCCTTTAAGACACTCTTCTCTCTCCTTGTTCTCTTTGGCAATGTAGGTTGCATCAACTCCAAAAAATGCCTGTAAGTAGCAATTTGCCCTTCCCCAAACTTGCCTTTATCCCTCTGTCTAATGTTAGCCAGAATAATTACGCAGAAGCTTTGTCCCCACTCTCTTGGCTTCAGGTAATCCTTGCACACTTATATCTTAGGTAATGCTAATATTCTATTTGGCTCAAAGTACTGTTTAGAATATTTTTTAGTTCCGGGAAAGGCTGGTTTTAATCTCAATTGTGAAAATACCTTGGTCACTCATGACTTGGGAAATACCTGCTCTGTCCAACTCGAATAACAATGTTTAAACACTTGACTTCTCTTTGTTAGCAATTGTTGACTGCATTAATAAAGATACAGAGGTTACTCCTCCTAGAATCTTAATTGGGCACACACGACCATTTCTTCATGTGCTTTACAAAGTTTTTAGTTCAAAAATTGGTTTTCACAGCATTTGCTTTTCACGCAAGTGAAAGAGAGAATAGCCATTCACATGCGAGTGTTACAATTCAATAGTTCCTTTGTTAAAGACTCAACAATCAACTTTGCATCACTTCTGCTCATACGCAAGTGATTATTTAAACTAGAAACTCCAAGATGCAAAATACTAGAGTGGGAGAATATCACAGTGGCAAGAATCAAAGTGGCAAACTTACAATTGGGAAAACTGCAGGCGCAAAATACAATTTTAGCAAAATATCCCAGTGGCGAGATTCAGGGTGGCAGGCCTATATTTTGGAAATACTCTGGGAAGCAAAATGTAAGTGTGGCAAATATCAGAGGTGAGATTCAAAATAGCAAACCTATATTGGGAATACTTCGGGAGGCAAAATGCAGGTGTGACCAAACCATACCAGTGGCGCAATTCAAATATATTGGGAAATAATCTGGGAGGCAAATTACAAGTGTGGCAAATTCACACAGAGCGAGTTCAAAGTAGCAAACTTAAATTGTTCTTTTGTTCTTTTTTTTTTATAACATGCTTAATACCGGAGATCAGTTTCTAAGCAACCAGTTTCTAGGTAAAATGGAAGTGTAGTAAAACAAGACAGTAGCGAGATTCAAAGTAGCAAACTTATAGTGCGAGGCCTGTAAGAACTCCCTGTGGCAGAGTTGAAACGCATTAGAGTGTAGAAAGGCAGGTGAAGCTGGAAGTCTAGTCGGTACAGTTATCAGATGGTGAAGGCTAGCTGTGTGTGAAGAAAGATGTGTGGCCAACAGGCTAGAGGGGGAAGCAGGTTGAACTATCTAGGTGGCTGAGTGGTGAGGCTGAGCGTTATGGCATTAGTGGTAGGGTTCGTTATGGCATAAGTGGTAGGGTTAATTGGCATAGTGATGGGGCAGGCAGAGCGCCTGATTGCTTATGTACAGCATCTATGCGTGGCACAATCTGCATCCCTTACCTGAAAACTGCAGTTTATTGAGACCAAGGTGTGTGGCAGGGCTAGGGCACCAGGTGAACCAACAAAAAGGGAGGGAAATCACTCTTACCCTTTGCACTTCGCCTGACTGCCTGGGAAGTGGCTTCCCTAGGAGCAATGCTTAAGAAATGGAGAGTGGGAGGGGAAAGGGAAAGGGCCAGAAACAAACAAAGGAATAGACCACAAATACTGTGCACTCTAGGAGCAGTCCATACCAAAGAAACAGACTGAAAATGACAGTAAAAACACAGATATAGCCCTCCAAAAAGGCACCAAACAGGCCCTAGTGAAGACGTAAGTGTGTTGACAACATGTTAAAACATGTTCATAACAAAAAGTATATCTGGGGAGCTTTACTGAATGATAGTGAGTGGTTTAAATGAATAGATTGAACCATATCTTATTATGAGTCTAGGTACAGAGGTTGAAGAGTTCATTTAACTTGCGGTTTGGTACATTCCCAAACCACAAGTAAAACTATCAACCAGAGTGTATAAATACACGAGAAAATGTGCCTCTTTAATTTTGGAGTTAGACTTTAGGGCTTGCAATTGTAGTTCTAAGGGTAATTTCCAGCAAGGCCAACCTTTCAAACAGAAGAAAAGAAAAGCCTTATAGATTACATTTTAGTTCATGTAAAATGATGGAACCTTGTGGAAGAGTCCAGAGTACTTGTGCTCCCAGAGGGTGACCAGGACCCTTTAATTACTGAAAGTGTGATTTGTTATGGGTCAGCTACAATTGTGTTCTATTTATTTTTGTTAGTACAACGACAACAGTAAAAAATAACAATAACAGATTTCTGTGGTCCAACATTTCTGATACAAAACTGCTGAGCAACTATGCTGATCTATTAACAAATATAAAAAAATATGTAAACATTTCCACAGTCAACCTAATGGCACAAGAGTGTATTTCATTATAAATTATTAGAAATGCTAAGGCCTTCAGCCGCAAAGGTGAAAAAATGTGATTTCATGGTTTGATAAGGAACGCAAAGAGTCAAAAATGTAATTGTTGGAGACGTTAAAATCTACTGTTCCAGTATTCAAGACACAAATTGGCTAGTTAAGAAGTAACTATAAAAATACGATCGGAAGAAGGGAAAATTACCAGTTTGAAGATCTGCTTAAGCAGTAGACTGAATGAAGAAAAAATTGAATTTTGGCAAATTGTTGTAACGGCCAAAATCATACATACTGCAATACATCTGGTGTTCACATTTTTCTATTCTTTATAATCATAAAGATTCAAATGAGTTCCCTACAGTGAACACAGTAAAATGGACAAGAAGGCACCATACGATATTCCCACAGGTAGAAATTAAACATGCACTAGACAGCTGGACACTAGGGAAAGAACCTGGGTTAGAGTTCCTTACTATCAAACTTTTTAAGGGAGAGGATTCCATGTTGATCCCTCCCCTCAGGCGGGAAATTCCAAGTTTCAAGCTAATAGCGAGCCGCAATAGTCACTTCCCACCTCAATTCTACAAATACACACATCACACCATTTCTTATTTGACAAGAGCCAAATACCCCTAGGCAATGGCTAGTGGTGAGTTGAAACTGCGTCTTGCCCCTCCTTACAAAGTTAAATAGCAATTTTAAACAAGACACTTTATTATCTGATGAGTTTGAAGGATACAGAAAGTGATCCCTTGTTTAGAAATGCTGCCAGGAACGACCCAACAAACTATGGACCAATTTCTTTAAATGACTTGTGCTAACACCTGTGAAAAAGTATTCTTGAATTGATTGGCAGAGTGTTGTGATGATAGAAGAATTTGTATGATTTACATGCAGGAATTTGACATGGTAGAAGTACAATCAATCCATTTCTTTACCTGTTTCTGTTGATTTTTGAAAGCCCAGGCACTGTGCATGCTATTCATGGACTTGAGGACAGCCTTTAATGCTGTCCCTCATCAGAAACCCTGGGAGAACTAGAGACAAGTGTTTATCCCAGCACAAATAATGGATGCCTTGAAGAGTTTCTACAAAGTCAACTTTGCAAAAGTGAGATGTGGTGCTGTGGAGAAACGTCTAGACCACTTCAGGGAACAGGAAGAGTCGGGCAAGCCTGTCTACTTGGCCATTAGTGCTTTGAGTTTTGTATAATTCCAATAACAGTTAGAAGCAGATGCACCAATTTTAGGAAGATAATTAATGGAGATACCTGTATTCGCTGGTGATGTGATCATCATAGAGAAGGCTACAGCTGGCCACAGAAGCAGATGGATTTGTTTAAAAAGGTATGTAGATAAAAACAGAAGAAACAAAATGTATGGGATGCCAATAGTGCAAACATGTAAAGTACAACATTATGTTACAGGGCAATAAACCAGGAAAGGTAGATTATTATGACTGTTTGGCCATTTGTATAGCAAGAAATGGAACCTGCTCACAGAAGATTGAAAAGGGCAACATGATTTTTGGTAGATGAGGAAAAGCCACTATTGGCTTTGCAAAACACTATCAAGGTAGAGCGATCAGCCCCACCCTTCAGATTATCAGAATGCAAGCAATTTCTGCAGCACCTTATGGAGCAGAGATGCAGGGAGTTACACATATAAAGCCTTTAGAAGTTAAATAAAAGATACTGAAGTAACTTTTTTCTCTCTCCAATAGCAGTGAAAACAAAGCATCTCATTTGTGAATGAGATATTTTTGTATAAAATCTACTGCTATGATAAAACCCCAACTTTATTGGGTGAATATCTGGACATCAATAAACTTGACACATAAAGGAAGCTTTGGTTGATGACAAAAGTGCACTGGGGCAAATCATCACCCATTGTTCAGTTACATAAATTCAGCAGGTAACGTGATTAAGAAGTACCATTTTTGACAAATCTAGCAACATCGTCACTAATTCGCTGGATGTAAGCTTCTCTTACGTGGCCAGGGATAGGCAGAGGACCATGTAGGGGAGGATAAACTCCAGAGAGGCAGACATATACTGAACCAAAATAATCCTTCATATGTAATTTCTAATGACACCCATGTGCCTTAACAACATCCCTATATGGCTTATTTTGACATAGATAAAGAATTCCCCAGTTTTCTTGACCAATAACCTTATTCACCCCACCCCTTTTTTTAGTACTGAGATGAGGAAGAGGGCTGGAACAATGAGGATGACCAGAAGCGGTAAGCAAACTCTGCATTCTAGTCTTTGGAAAATGTTAACTAATGCGGGGAAGTTTAAAACTCACACAGCTGAACAGAATACGAGAGAAAGGCAGAAACTGCGGTGGAACAGAACTTGTGCTGACTCTGGTTGGAACGCAGAAGGTGAGCACACTGTGGAAGGCAGCACGTAGGCTGACCAGAAAGGCGTGTAGAGGGACTGGGCCAAGAGAAGCTTGCCGCTTTATTTATATAGACAGCTGGTGCCGCAAGAAGCAAAAGAAGGTAAAGCGGGAGCCAAATGACTAATGGGACGCACTCCCAGTCAGCGGACAAAAGGAGGACGATGCAAGGAACGCCAGAGCTGCCCAGTAAGCCCAGAGAGAGAGCATGGTTTACCGGAGAGCTAGAGAGCAAATGTCACATATCATTAACAGCACGAGAAAACCCAACTAATGCAATTGGAGGAACTTATAGTGTTAAGAAAGGGTTGTAACCCAATGCTTGGGAAGACAAATTGATACGAATACGAACAATGTTAAGAACGGGTCAGTGACCCAATGCTTGAAAAAAGAGACTGCTATGAGTACAACCAGTGTTAAAGAGGGTTGATACAAATAAGAACTTTGCTAAGAAAGGGATGGGGACCCAATACTGGAAAAGCATAATTTCTTGGATAAAAGAGAGAGAGAGAGTGTAGAACAGAAGAGCACTGGATGAATAGTGAAACAGGAAAACAGTGAGTCTCGGACTATAAAAAGCCCTGGTGGTAGAGGAAACCAGGCACAGTGTGAGTCTGAGACCTGCAACCAAGAAACAGAGTTTTGATATCCTAGAAGAAATGTAAACAAGGACTAAGAAGAGAAGTAAAACTGAAACCATGGAACAGTGAAAATGGATACAAAAAGGAAGCCTCATACCACTTTTAAAGATAGTAATAAAGTTGCAGTACCCTGGCAGAAGAGTATGCCAGGGGTAAAAAGAGGCACAGTCAAAGGAAAAGGGAATAACTTTACCCCTTTACGGCTAATTGAGATACAGAGTAAGAACTGTGTGTTCAAAGGGGACTCAAGGGAAGGCTTGTCCCCCGGGAGTAACCTTGAACTGTATTAACATATTGAATGGTGAAGGCGGAAGGAACAAAGGGAAAGAGTTATTTTTCTTAAGACTGTGGAAGTATAATAAGTAGAGATACTCGAGGAAGAAGTTGTCTCCCTTGAAACTATGAGGTGAAATATTGTATAAAGAAAGAAATGCAAGGGGAGAGCCCTTTGAAACAATGGAACATTATTGGAACTTTTTTACAGAAGTACTTGACAAACAGTGAACGACCTGAAGAAACATAGGTAAAGGGAAGAGCCCTCCCTCTAGTGGAACTTTAATTCCTTTTCTTTTCTGCATCTTGGAACTTTGAAAGAAAGCTATAAGTGCAGAGCTTACAGAGAACTCCTTTTACGCATTGTTCTGAGATTAGTGTTAAGGGTCAGTTTAGGGCTTTTAGACACAGGACAGAAGACGCTCTTTGGTTCACATCCTGACACAACGTTCATTAGTTTTGTTGAGGCAGGGAAATCCCTCATAGACCTAGGGACAGGTAGGATTTTCCCACCCCTTCTTATTATTGTGGCAATAAAAGTCTGTGATGAATCCATTTGAGTTATCACTGATTTCCCAGTGGTAGCCTCCTCCCATGTGGCTAGGGAATGGCAGCCACTACCTGATTCTGACCCTGGTAGCAGCTTGTGAGGGAGGATCACATGGAGAAGACTACTGAGGAGATGTTTTGGCTCCATTGGTCAAGACGCAGTTCCCCTCCCCCCCTTTCCAATGAGTAAGATACTTTAATACCCACATTCCTAATGGCCTACTGTCATTCTAGTTGGGCCTTCACCTTTGGCCCAAACACCCACAACTCACACATACCACCTTCTTTTCTAATATGCCTTGTTGTAAACATCCAAAGAAAACCCATTTGAAAAGTAGAAGCCAAATGACATTTATGGACTCCGCTCCCATAATCACTCAGGTCCTCAGACAATGAGGAGGATGAGAGAGTTTGTGCAAAGTAACCAATGACCAAAATACAACGTGCAGGCTAGTTGTTTGTCAAAGCCTACCTACATTGTGTGGGACATTTAAAGATGGTGACGGCACTCTGACGTCTATTAGTGCAGAAGAAGATCGTGAACTCCAGGTGGAAGCTCGCGAGTGCTAGACACACAGAGAAGGTTACCAGGACAGAATGAGGGAAGCCGCAAATGAGCAGGAAAAGCTGTGGAGACGAGAGGAGCGGGGCAGAAAATCCTGGGTGTCGGGCCACTCGTGGAAGCAGCGTCCATCCATCCATTGGGAATGAGAGAGGAAGCCAGCGTTCAGCCGTTGAGCCACACAGAATGCTGTAGAGACCTCTGCTGACTCCAAGGTGGAAAGCGAACGAAGCGGGTGTTCCACAAAGGCGTGGGCAGAGTTGGAGATGCAGGAAGAGACCAGTTAGTCTAACCAAATCAGCTGGGTAACCCAGGGCAGTCCGACAAGTGTACCAGCCTATATTTGATAAATATGAAATTGCCAACGATCAAAAGAGCATAAGAAGTAGTACTATTACAACATCCAATAAGAAGAATGTTTGTATGTGGACAAGACACAGTACAAAGAAAAAGCGCAAACCAATACAGGTGGATGAGATGCGACTGTGAGGGAGAAGTTTGACCAAGTGTTACCATAAGCCAATGTACCAAGTACCTCACGGTATAGGCCATATTTGAATAACCAAAGAACTGTGAATCAAATTAAGAGAGGTCCTGGCAGGCGAGTACAGCAGGCAGGTTAAATTAGGTGAAAACCCTTAGCAGGAGTGTATACCGGGTGATCTGAAAGAGATTATAACAAAAATCCTGGCAGGTGAATACACCTGGCAATATGCAGAGTTAAAGAGAAATCATACAGAAAGACTGTTGCAAACCTTGTGATTTAAACAAGAACTTTGTGAGTCCCATGAAGAAAAGGAACTTTTAAAGTGGAACTTTTGCCATCCTATATAAGAAACCACAGGAAGGGAACCACCCCCTGGAACCAATGGTCTCTACTTTTAGAGAACATTTTTGTTGGAGTCATTATTACATTGCTGTTTTGAACACTTTTTGCTAACATCAAGAAAAAGACATTTTCTTCCACTCTTTATTGTTTTGTTTTAGTGTGAGGGTCAGGATATGATGTTTTGGACACAAGGACAGCTTTTTCAGTTAAAAGACTTCCTGTCATAGACTGATCCTTAGTTTAGATTTTTAGGTAGGGAAATTATTTTTTAGAGTAGGGCTAGTTAGGCAATATTTTCTTGGGAATATGAATCTCTTACGTCTGACTCTCATTTCGGACCCCTGTGATGAATCCTGTGAAGTCATCACTGATCCCCTCATGTAGCCAGGGGACGGCAGCCGCTACCCGATCCTGATCCTGACCTTGGGGTGGTATCATGAGGGAGGATCACTTGGGGGGGGAGATGGCTGTCGTGGAGGAGAGACACAGTATTCTTCCCTGTCATGTGAAGAAGACACTATAATTCCTAAATTCCCGATGGCATGTTGTCATTATACAAATCCTTCCAGTTGTAAATCCCTAAAACCCCTTATTGCCAAACACCCTAGAGAGGATACCATTCACACCTCACAACATATGTATAACTGTCATGGCCACTGGTCAAGGACCACTAGCTCCATCATCTAAAAGGTCCAGGCGGACCCAGTCCTGGCACCTTTGGCCTTTGGCCTTTGGCACCAGGCTCATGAGAAAGTGTGCTCTGCACACTTCATTTCTGGTGCACGTGCCATTTCCTCCCCAGCTGGTTCCCCACTTGGAGCCAGGCCAGGCGTGGCCGTAGGGAAACATTGGGCCGCACGTGCAGCATCCTTTGGGAGTGGCAAGGTGGGGCCACAAGGCAGAGCCAAGGGGGCATGGCTGGGACCAGGCTATTTAAGCCTGCTCCGCCCACATGCAAGCGCTTCGCGTTAGTCTGCTTCTTGCAGCGTAACGTTCACCGCCGCCTGAAGCGCTCTTCCCTGATTCCAGCAATACCATCGCTTGAAGCGCAGCTTACCTCACTCCAGCACACCATCTTCAGCGTGCACCTTACCTGATTCCAGTAATACCATTGCATGAAGTGCATCTTACCTGATTCTAGCCATACGATCGCCTGAAGCGCATCTTACCTGATTCCAGCCATACCATCGCCTGACTCCTGCAATCCCATCGCCGGCAGCGCATTTTACCTGATTCCAACAGTCATCGCATTCGAGGCGCATCCTCACCTGTTCCGGGCGCCTAGCTACGCGGGAGCGCATCTTACCCAGAATCCTCGCTGATCCATCCATCCAGTAGCCACAAGCAGGTCTTCGAATAGCTTCCTCTCGTCAGACATCACCAGGCCATCCCTGCAGGAGAAAAGGACAAACAAGGTTAGAAACTACATGAAGACTTTACGCTTGTGTTGCGCGCTACTCAATCCGTGTGCTTGACCTTAAAACCCCTCTTACCTTCTACTGGGGACCTCGTACACTCCTCTGGCACCGTGTGGAGTCGCTTCCAGCACTGCGACAGATTAGTCTGTGTCTCGTCGTTAAAATTAGAAAAACTGTCCTTGTGTCCAAAACGTATCTGACCCTCACACTAAAATAAACAAAAGGTGCTAGGTAACTACGTCTGCATTAGATTCAGCAAACAGTGTGCAAAAAGTATATAAATCCAATAAACCAATCCTTGCATCCAGGGGATGATCCCCTTCCCCTGAATGGTCTCAGGCAGAATATTGGAAATGGTCTGTTCAAACAAGGTTTCTCCAAGATTAGTAGAGATTTCTTTTTCACATAACACTTTCTTACATATGATGAAAAGTGTCTTTTCCAAGCAATGGTGTTTTAAGTATGGCAAAAATATCTCTTCTATACAGCAACTTAAGTAATGCTGTTTTAACACTTCCTTAAGGATGGGAACATTTATTTTCCAAACAATGGGCCTCATTACAAGTTTGCCGGTCTGGTAACAATAGTACCAGTAAGCTTGCCGGTTCCGTTGTTACCAGACCAGCAAACTACGAGTTCTGCGAGCCGGTGCCTATCAGCCCGCCAGGTCTGACCTGGCAGGCGGACCGGCACCCACCCGCAGACACTGATGGTAGCACCGGCACCATTCTGAATTCTAATAAAGAACTAGAGGGCCAACATTCCATACTTTATGAGAGCACATCGCGTGGCAGCCGTTTTCCATTGATTTGCCTGCCATGGACGCCATATTGTTGGAAAAGCTATCATAGGAAACAATGCAAAGTGATGTGTTTTTCCACTAGCATGGCGTCCAGGGCTGGCACAGTTTCTCTTGGAATGTTGGCCCTCTAGTTCTTTATTAGACCTCTGTGGTAGTGAATAATGATGGCCATCTGGGAAAAGGGGAAATTGAATATTACCGAATGTTTGGTGCAGGCTGGATCTACCAAAATAATAACTTTGAGGTGGAAAGCGCCATCTGCAGTGATAACAGATTAAATTAAGTTTTGCTGAATCCTCCTGGTCCTTAATGTTGGTTGGCATACTTACATTTCAGCAGAACACCGGGTATTGACCTAGCCCTGCTCTCATTGGTGTCCTGCACCCTAGCTGTGCACATCCTGCACCCTAGCTGTGCACAAATCTCCATGACGATCAAACCTAGTTTTAGATATGATATGCGAACTTGTGATAGTCAGGCGTTCATTGGGCTGACCTCATTATGCTCATGAAAATTGTGAACCCAGGAAGACACCACCTTTCATACTAAGCACACTAAACTATTTTAACCTCACACAAATGAACTGCACCGAACTGTACTTTCTCGTGAGACATTTCTTTGCCCCACTTATACAACCAACAGGAACTTTGAGTTCTGTTTTAAGGAAAGAATCATGGATTTGACAATGCTGCTGTGGGTATTAAACTCTCTCGAGGCGATTATGGCTGGAAGTGGCTGCCATAGCAAAGTCAGAATTGACCGCTTTAATTACAGCCAGCTTTAAAGGGGCGCGCTGCAGCAACCCAGTCTAAACTGGCTTCGATTCCACTCAATCGGCAAAATGGTGTTCACTGGGGTGCATGAAACAAGGTCTATTTGCCCCACAAGAGCCACACTTGCCAGATTCCAGAACGTTGCTTCGCTTCATTCCTGCCCACAGTCCCCCAGCCGCGTCCGGTGTAAAACGCAACTCTGCCCCACTATGCTGTTTTCTATGCTAGCCCATACACCAACTGCACAATGGAGTGGCTACACAGCCAAATTGCCTTATTTTTCCTGCATTGAGTAAACCAACACATGTGGTCTGATCAAACCAATCTCTTTCAGATACCCAGAATTCTGGCCTTTTAGTGCTGGACCTTTCCCCATCTAGCACTACACAATATTTGCACATTAGGTGGCCCTCCAGATGTTATGAACTACAACTCCCATTATCCCTAGACAGCATAGTCGATGCTGAAGGATCATGATTGTTGCAGTCAAAACATCTGGAGGGCCTCATAGCGAGCAACCATGCCGTTCTTGAGCCCCTCAATCTGTAGTATTGCCATTTGCTGATGGGCTTCTCCATTGGGAGTCGTTTGTATGTTGGAGTGGATGACACATCTCTCTCTTCTGTCTTTGTCTTGATCCAGGTATGTGGCGCTGCCCCTCAGCAGATGCTTGGATGTGAGGCAAAAGTCAACAGCAAAAGCAGAACCCAACCGTCTCCTGGAGAGATTCTATACCACAGAAAGCAAATGCCCAACAGAGGTGAGTTTCTCTCAACCATGCTTTTTCACTTCTTTTTTCAAAGGCACTACCAAAGTCCACTGTATAGTGGACACACAACCCAGACGTGCAGAAAGATGGGTGCAGGGAGGTCCACTGACATGCCAGGCCTCGGGCGAGCACATGCTCTCATTTTCATTGATGCTCACTCCATTATTTACAATTTAAATGCCTTAAAGCATGTGTAGATGGTGCCCACTGTGTCCTTTCAATCAAAAGGGACCGATGTGCAGGGTATCTGAACCTCAGGTTGCAGCCAACCAACATAGGGGATCAGCAACTGTGTCCTGAGTTTTGGGGTTCTCTTATTTGGGAGGCTCTAAACAGTGAGAAAACACAAAGGGAAGTAATATTTACCTATAAAGCAGGTGTTGTCATTAGGCACATACCTAAGTAGTCAGGTGGCCAGCTGGGCAACAAAGAAACACTGGAGTGGATCGGAAGACATGAGGTGTCTGGGCTTTAGAATTGATTTGGGAGATTGCACGTGTTCTGAAGTTGCTTTGTGAGATGGAGGAGAAAGGGCGATCGTACATGGCTTTTTCAGTTGAGGGTTGGCACAGTTACTAGGGTATCTGCACTGGATCGGAGCACTTTCCTTCTGAAGGATTCTCGGTTCATGCCATGGAAGGCGCAGTCAATGATGCAAAGAGTTTTGAAGTAATGTGTCCATTTGATCGGGAGCCATCGGAGCATCGAGCGATATGGGCTGGTGTGCTTGTATCTTTTAGTCTCAGAAGCAGTCAGTTGCCTCGTTTTGAACTTCTCAAAGCCTGTTGAGTAGCTATTCCAAGAGGTTGTTGCCATAATCTATTCATGAGAGTTCTAGTACACCAACTGCCACCGGTCCGTGCATGTAGGTCAACAAAGGCATGACCTATCGGTGCTTTCTAATCTGGAAGAAGAAACTCTTAACAATAGCTTTATCCTGTGGTTCCAGTGTAAGTTTCCTGTCGATCCTGAGTCTGAGGTTTCTGACAGTAGTTTGTAGAGGAGATGTTCCCTTTTCTTTGGGCTCGGGGATAGGCGTGGGATTTGATAATGCTGTGCCACAAATTGTAACCTCGGTTTTGATTTGGTTGAGTTTGTCTGCGTGTTGTCATCTGTAAGTTCATGTGCTCATCTCCAGTGCATTTATCATAGTCATTTGTATATAATTTGGGTCTCATCGGTGTTGTAGCAGCATGGCAGACCTGAGCTGGTTATAAGTTTCACAAGTGCGGTCATGTGAATTTTGAGCAAGAGACACGAGAGACTGGATGCTTGGGTTACACCACTTGTCAGCTTGTGGGGACATTACCTAAATGCGGCCATGCCTCCTGTTGTTTCAGTCCTTTCAGCTGGGAATGATGTGATCCAGCATACAGCGGTTCCTTTCAATCAAAAGACCTCCAGTATTTTTAGTAGATCCTTGTGGCTGATAGTGTCCGAAGCAATAGAGATGTCGACCAGGTGGAGTACACTAGCTGAGTTGGCCTCTTCTTGGGTCTCTTGGTCGTCTGTATGTGCTGTTGGTTTCAACGTATTGCCAATGAGGAGTTTTGGCGCTGAACCGTGTGTTAGAGATTGATTGGTTGGTTGTGTACTGGGTCGCTGGTTGGGGGTCAGCCGTGGAGGTTTGGCGAGGGCTAATTTCAAGGTGTGAGCTGCAACCTTTTGCTTGATGGGTTGATGAGGGCTAGGAAGGCACGTGTTCGTTGGGGTTGCTTAGGTATTGCTTTGGGGCACAGGTATTCCAATGATCCTGCTAGAAGTGTAGCGTTTACTGTGGCGAGTGTGTCCTGGGTGGCAAAGGGATGAATAGTTGTCTGTGTTGGGATGCTTTGTTTCAACTGTGTTTTTCCCCTTGTTGGGAATGGTGGAGTTGGTCCTCTCCTGTCCAGGTGATCTTGGATTTGAGGAGGTTTTCTTCCTAAAGTGTATCACAGTGACATTGCAGAGTTCTTGAGATGGTGTTGGCGGCGTTTTACAGGCTGCAGGGTTTCTGAATGTGTTCATTATTTGGAAGACTGACTTTTGGTCGTATTGCCCTGACTGTATTTGGTGTGCGTCATTTTTATTTTTTAAACAATTTGTTTTCCATTCTTCATATTTTCTAGAGCCTTTGTGTTTTCATTTTTGTTTGAGGAAATGAAGTTAAGAGACTTGTTTCTTTTGTGAGAATATGATGGGCATTTAGGTGGCATGCTGTCGAAAGTGTTGGTAATCCAGTTATGGATTTTGTCAGCTAGGTCGTCCAGCATTCTCAACAGTTTTTTTTCATTTTGAGTCAGAGTTTGGAGTCTTCACGTTTTTATCATGACGATGTCCAGCTAGATCCCGTTCCAGTGTGTTATTAAAGTGTCGAGAAGTCTTGGATGATTTTACAAGAGGTGGTGCTTCGGCGAAGATGCTGAACGAGATGGACGGGTGGCCTCCCCAGGTTAAGACTCTTTGGAGAAGTAGGTGGTCACATTTGCATTACTGAAGACAAAATCCTATGTGTGACCAGCAGTTTGGGTGGGTCTAACATTTATTTGAGGTGTTGCGTGCCAAGGAATGTGGAGAATAACTGTTTCTCGCCATAGCCTAATGTCTCAAAGTATGGTGAATTGTTGGCTGTCTATCAAAATCTTGGCGACTGCATCAGCAAAAGGGTCTGTGAAAGATATCATATGAAGGTGGTTTGTAGTGCTTGTAGGTGTCAGAGGAATGTTTTGCATTGAGGAAGCGTTACAGAGTAGGTGTGGAATCAAAAAGCCTAAACAACAAAGGGATGTGAGTGCCTTTCGTGTGGTGGGTAGCACCGGAGCATGTTTCCATCTGTCACTCAAGTATTGGTGTCAAGGAAAAGCAAATTAGCCATAGACACGAGCTACCCATGTCACTTAAGTGAAAATGTAGCATGGTATATTTCCTTTGGCATGTTCTTTTATGGACACTCATAGAATCCTTGAAAGGCTTACTTACCATGTGTATGTTTCAATATTGATTGCCATGTTTGTAAGGCTCAGCTGCCATCGAGTTGGTAGATGCTGTATTCAGGGTGTCTTCTCGGCCTTCCTTAAACTTAATGATGAAAATTTGGCATGCAGTATGACTTCTGGTGAAACACAACCAATTCTTCCCTTTTCTGATACTTCACTGAACCTGCTTACTCCTACCCCCCTCACACCCTGCATATATTTCTTTAACCTACATCTATTCATGTTTCCTTCTTGTACCTGCTTCCTCTCCGTATTACTTAATGTTTGCTAGAGTAGTGAGTAGTGGCAAGGGTTTCCTGTTCTCAATATGTCACAGTCATGACAACCACGCTTAGCCACCATGCCTGCTACCAGTGTGTCGGTGATATCTCATCCTAACCCAGTGTCAGCTGTTACCTGATCCTAGCCTTGTGAGTGGTATTAGCCGGGTGGTTCACCTGGGAGGAGAAGGGCCACCAAGGGAATAGTGTGACTCCGTTAGGAGAGATGCAGTACTCATCTTCTTCGGAGGGTGAGCCTTCCATAATGCCAGAATACCTAATGGTGTGCTGTCAGAGTAAGACTCCCCTTTCCAAAAACACTCAGTGTAACTAGTAAAAAACAGTTCTGGTCAGCATTGGAATAGGACATCAATATCTATACTTCTGATACATGTGATTCCCCCTTTTATTTGAGCTATGAACTCAAGAACCAACCAGTAATTTCTTTAAATTCATCTCTGAAAGGTATGTTTGATAAAGAGTAAAACAACCGAAAACATTGGGGATTTTAAATTCCATAATGCTCTAAATACTGAGATGACGACGAAGCGCTCAGAGAGGCAGAACTCTGATGCACCGTCTAGTAGCTCTAATGACCCACAACTGAGCGGCACCTTTGAATACTTGAGAAACCATCAGGTGCAGGCCATTAGAACTCATCAGCAGTGGGAGCAGCAGAAGCAGGAAGAAGATGCGGGACTGCTGCTGTGTTTCCAGCAAGTTGCGGTTCCGAGAGACTCATATGAGTGGGGTCTTGGAAGTGCAGAGATCGGGAAGCGATGTGGATGTAGGATGTCCTGCAGGAGAGAGGAGCTCTCCTAATTCTGTGCAGTTCTCCAGTGGATGGCGAGTACCGGAGTACACGAGGAGTGAATCAGACTCCCTGCACAGAAATTGCACGCACTGGAGAGGTGTCCGTAGCTGTCGGGTGTTTAAATCATGATGTGAGGAGAAGAAGCTGAAACAGCAGTCGGTCGGACGGAAGCACAGAGTGAGACCGGTGAGTTGGCCTATGCAAGCTGACCCTATGGCACTCTGTGGCAGGCTGCTGACTGAGAATAAACATTTTGAAAACCAAACTAATTAACTAAATTTTTATTAGGAATAATCCTTCTATTAAGAGAGACCGAATGATGACCGATTATATTCAGCATTGCCAAAGTAAAGAGAGGGCAATACTTGATAACGAGAACCAGCATTGCCAAAGTAATGAGAGGGTAATACTAGATGACGAGAAACAGCATTGCCTATCAAAGAAAGGAGGCAAGACTTGAAAAAAAAGACTCTATATACCAATGCCAAAGTAGTGAGGGGGCAATACTTGGGGCCTCATCACGAGTTGGGCGGTAACTGCGGCGCTAATAGCGCTGGCGTTATTAGCCCTACCGCCAAACCCACTGGCGGTATTAACGCCGGATCACGGGTTTGGTGGAACAGAAAATCCCCATTCCCCTTTGAGCCCATTCGGGAATGCCCCATTCCCCATTGGGCTCAATGGGGAAATTTCACGCTTTTACCGCCGGTGGATTTCCGCCCGCTGTAAACGTGCCGAAAATCGGCAAAATCTCGGCGGATTTCCCCCAGCTCAGAGATGGGGGAAAATCAGCCGAAGCCGTGATTTGGCGGACCCTTAAATCCCGCAGTAACAGCGCTACCGCCGGATTTAAGGGCTACCGCCAAACTCATGATGAGGCCCTTGATCAGGAGAATCTGCATTGCCTAAGCCAAAGAAAGGCAGTAACAAATAAGAGGGAAATATGCTTACAGGAAACAAGCCCTCCTTATAGCCATTATCAAAGGGGAGAGAAAATTAACCTGCATTGCATGTGGCAAAGAAATCAGTGGAACAAACGGCATCAATGTGTATTACGCCCTTATGAAAGAAGTTCTGAATCTCAATGTTGTTGAAAGTAAAAAACCTTTATAAAGCCTGAAGCTGACCTCACCAAAGTGCTTGTAGTAGTAGTAAGAGTTTTTACCCTGGAAGTTGAGTACAACAGGAAAGGAATTGTTCGTGGTAGTCCTGGCAGGTTAGTGGACCAGTAAGAATACATTGAAGTACTGCCTTATGGTGGAAAGAAAGCGGCAGGGCCACTAATGTATTTCATGAACTGTGGTAAAGCTATCCTGATAAATTGACAAAAACATTGTTGTTTATAAACATGTGGGGGTGGGAGGCAGATGCTACTATTCAATGTGTACAATAGACCCTATGGTAATACCTCTATGGAAAGCTTTAAAAAATGTGTTGGATCAATATTGATTATAAACTAAGCAAAGGTCTTAGCCCTTTGGTGTTGGCCTTGGGGGAATTGAATCTTCAGATGGAGCCAGTCAATGAACTGATGGGGCTCTGGGATGAATTGGATGTGGCACTAGGTATTCCTCAGTGGTGTGTGAGAAGCCTGCGAGAACAGATCTGCTGGCTATTGATGCAGTGCACTTAATATATGGTAGCAACCTGAGAGCCTGCAATGGCCGATTTAGTTCATACCAGCCTGCCGATTTTCTCTTTTGAAGGCCCTATGGGGAGCTCTGGGATTTATTATATCTTTGTCAGTGCGGTGGACTGGGACAGGATTGTTAGTGTGAATGTCCAAAAGCGGGGAGAGAGTGATCATAGCCCTGTGTGGTGTGAATCCAAGGGAGTGTGCCTTGGGGACGAAGTGGGCCATGTGAGGACTGATGGTTCTGTAGTAACTGTTGATGGCCATGCTAGGCAAAGAATCAAGTGGGTCACACTAGATTATGAGGCAATGAAACCTGGGTTGTATGCAGCCATCATTCCCTTACTGGGTGAAATCTGTGGAGGTGAATGTTCTGGAGGGCAAATTATCGACACATATGAAGGTATGGTCCGCTTTATTTGTCCATTTGTGACCAAGCCTGCCAAGAAGGTAAGACAGGAGGCCCTGAAGGCCGAAAGATGGTTTGATCTGGACTGTAAGACTTCTAGGGACTCCCTGATGCACTATTTGAGGGTGGCGAATCCGATAGACAAACAATCCCTGTGCATGCTGAGGGAAAATTACAAAACAACGATGCAGAGAAACTCGCTTTTAATCAGGATCTATGGGATGACCTTCACTTGACGTCTAGAGCGGGCAATTCTATCGGGTTCTGGAGGTTGCTGAATGGAAGGGGTTTCAACTAGGTAGAGCCGTTCAGGTGCCAGATTACTTCTGATGTATAGTACAAACACTTTAGGGCCCTTTATCACAATGGCTCATTTATCAGCGGGGCAGCTCAATTGGCCAGAAGTTGCGATATCCAGCTGAGGGAGGAAGATGGCATCACGCCTAAGGAGGTGGCCATCATGGCACTAGGGGCAGGGAAGGCCCTGGTGCCAGACAAAATACTAATAGACCTCTTCCAGGATGAAGTCGGTGTATGGGCTCCTACTCTATGCCGGGTGCTCGATGCTGTGGTAGGTACTGGTAGCGTCCCCCGATCCTGGCGTGATGCTGAAATTGTACCCATCATCAAGAAGGGTGATAGGCATACACCTGGGAACTACAGGCACATTTGCTTGCTAGATATTGCTGGAAAGGTTTATGCAAATGTACTCTTGGGACACCTACAGAAGTAGGCCGACGAGAGGGAAGCTATAAACCATCTACAAGCAGGCTTTAATAGGGGTGTTCGCTCAGTAGACCAGGAGTCCAGACTGAGTTCGAGCCTGTGCAAATTTGTATTATTGAAAAAAAAAAACTGTACGCAATTTTCGTAGACGTTTGTACAGCGTTCGTCTGTGTACCACGGCTGTAGTTGTGGGAAACAATGGCCAGGAAGGGCATGCCTAGGAAGCTTACTGACAATATTCTCGCCTTATGCTCTGGTAATAAGGCTGCAGTGAGGTTGGGTTTGGGGGAGGGGAAAAGACTCTGTCAGTAGAGAAGGGTGTCAGGCATGGTTGTGCATTGGCTCCCTTCTTATTCTCCCTCTATATTGACAAAATCATAGGGGAACTTGTACAGACAATCCTAGGCTCCGTCAAGAAAGACTCCCTGCTTTGTTTTTCGCAGACTATGCAGTCATCTTGTCGACCACAGGAATGAGACTAAATAAACATTTCGCTGTTTTTATGAGGAAATGTAGATGCCTCAGGCTGGAGATCAACAGCGATAAAACAAAGACAATGGCCTTTAGGCCTAGATTGGATAGGAGGGTACCATTGAGTATTGAGTACGAGGGTAAGATCCTAGAGCAACTAAGTGCCTATGACTATCTGGGTATTCGGTTCACAGAGAGCTTCCAAGGGCAGACCCAGCACTGTAAGACTATTGATGCATTGGCCAAATATTACCAGGAACTACTGAAATTCTTCAGTACCCATGGTAGAGTGGCAATATCGCCTGCCCTGGAACTCTATAGAGAACAGGCTCTGTATGGAGCTGAACTGTGGGGCCACTAAAGGGTTCCATCTCTTGGTGTTTCAGAGAACGGCTTCCTTAGGGCAATCCTTATGCAACTGAAGGGGGCCCCAATGGCTAGCTTTTGAATGGAGTGCAACTGGCCCGCTATTGCAGGAGTCCTGGCAATGAACCCAGTGTTGTATTGGGTCAGGATCTGGTCTAAAGAACATCTAGCACCCTACCGATTAGCCATAACCAATTTCCTAACCTTTGGGTGGGGTACACATGCCCTCCCTTGGTTTAGGTTTATACTCTCAGAGCTTCTCAAACTTGATCTAATTGGGCCATGGGAGAGGCCACACAGTATAACATCAGGTTCCAAGGTTGTGGTTAAACAAGCTTACCATGAAACAGTATTGAACCAGATGATGCAGGATTGAATGGCTCTGGGTACTGGGTGGATGTACCTGCTCCATAAAGGGTCATGTGGTTTTGAGTATTACCTGGATAATGTTAGCCCAGGGTATACCCGGTCGCTCTACATACAGCTGCGCATTAACACCCTAAAAGTAGCTCCCTTCACTGCTAACTGGAATGAATGAGAGGAGTAGCACTTAATGCTTAGCTCATGAAACGGTCATGCATTTCATGTTGTTTTGTAGTAGATACTGTGATATGAGACGGTGGTACTTGGATCTGCTGTTCGAACTCAGGAAAGTACAAAGGCCGAAGGAAGCCCTTGGAACTTTGCTTAAACGCCAAGGACCCGGTTGTGGCGTTTGCTGCATCCAAATGTATACAGTGAGCCTGGCTTGACTGTGTTAGGAGCTAGGAAGATCCGCTTGTGCCAGGATACCAGACTAATTTATAACAATTTGGGAAGATATATTGATGCTGTACATATGTGTTGCATATGAAACCGTGGATTTTATTATTGATTACTTAGTTTGATGAACTGGTGAGGGAGATTTGTGATATGTGAATTGTCGTTTTATGAAATGTTTCATTGTGTGCTTTTATGGCTCCAGCTGCCGAATAAAGCTGTTTTTGATCATTAAAAAGAAGTGTGAAGTGTCTGTCTTTTCCAAAGAAGAGAAGCTATATTGAAATACTCTCTAGAAGTGTGAGGACAAAGTCTATTTGGTTGTTAAAGCAGAAACTTGTGCAAACCTTGAACAGTCACATTGGAAGAGGGATACATCGTGTTTAACGTATCCATGTACCAAGTGGAAGGCTTGTGAAGTGAAGAGAACTTTGTGTTGCATTTGAATTAGAAATCTGATATTGAAAGGAACTGTCTTGACTGGACCTTTGATCTGAGAATCCTGCATTAATCCTGGGGAGGGGGGATCAGACCCAGGTTACAAGAACACTTGTTTTTATAACGTTTATCTTTGCATATAACTACTATATTGTTGAGTTTGATCGGCCATCAAATACCTGTATATTTTTGTTGTATGTATAAGTGTGAGTGGCAGAAACCTTTTTTCTTATAGTCTTAGTTTTTTTTTTTAATACAACTTTATTTAACATTGCACACAGGTTAAGCACATACATTTGCGACATTCAATTCCAGTAAACATACAACAAATACAGGTAGATACAGGTAGTTTTGCGTTGCATTCGAGTCATCAAGGGCAGATAGATCCACCAAATATTGCCTGTACCGTGCCCATACATTTCTGGGTTTAGAGGGGGCCATCACTGAGTCTATGTACAGTTCTTCGGTGTTGTTAGCCCATAACATGTCTCTGTTCCAGTCCTCTATTTTTGGCGGTTGTGCGTTCTTCCACCTCATTAATATGACCCTTTTTGCTAACAATAGACTTAAATTGAGCAGTTTTCGCCATGTTGGGTTCATTTTCCCCATCGCACCTAGCATACATATCCGCGGTGTCCATTCCACCGGTTGGTCTGCCATCTTATCTAGATCTCCACAGACCTCAGACCAATATTGTCTCAGTTTCACACAGTCCCATAACATGTGGTATATATTAGCATTTTCAGAGTTACATCTTGGGCAGGTGCCAGAGAGAGCGGGGTATAGTCGCTTGAGTTTCACCGGTGTGTAGTGGGTTCTATGGATAATTTTATAGTGGATCAGCTTGAATCTAGAGTTGCATGATATCAACTTGGTCAGTGCACAAATCTGGGACCAATCTTGGTCTTCTATCGGTTGGCCCAGATCCCGCTCCCACCCGGTTTTAGCCGTGTGAGGTACCATCGGCGTGTTTGGATTATGGTTTTGTAGAGAGCGGAGGCCGTGACTTTCTGAGTCCCCCCTGTGAATATGTAACCTAGTCCCATGTTTATTTCGGGTTAATTCGGGAATGATGGGTAAATCCGTTGTGTAAATGCTACGACCCTACCAAACTGCTGTTTGTGCGCATTTGTGTTTCCCACCTTGTCTTTAATCTCCTCCCACTTAAGAAAGCATTTATCCCGGAACAACTGTCCCCATTGTGTAATGTCTCTGGCACTCCAATGCAACGCCACTGCACTGTCTATGGGGAAGGGTGTGTGAGGGTCGCCCCATATTAGCATGCTCGGGTGGTATAACTTACTGGCTCCAAATATATCAGCGATTTTGGCCCATGCAGTGATTATGACATTGGTTGGGTTTATAGTGTTGTATTGTTTAGCGGTGGGCCAAGTGATTCTTTGTACAGCCAGTGTCGCCTCCCGCTCTCTCGAAGGGGGGGGTGCAGGGCCAGGATTGAGGAAGCATGTAGCCCAGCCGGCAGCATATTGCGCCTGTGCTGCCAGGTAATACAATTCCATGTCGGGGGCCATAAGGCCGCCCCTAGGATACGTGTCAGTTAGTACCCTCCAGCTCAGTCTGGAGTGGCCGCCCCATATGAACGCTATGCATGCACTGTTGATTTTGGAGAACAGAGCGCGACCTGGCCACACTGGCACTGTACTAAAAAGATAGAAAAGCTTAGGCAAAATGATCATTTTGACTAATGCTATCCTCCCCATCATTGATATGGGCAGGGCGTTCCAGCGCTTCATCTTGGTGCAAAGTACGTCTGCCAGTGAACTATAGTTCAATGTTCGGGACAACTGAGCAGTTCTGGCAACAGCAGCGCCTAGGTAAACAATGTGTACTGGGTTCCATATAAGACTGTGTAGGTTTTGGGGCTGCGTGGTGTCGTCTGTGAGCGGGAATATCTCAGACTTATTAGGGTTCAGACGTAGACCTGAATATTCACCAAACATTTTCACTTCAGTCAGCACCTTGCCCAATGTGCGGTCTGGGTTCTTCAGATATAATAGAATATCATCCGCATATAGCATTATAATATGCGGTTTACCCTCGAGCCATATCCCGAATGTACTATAACGTGATCTGAGAATGTCCGCAAGGGGTTCTATAACTAGCGCGAAGAGTAGCGGGGAGAGTGGGCAGCCCTGTCTGGTACCACCCAGTAGCTCTAGTATGTCTGTGAAGGACCCATTAATTCTAATCTTCGCATGAGGTCGCGTGTATAGTATTTGGATCCATTTTATGAAGTTTGGGCCAAACCCATAGTTTCGTAGCACCCCGAATAGGAAAGGCCAAGAGACAGTGTTGAATGCTTTCCGCATGTCTAGGGAGTCTGGTATTCCTTGGGTCTCTGGGGGTATTGTGGCAATGATTTGGTGACATCGCCTTATATTTGTTGCCGTAGACCTGCCCAGTATAAACCCAGCCTGGTCTTCATGTACCATATGTGGCATCAGTGGTGTGAGCCTGGTTGCTAGGATCTTGGCGTCAGTGTTTATTAAGGATAGAGGCCGGTATGACCCACATCCCCCAGGAGGCTTCCCTGATTTCAGCAGGAGTGTAATTATTGCTTCCCTGGTGGTTTCGGCGAGTTCACCTCTGTCTAGTGCTTCCATCCAGACAGCATATAGCCTGGGGACCAGTTCACTACTGAACTCCTTATAGAACTCAGCTCCCAGCCTCCAGCCCGTCCGCGCCCAGCGCTTTCCTGTTAGGGAGTGCTTTTATTGCTTCAAGTATTTCGGGCTCGGTGATGGGTCCCTCCAATGATTCCCTAGTGGCATCTGCTAAGAGGGTTGTAGGTATCTGGGCGAGGTAGCTTTCTATCTCAGCATCTGTGACGGCGCACTGCGGGGAGTATAGGTCTTTATAGTAAGCATAGAAGGTTCCCTTCAGCTTGTCCTGATCTGTGGACATCGTGCGTCAGGCATCTGTATGCAGGGTATAGTTGTGGGGCCGTTCTCTCCTCGTACCGCTCTCGCCAATAACTTCCCCGGGCGTTTCCCTTCCCCATATCTACGAGCTGCAGCAGGTCAATCAAAGTATCTGACCTCTTGATCCGCTGTCTCAGTGTATTCGTCTAATTTGACCTTTATTTCTGAGCTGAGCAGTGGTGACGGGGAGGATGCATACTGGGATTGCAAAGATGTTATTTGAGTTTATAGTCTAGTTAACCTATTTCTAATGTCTTTGAGGATTCCACCCTCTACGGATATTGACTGATCTCTGACGCAGACTTTGAACGCCTGCCATAGTATAGACTGGCTAGAGACCGAGTGTTCATTGACCTCGAAGTACTCTTGTATATATTGTTTCATCGAGTTAGTATAAACCAGGTCCTTCAAGGCCGCAGGTTTAAATCTCCAAGGTGGCCTGCTGTTAATCTTATCAGGGATTCGTAGTGTCAGTTGTATCGGCGAGTGGTCTGAGTATGTTCTTGGATGTATATGGGAGTCTGTGACCCATGCCATGCTGTCTCCGTCTATTAGCCATAAATCTATTCTGGAGTGCATGTCATGGACCGTGGAGTAGTAGGTGTATTCTCTCCTGGTGGGATTCAACGTTCTCCAGGCGTTTTTCAGATGTAGATCTGCCATATGTAGGTGTATTGCCTGTGCTGCTTTGGTCAGTGTTCTAGTTTGTGTTGATGTGCGATCAAGATGTACATCTAGAATTGTGTTGAAATCCCCACCACATATCACCCGGGCTGTTTGGTATCTTGCTAATTTTTCGAATACTGAGGCGTAGAAGTCTGGTTGGTCAATATTCGGTCCGTATAAGTTAAGAAAGACATATTCTTTATCATAGAGATTGCCATGAAGCAACACATATCTCCCCTCTGGGTCACACTCCGCATTAATACATTCAAAAGACAACATTTTGTGTATCAGAATTGCAACCCCTCTTGCCCGGCTGGAGTAAGTCGTGAAATAGATGTGAGCCCCAGCTGCGCATCAATTGTTCACCTTGTCGAGGTCCGGAATGGGTTTCCTGCAAGAAGATTATCTTGGCAGCTTGCCTATTGAGGTAGGCCAGAATCTTCCTTTTCTTGATCCTGGATCCTAGACCCCTTACATGCCAGCTAAGCACATTAATATCGTCTTTGCCTAGTTTAGCCATTGTCAATGGGGCGATCGCTGCCATATAAACCCTGATAATCTGCCGCTGCATGCTGAAGTGTCTTCGTGCCTGATATCTGTGTGCTTTTTGCTTTACCAACATCCTATGATAACAAAACCCCAGAACTCCCAACTTAAACCCTCCCCCCTCCCTCACGGTTCCCCTAACTTTAACTGTGTCGTTAGATATCCATCCCACCCCTCCCAACAACATCTCGAGCACCTGCTACAGGGGGGGTTGCAGCGTCTCCAGTGCCCAAGCCAGCTTTAATTATAAGTATCGTGTCCGGTTCACGCATGTTGCTCTCGCACATCCTAAGCGCTTTTGGGACGTTGTGTCCATTGCAGCTTGAAACATGTACAGTCTTTTTTAACATCCCAGATGTGGGCCTCCAGGAGGGAAGCCTTTGACGTTGCTGTTCCTTCTTACTTCGAGAGCGAGGTGGCAATGTTTAGGCCTCAGGATTGTTTAGATTGCCCACACTTTAGGTTTGTCCATTGATAGGGGGAATATGCGTTTCTATAAAGTTTGCCGCTTCTTCGGGGAATGTGAAGAAATATGGCTTGTTTTGATGTTGGATTTTGAGCCTGGCGGGGTAGAGCATTACATATTGCACTTGCCGTTCGCACAGCATTTTTTTGACTCCTGTGAATAGTTTCCTTTCCTGTTGGACCGCCAGGGTGAAATCTGGAAAGATGCGAATAACATTTGCCTCCAATTTTAGCTCCTGTTTCTCTCTGGCTGTTTTTAGGATCAGGTCTCTATCCCTGTAGTTTATCATGCGTGCCATGATGGGCCTGGGATATGCCCCGGGTTTTGGCTTCGGGGCCAGTGATCTGTGTGCCCTCTCAACTATGAACATCGGCGACCATCCACGATCACACAATAGTGTACGTAAGAGGTCCTCTACCGCTTTCCCCATTGATCCTTTTATGGCCCCTTCTGGAACACCAATAATGCAGATGTTATTTCTCTGGGATCTTGCTGCCAAATCTTCACATTTGGATTTCACTGTGCCAAGTTCGATAGCCATTGTGGATACCGTGTTCTACAGGGCTTCCAGAGCGTCCTCAGTGCCAGATATCCTGGATTCTGCCTCAGTCATGCGAGTGGTTGTTTTGTCGAGTTGTGTTTTTACATTGGCGACACTCGCCGTGATACCATCCAGCTTGTCCGTGAGTGTTGCGAAGCCCTGTTGCATCGCCTGAAAAACAGCCTGGGGGTCCATCATGGTAGCCGGGGGGATCTGCTTCTCGTGTGTAGGCATTTGCTCATCCCTCTCAGGTTCCATTTCTCTCTGCATCGCGGTCGTGTATTTATCGATAGTTCCTCTGCCTTTCTTCGAACCAAAGTTCTGGGGCATCTTCCCTGGTCTGGGAGATGTATCAGATGTGAATGGTTCAGACCTCCACTCCCCCAATTATCTTGTGCTCGTGATTAACCCCAGAGCCGGGTAGAGGAGCCTGACGGATCGGCAGCTCAATGTTTGGTCTGTATTAAATCCTGCGGCGTAGTTTTTGCCCTGGTATGCTCCCACGTGGTGACCACAAAGAGACCATGTTGGGGGCAGATCCGCCCGGTCGCCAGCTTAAATGACTTGGTCAGGAAGCACTCTACCTCCCGTGGTGGGTTGGACGATCGTGTGTCGGTTTGTAGGCGCTTATCCTAGTGCTCAGGGGGAGGGCAATGACAGTTCTACCACATTTTACTCTGCGCTCTATCGTCTCGTCGTCCCAGGTGCCCCAGCCGCTGTGGCAGTGGAATCAGTGCCCAGCCGTTGCTTTGATGGTAGCCTCAGGTGTTTCTTATAGATCCGTCATATTTGGCAGAATGGAACATCAGTCCCGGCGCCCGGGCGCCAAAAGTTCCAGGGGTTGAGGTTTAGATGTGAGTTGCTTAGGTGGTACTAAGAGGCCCTCCCGCGCTCCCGCCGAGAAGCGGAGCACACGGCTCTCACTGAGCTGGGTAGTCAATGGTGCCCGACTACTCGGCAGAAGCAGATGAATATCGGGGCAACCGCCTGTCTCCCAGCCTCTGAGCTCGCAGGGGGCAGCAGTGTAGTTTGCTGGGCGCGCGGAGGGCGAGGATTTGCACGCAGGGAGCGGGAGGGGCCTACCTCTGCAGCCGCGGTCCGATCTGGGAGCGGGCCGCCTCTCGCAGGAGTCTCTGGAGTGATGAAGGCGGAGGGGGTCAGCAGGCGCTCCACGATACTCGGGCACCAGCGACTCTCCCCGCTGGATGGATGTGGATGGATGAATCGAGCGGTCCGCTGCCGCCGCACCCGCTGCCTCAGGGCGGGGCTTCTCTCCCCTCTCGCCGGCCGTCGAGTCTCGGGGTATCACGCCGACCATCCGGGTTCTTATCTCTGGAATCTCTGCACCGATCAGTCCAACATTTTGTGTGGGTAATCTGATTATATTGTTACCCGTTCTCTGCCATAATAGCGTAGAACCAGAGCCGGCAAATTATCTTTTCTGGCTTTGCGGCCCTCGGTCCAGCTGGAGCTCACACGAGAGCCGCCATTTTCTCGTGTGCGCAACAGCGCCCCCCCCCCCCGTTATAGTCTTAGTTTAATAGGAAGAGAAATCCTTGTTGTGTTAGGGAAAGAGAGGTGTTTTCTTCACCCTTATTATTTAAATAAAATGGTTACTTGTGAGAAAACTCTATCTACTTGGCCACCTCGCATTTCAGACTCCTCACAGTGACTTGTGGCTTGTGCTTTTCTCCTGCTGGCTCACTACGGGGATATGTACAGTGAGGTGGCCCCTTTGGCATTATATAGCAATAAGAGAACAGAACAGTTCCCGTGGTGTGCACTGTAGAAGGGATTGTCTTCTGGTGGTTAAGGGGGGGGGGGTTCTATGTCATTCCATCACCAGTTTTTTTTTTTTTTAATACAGATTTTTTGCCAATGTTTTTTTGCCGCAAAAACTCATCTATTTTCTTTTTTTTTTTTTTGTGGGGGTCCGCTCAGCCTCACCATTCAAGCAATTTACAAACTATTCCCCACTCCCCTAACCCTTATATACCTCTACCCACCCCCATATTTTCCAATTATTTTGTTGCGGCAAAAGATCAGTGGAAAATAAACTCAGCGAAAAAAAGAAAACAGGCTATGAATGAACGCCATACTGTTAAAGGGAGATACAGAAATAAGATCTGTTTTTGCAACCTTTTGTTATTTTATCTTCTACCTATTTTCTAGCCAAATAATCTTTGTGAACTATCTTACTTTCCACTTTTTTGCAAGTTGTGCTCCAATGTGGTAGATGCTTTCAAGCCTTCAGAGTAAGTGACCGCTGAGGAAGGGAGGGAAGAGCATCCTGCAGAACCATTTTATTGCAGCAAAGGGCTAAAGTAAAAAGGTTGCATTTTCTTTTACTTTACTCCAGCATGTTTTAGTTACTAATACTGCCTCGCTGATAATGGGAGTACCAGATGTTCTTGTTTGCCAGCTCAACGGTACTCATTATATCATCCTCCGAGGATGAAAATCTGAGTGAAACTGCTGGTATTTGAATGACTCTGAGGTCAAACATGGAACATGGATCCCTCTAGTTGGATAGCATACAATGCACACAGAATTGATTACCCCTCTGTAATGTAACAGAGTTCTGAAGTTGGTGATGTTTTCGTACAATGTTTATGTTTACATAGAAACTAATCAATTAACAAATGCAACGAAACCTTGAACATCTCATCATGGAACCACATTGTTGTTGTACACATTTTTTTTATTTATTTATTAAATGTTTGCACAATACTAAAAACTGCATGTTGTCAAGTTTTCTTCACCACAAAATAAACAATTGCTGAAAAACAAATTTCTTAAATTTAGAAGGCCTACGTTCCGTTCTAGAAGAGCTGCATGTGGCAGATGGATGTGTGATACGAGGTGACAGATTAATTCCCCCAAGTGGGGTGAGGAAAGGAATTTTTGAAATTGTGCATGAGGCGCATGAAAGGCATCACCAAAACCAAACAATCAGTACGAGAGGAGTTTTGCTGGCCTGGTTGTGACCTAGAGAGTGGTGAGAAATTGCATTCCTTGTGTATTGAGTGAAAAGCACTTGGTGTCGGGGCCAAGCTATATGACTCTGGTTCATGTGCCAGAAATGCCTTGGGAAAGAGTAGGGATGGATATTGTTGTATCTATTCATGGTAGTGGTGCTGTCAAATACTGTATTCTTTTGGTGGATGACTTGTGGAGGTAAAAAATACTAGTTAGGGTAGCAGGGCATTTGAACAAGGTGATCAAGGACTGCATCAGGTGGCCATGGATCAATGGTGAAGACTGGGAGGAGGTTGTTTTAAGCAGGATGGTGGCACACAAGTTTTTCCCTCATACTGTGAAAGGGATCTCTCCTTTTAAGGTGTGCAGAGGCAGAAAGCTTCATTACAAATGGTGTCCCCCGTGGATGAGAGGAGCAAGATGGATGTGGTATGGTGTGCCACAGGTGAGTGCCTTGGTAATAAAGAAACAAATGGTCAATAAACAATGGTATGATGTGAGGAAATCGGTCAAGGAAGGGAAAGTGAAGGAATGGGATGTGGTCCGAATTGAATTGCCAGGTCCTTTGAGGCAGGGGCTTACGCGATGGTCCCATTGATGTAAAGTTGAGTGTTCCACAACTCGGTAAGGATGGAAGACGGGAGAGTGTGAAATATGAACTGGGTTGTGAGAGTAGATGAGGGAGGAGCTGAATTGGAAAGTTGTGGAAGCAAAAGCATGAGAGAATGTGTGGATACAATTAAATGCTAGAAAAGAAGCCAATTTGCAGTCTTCTGTCACCTGGGCTAAGGATGGAAATGGAAGTTGGGCATGCGGTCCAGAACCAACATAGCGCGTGCTCACACTCCCATATATTCTCAGGAGCAAGGATACTTTGCAAGGCCAAGTTCAAAGACAATCTGCATGGCAGAAGGTATGGGTGATGAGAGCTGAATCTTCCAGAAGTGCATGAGCATGCCAACCAATTGTAGAAGGCCGTATAACGAAGAGCCTTATAGTTTGATAACCAATGATGAATCGTGTTTCTATTTACTAATGAAGATGACTTGTACTAGGGGTGGGCATGAGTTGTCCACCTGACTGTAGAGACCCAATCATAACCCGATCCATCCAGAAAGTATACTTAGATGTTCCCCTTGAGCCAACCACAACTCCCCGTAGGTTTTTCTTATTTGCCACATAGTATGACATCATGTACGACGAGTTTTTGCTATATAAGTGCTGTTTGTTTATGAAATCCTTTGAGATATCTGCTGTACGACGTCTGTTGATGTCTGTTGTAACTCCCTGTTTTAGACAATTGATAATAAAACAGTAAACGCACTTTCGCGTCTTCCTGAGTTGGTTTGATTATTTGATGTATGAGTTACTCTGCATCACATCTACTGCATGATACGCTACTTACTAAGGGCTATAATCTCAGTTATGTGAGGAGCCACCTGCCTTTGTCTCTTGCCATTAGTGGGTCAAGGAGTGGGTGAAACTGGATAGGCCCTTCGCACAATTGATTAAATCCATTCAAAAGTAAATTCCCCATAGAAAACCACCCTCTCTGTTGAAATTGCATTGTGCTGAGAGCAGCCAGCCTTAATCCTTTCCATTAACGTCAATCAATTAATTCCCATATAGAAAATCACAGGATGAGTGTTGTTGAAATTCAAAACTAACAAAAGCTCACGCCCAGTGTGTTAGAGCCGGTATAGCCCATAAAAACATGCTTGACTGTTTCTGAAATGAAATCCTTGACTTCCACATAGAAAGGGGGGGATCCATAATTCCAAAAAGATGTAATCCACAAAACACCACCTTTCAAGTCAGCATGGAGGGTGTAAAAACATAATTCCCCATTCGTTTTAAATCATAATTACAAATTATCGTTCTCATCTGTATGTGTGTTACAAAAGGAAATTTCCCCTTCTGTTCCTATTTTTCTCTGACCCCAAATTACTAAGCCTTACCTTTTTATTTTTATGTGTGTTGAAAAACGATTTCCATTTGAATCCCTTTTCCCCAACCTTGCCCTTTAAATAAAAGCTGAAAAACGATTTTACCATTGTATTCCTTTCCCTAATATTGCATTTATAGTAACAAGCCCAAAATGATTTTTCCCATTGAATTCTTTCCCAAACAGTGCCTTTTTAAATAAGCCGCAAAAAATGTTTCCATTGTGTTCTCACTCCCTGCACCTTGCCTTTATTTAATTGAGGCCTGGAGGTTGGGGGTGGCTGGGAGAAAAGTATTGTTTGAAATTTATTTCTGTGGATTTGTATTGTATTTGGAATGTTTTCTATTGGTTAAATTGAAATTAAATCTGTGTAAGTTATGATCGGATGTTTCAAAATGTCACAAGTGTTTTATATAACCGAGTTATTGTTGTGATCTTGGCTATTGCCATAGCATTGGTGGCTGATGTTAGTTTGTTTGTCAAACCTTAAATAAATAAATAAATATTCTTGCAATACACCAGCCTGATTCCTAGTCCATTGGTGACACAGGGTATTTGTTGGGGTTGGGTGCAAGACAGGTTGGAGACCTCACCAAAGCTAACCTGAATAAAAATGTCTTTATTGTGGACCACCTTGCTTGGGGTGTGCCTGAGTTGAGTGTGACCGCATAATAAACCATGACAGCAGAAAAAGAGCACAAATGCATATTATAAATTAATTTGACAAATTATTTTCAAAATTGCTACCAAACGATAGATGTGGCCAACACAAGGCAACAATTAATTGAATATAGTTATTTCTTTACTTACTCAATATTTGCCTTGCATCTTAAACTAGATAAAGGCTGAACATCATTTAATATTTACAGTCTCTTTATATTAGAATTAAAAAAATGATAATCATTAACCATAGTAGACCCTGTCTGGTTATCGTGTTGGTTTTCCGTCCTGAATGCATTTGCTGCTCTCACAAATATACCTAGAGTCCAAAGGTATGTATACAATTTGGCAGACGCCGTAAAGTCTTCAGGATGAAGGTTAATGTAGTGTAGAATTTGTAGTGTCAGCATCGGTCTCTCTCATCCACCCAGCAACATCGGTGTGCTTATGACTGTGCTGTTGTCTAGTGATGAAAGTGCTTGCTTGCCACTGATTGCCAGAGAGGCCCTTTACCTTTTACATAAGTAAATGTATGTTCATTTACAGACAACACATCAATAGAGTTATACTGGCTTTAAAAAGGCTTGAAAAAAATCTTCACCTGAAATGTGAAAGTAGGATAATTAATTTGACCAAGTCACAGATGCCACTACGCCACCTAGTAGCCATCACTGAAAGTTCACCACACCCACAATGCATTGCTGATGTGGCTCTGAACTGGAGGTGAACTTCCAGCGGTGGCTCTTAGGCGGCGTTGTGGCATCTGCGACTTGCCTCAAATGAATTAGCCTACCTACATGTATACAGAGAGAGTCGAATTTGCCATTTCAGCCTAGTAGCCATCTCTGGACGTTCACTTCCAGTTCTTCAGAGCCACCGAGCAGTGCATTGTGAATATGTTAATTAGTTCAAAGGCATGAAACAACTCAAGACATACAGCTCTGACACCCTTGTGATTGGAGCACTGATCTATGTTTGGCAAACACCAACAATGTTATGATGGGGTTACAACGTGAGTAAACCTTCCTCCTGGAATGTGAGAGTAGAATAGAAATGTGGGAGATGAATAGGCCATTTCGGTTAGCAAGCCACAGATGCGCCGCTCAGTTTTTCTGCACTGGTGGTGAACTTCCAGCGATGGCTGTTGGGTGGTACTGTGCCATGTAACCTGAAATGGCCTGTTCTACTCTCAGATTTAATGTAGATTTATTTATGCTTTTCTAAACTCCCCCAGAACATTGATGGTGTTAGATATACATATATATGGATCAAGTTCTACTTTTCCCTCACTTTCACTAGAAAAACATCTGAGCTATTGTGTCTTCGCTTATTAAGTTAATCTGCTCTTTTTGCTTATGGCCTGAAATTATACCAGGCCCTTCACAAACTAGGACTTTAGACTGTAGACCAGCCATTTCTCTTTGGGTCTGATTGCTGAGTGGACTACAAATGGAAGGCTACCAGGTGATTATTATCGCTAAATAAAGCCTACTTCATTTGCTGATTTTGTTTTTACATTTTGAGAGCACGTATATTTTTAAGCCATAAGATTACTTTATTTCTGTAATTGTATAGAGTGCAAACTGGCGATAGACAGTGCCTGAGTATTGTCCAAAATGAAAAGCATTTATTTAAAAATTCAGTAACAGGAGGAGAGCCTTATGGCTATTTGTGAGAGAAATGAGCGCAGGCAACATTGAATCAGTAGAACGCAAATAAACGAAGGCTAAGTTGAGACACACATTATGGACTGTGCACAGGGACGTCATTTTCACCAAAATGAGAGGGGTAGCAGAAGTGACATTGGACGACCCTTGACCTCTGATGACATCACAGCAAGTGATGTCATTTGACCCCACCCCTAAGTGACATCACGGGAAGTGATGGAACACGACCTTTCACCCCTTGACAAAACAGGAAGTGGCATCACATAGCATTGTTCGTAAATAAACTACGAAAAATATGGTTACGATATCACTGTGATTTACATTTCGTACATGTATGGTTCAACATATGTATCGTTAATATTAGTGTATATAGACCCATATTACCAAATTACTGTGGCTGCAAGCAGAAGTCCAAAACCAAATGTTAATGATGTGTTATTATACAGCACCTATGCTTAAGAGTCTTATATAGAACAATATACATACAATATCATCCAACTTGTATTGGCACTCATTTATCGACCTCAGAAGGATGAAAGGCTGAGTTGAGGTGTTTAAGAACAGACTACATCGGTGACTCACCCCCTAAAGTGTGCCTGCAATAAACCTTTAATATGAGTCTAGCAATTATTGTATAGCATTCCAGAAAGAAACATTATTTGTTATTCCTATTCTTTCTCATTTATGGTCACTTCTGAAAGTGTTACACTTGTGGAAACCCCCTTTTTTCTTTTAAGACTCCTGAACAAGGAAGCCCTCCACTCCAGAAACAAAGAGACACAAATGCACTTGAAGCCGCCCAGGAGCTTACATTTTTTGAAAATTTGGTTTTATTGGAGTTTTACAATTATGGCATAATTAAAAAAATAATGCAAACATTGGTATATATCAAAGTGAGGTCACAACTTTTCCCTCCCCACCCCACCTCCCACACCCGCCCCCCGCATCCCATGCCATGGTTTAATGGTCGATAACAACAACAGGGTCCAGCACATCATCTGAAGATGCAATGCGAGCATAGGGTTGCTTCCAAAAGAAAGACGGTGCTCAAAAAACAAGGTCCAACAAATAGAAGTCACATTTCCTGTAACAATCGATCTCTTCCCACTCCAAGGGGGTTGCCCCGATAGTATTGTTCCCATCAAGAGGACCGTCTGAGCTGATTGCTTATGCCTCAGGCTATTTTCCCATATTTATCAAAAAATGGCAACCATAGGGCCTCGATGTTAGATTTGGATTCATCGATCAGGTGGGTTAGATACTCCATATCATAGATTGCCCGTGTTTTCGCTACCCACTTCCCCTCCCCAGGAAGTCGGGGCGATTTCCATTTTTGGGCCCAGCAGCATCTAGCCGCTACTAGCATGACCTGCAGCATGTGGTCGGGTTTCACCTTGGGGCCCCCTTCAACCTCAATGCCGAACAACACCAACCAGGGGGACAGAGTTCTCACCATTCCGTCTACTCCTCTTATCCATGACAGGACCTCACTCCAGTAGGTCTGTGCCACCTGGCACTTCCACCACATATGGACATAATCCCCCTTTTCAACGTGGCATTTCCAGCAGTGGGGGTCGTAACCTTTTCTCATTCTGGCTATCCTCTGTGGGGGGTAGTGCCATCTGTGTATCAACTTCAGGGCCTGGTGGCGGTATTGGGGTGTAGTTGTGGAACAGTGTGCCTGCCTACAAATCTTGGTCCATCTTTTTTCCATTATGGTGGTGCCTAAGTCCTTCCCCAATTGTACTTGGGAAGATGGGGAGTCCCGTGGGGTAGAGAACAACAAAAAGCTACAAAGCCGCGATATCACCCCCTTGGTACCTTTGTGTGTTATGAGGAATTTCTCAAAATCGGTTGGGTCCCGCCTAAGTGTGTCACCCCATCTGCTCTCGGTAAGGGCACACTTAAGCTGTAGGTATCGAAAGGGTGAGAGTTTAGGGAGGCCCAGGGCATCCTTCAGGTCACCTAGGGATATAAACACCCCATCCACCCAAAGCTGTCCGGCCCTACAAAGACCCACCTCGTGCCATTGCTGGAAGGCTAGTGGTTCGTTGATCCCTTCCCAAAGTGGCGGAGCCCAGATGCAGCTCAAAGGTGAGGGCCACGTTGTGAGCCATCTTAGGTAACCCCCTTCCTTCCAAATAGACCACAACACTCCCAACACTGGATGTGTTATGCAATACTAGAACCTTAGGCTAGTTACAATAACTCCCGATTGAATAGGTTTGGAGGTCTTACCTGAGCAGACTGATATGTTCAACGGGAAAGCAAATGCTGAGCTCAAGAATCTCCCCGACCAATGCGTCAACCTCTCAACCGGTAGGGAAACTCAGCGTGAGAGGTACGCACCAGTCAGGGAAACCCTCTGGGGAAGAAAACCCTGGTCGAGCGCAGGATCCGAAGATTGGAGTGTGGTTTGAGTGTGGTTCGCAGGCTGATGACTCCTATTCGATCATGGCGTTGAGTATCGGAAGACTGCTTCTGGAGAGGGGAGAGATGAGAAGCGAAGAGATGAATAGTAGCAGTACAGGAAGGGAAATGGGTAAAAACAGGCAGGAGACTGATTTCCCTGACCTCTTAACCAGCCGGATTAGAAATACCAGGAGAGAAGCCGAGAATACGGGACACAGAGAGTGGTAACTGGAACACTAGTCTGTAAGAAGAAAGTAAAGGTAAGTAGAATCAGATCCTAAAATACTCGAAGAAGGAAGGGACTTGGACGAGAGTTTTTGTTAATACCCAGAATGCAGTAACTCGAGAACTCTGAGGCAGCGTTTCAGAATGAGACGCTAGATGAGTCCGGGGAATATGTATCTGCCAAGAATGCTGGATAGAGGATCTGGAAGGTCAAGAGAAGAGGGGTTAGTAATGGTAGAGGTAGAGGCTTTACGAAGGATTGAGATTGCCTAGTTGCGAACTCACGGAGCATCCGCTAGCACAGTAGCGACGCGAAGAGCTGGAAGTCTCCATGGCCTATGAAGAGTCACGTGAGCGGTACGCCGTACCTCTGGCGAACGTGAGAGGACTGGAACGGCAATAGCGGAACCGTTCGTACTGCGATCCACCATCTTGGAGGTACCATTCCGAACGGAACCGCAGAGCCGGCTTCTAGACCAAAGGGACCAGCGCTTCGTGAGTGTAACAGTATGCCCCCTTCTCCTGGGGGGCGACCCTGGTTTCCCTGGATGCAACCTAAAGAATCGTCGGACCAGACGTGGAGCATGAACTCCAGAGGCCGGCTCCCACGTTCTTTCTGCAGGGGAGTACCCCTTCCAGTCCACCAAGAACTGTAGCCTCCCCCTCCGATAACGGGAATCACAGATACTGGCGACTTCATATTCTGGACCAGTATCGGTAGAGATAGGAGGAGGAGGGGTACAATCCGACCGGTGAAATCGATCCGGTACTGTCAACCGAATCTGGGAGAGGTGAAAAACAGGATGAATCCGGGACCATGACGAGGGCAAATCGAGCTTGACTGCCGCAGAACCCACCATCGATAAGATCCTGAATGGACCGAAGAACCTAGGGGATAACTTGGAAGGGACCAGATGCCGGGGAAGAAAGCGAGAAGCCAACCAAACAGTATCTCCCGGGCTCAAAGGTGGGACGTCTTGGCGATGTTTATCAGCAGTCCGCTTGGCCCTATCTTGAGCCATTCGTAATGAGACTCTAGCCGATTTATGTCCTTCTTGTATTTCGGAAATAAGGCCATCCACTCCTGGACAACTAGAAGGGGATAAAGGGACAGAAGGAACAAAGGAAGGATGGAATCCATAAGTACAATGGAAAGGGCTAGTATGAAGGGCCGAATGAAGGGCATTGTTATATGCAAATTCGGCTAAAGGCAACAAGTCCAACCAATTGTCTTGGGCGGCTGATGTGAAACACCGTAGATAGGCCTCCAAGGTTTGGTTAAGGCGTTCCGTCTGTCCGTTCGTCTGTGGGTGATATCCCGAGCTGAGAGCCCGCTTGATTTCTAAGACTTGGCAAACCTTTTCCCAAAACTTGGAGGTGTATTGAGGGCCCCTATCGGAGACCACTGTGTCCGGTAGGCCATGTCTGGAGAAAATTTCAGAAAGGAAAATCTTAGACATTTCCCCAGCCCCAGGCAGCTTGTTCATGGGAGTGAAATGTGCCAATTTCGTAAGATAATCAATGGTGACCATTATGGCGGTCTTGTTGCGTGAGGGAGGAAGATCTACTATAAAGTCGGTAGAGATCACTTGCCAAGGTTTCTCTGGAATCGGCATCCGGGTGAGCAGCCCCAAAGGTGGAGTTCTGGGATTCTTGGATTGGGAACAAACGATGCAGGCTGCTACATAGTCCTGTACATCCTTGCGGACTTCCGGCCACCAAAAATATCTTAGCACTAGGTTCAAAGTGCCTTGAACGCCTCGATGCCCAGCGGCCCGAGAGTCGTGACACATTCGTAATACTTCATGCTGCAACTCTGAAGTAGGGATGAAGACTTGCGATTTGTGAAAGAAAAAGGAATCGTCCTGGGAAAGATGGTAAGTACTGGCTGTCTTCTTGCAGGCGTCAAGGTTAGAAACCGATGCAGTCCTCAATTCGCTTAAGAAGTCGGTGATGACAGCGATGAATCTTGCTTTGGGGAACAATTGTTCAGAGCTGAATTGGGAGACAGGAACGTCCTTACGAGAGAGAGCATCCGCCCTCTGGTTTTGTTTTCCTGGAAGAATAGTGAATTCGATCCGGAATGGAAGGAAGAAATACGCCCAACGTGCTTGTCGGCTGTTGGTTGTATGTGCATTCTGTAGGACCCTGAGATTTTGATGATCTGTTCGTACCACTACAGGAAAGGGTGAACCTAGTAACAAGTGTCTCCACTCTTCAAACGCCCTTTTTATAGCCAACAATTCTTTTTCGAGCACAGAGTAGTTCTGTTCCGAAGCATTGAAGGTTTTAGAAAGATATGCAACTGGTCTTTCATCTCTTTGGTCGGTTTGTTGGAGTAAGACCGCGCCCAGAGCATGATGAGATGCATCAGTTTCCACAAAAAACTGTTTATTCTGGTCGGGGGTAATCAAACAGGATGCAGAAGTGAACAAGGATTTAAGTGTTTGAAATGCAGAATCGGTGGATTTATCCCAAACAAACGGAATTCCCTTCTTTAACAGTCGAGTCAGGGGCAGAATAATATCCGAAAAGTTAGGGATGAATTTCCTATAGAAATTAGCAAAACCTAAAAACCGTTGGATCTCCTTAACGTTAGAAGGTATGGGCCAATCAACCACAGCGGAGATCTTTTTTGGATCCATGGAAATGCCTTGGGCTGACATCACAAACCCGAGATAGGTTACCTGTCTTTGGTGAAATTCACATTTAGATGCTTTACAGTACAGCTGATTTGACTGCAGTCGTTTGAGTACAGTTTCTACATGTATCAGGTGTTCTTCTTGAGAGTAGGAGTATACTAAGATGTCGTCTAAGTAGATGATTACAAAATGGAATAGAATATCTGCGAACAGATGGTCCATGAAACGCTGGAACACAGCAGGTGCGTTCACCAATCCAAAAGGCATGACGTGATACTCAAAATGCCCAAATGGGGTTCGAAATGCTGTCTTCCATTCGTCTCCAGGGGCAATCCGGATGAGATGGTATGCTCCGCGAAGGTCCAGTTTAGTATAAAAGGAAGCTCCTCGGACTGCCTCCAAGATGTCAGGGATTAAAGGCATAGGATATTTATCTGCCACTGTGATCTTGTTAAGACCCCTGTAGTCAATACAAGGTCGAAGTTCATTAGTCTCCTTCTTTGGAATGAAGAAGAGAGAGGCTCCGGCCGGGGAAACCGACTCAGTAATGAGCCCGTTCCTTAAATTGGTTTGGAGATATTCTTTGAGGACTACCTTTTCTTGTTGGGAAAGGACATACATCCTCCCAAACGGGATAGGTTTGTCCGGAAGAAGTTCAATGTGACAGTCATCTCTTCTATGAGGCGGTAGAGTAGGGAACTGGGGATTGGAAAAGACAGACTGATACTTAGAATAGCATTCCGGAACAATCTCCAAGTTGTTTATTGAGGATACTGGTGAAGGGATCGAGTTTTCAGTCGGGATGTAGATGCCAACTGATTCCTTGGCTAAACAATGGCTGACACAGTATTCCGAGCCGAGGAAAAGAGTACCTGCTGTCCAATTTATAAAGGGGTTATGTCTCCTTAACCAGGGGAGACCCAATATAATGGGGAAATGGGCTGCCTTGATTAAATCGAAAGATAAGGTCTCTTTATGAGAGGCAATTTGACAGACAACAGGTTCTGTCTGTTCTCGGATAGGACCAGAACTTAGTGGATGTCCGTCCACTCCTTGAATAGGAGTGACCATCGCTTTGGGTATACAGTTAATTCCATGTTTATTGGCCCATTGGTCATCAATGAAATTCCCTGCAGCACCGCAATCTATCAGAGCAGGTATGTTCTGTACCATCTGAGTGTGAAAAACAAGAGTAACAGAAATAATAACCATGTTTTGAGTGGTTGCTACTGAGTCCAGATTTACAGGGATTCTCTTCGGGGAATCAGAATCTTGCGCCCCTACCGTTGTTCCCCCTGCGGTAGGGCTTTGAAGTTTCCCGACCCCTTGGCTGGAGTGCGTCGGGGGGGAACTAAAGGACAATCTCGTAACTTATGAGACGAAGCTCCGCAATACATGCATAGTCCCATACTCTTCCTTCTCTCTTTCTCACCTATCGATAGGGGCCCTCTCACTGTTCCTATTTGCATAGGCTCGTCTGAAGTGATAGCTTTATTTGTTACGGGGGGATAATCGAGTTGAGATCGTATGCCTCTAGTTTTCTTCTTTTCAAAAGAACGTTCATGTAAGCGGTAATCGATTTGCATGATGAGTGTGATCATATCCGCTAGATTTGCCGGACGCGGAACCTTAGCTACCTCATCCTTTAATTCGTCTGAAAGTCCTCGTCGGAATAAGGTGAGCAACCCATCGTCTGGCCATCCTGACTCAGAGGAAAGCTGTTTGAAGAGAGTGATATAGGTAAGTAGGTCTTTGTTACCTTGTCTAAGATCTAACAGTCTTTCTTGCGTGGATACCGAGATCTCTTGTCTACTAAACATTGCTTTCAAACTGTTGGTGAAAGCAGAATAAGAGTCCAAGATCACATTATTAGAGGTCACTAAAGGTGTAGCCCAGGCCAAAGCAGGTCCGGCCAAATGAGAAATCACAAAGCCAATCTTATCTTTGTCTGTTGGAAAGAAGCGGGACTTGAAGGTAAATTGCACAGTGCAGCTATCAAGAAACTCCTTGAGTTTGTGTGGGTCTCCGTCAAACTTGCCTGTATTCAAACATACTGGAGGAGAGTCTGAGAAGGCACGAGTAACCTGTTGTCGTAATTGGGCATTATCCTGTTTAAGAGCTTGTATCTCTAGGGACATTGATTGCATGGCGGCAATTAGTTGTTGCATTTGCTGTTCCATTGAATCACAGTCTGCCGTAGCCTTATTTTATATTTTTATTTTGGGCGTCGCTAACTGTTATGCAATACTAGAACCTTAGGCTAGTTACAATAACTCCCGATTGAATAGGTTTGGAGGTCTTACCTGAGCAGACTGATATGTTCAACGGGAAAGCAAATGCTGAGCTCAAGAATCTCCCCGACCAATGCGTCAACCTCTCAACCGGTAGGGAAACTCAGCGTGAGAGGTACGCACCAGTCAGGGAAACCCTCTGGGGAAGAAAACCCTGGTCGAGCGCAGGATCCGAAGATTGGAGTGTGGTTTGAGTGTGGTTCGCAGGCTGATGACTCCTATTCGATCATGGCGTTGAGTATCGGAAGACTGCTTCTGGAGAGGGGAGAGATGAGAAGCGAAGAGATGAATAGTAGCAGTACAGGAAGGGAAATGGGTAAAAACAGGCAGGAGACTGATTTCCCTGACCTCTTAACCAGCCGGATTAGAAATACCAGGAGAGAAGCCGAGAATACGGGACACAGAGAGTGGTAACTGGAACACTAGTCTGTAAGAAGAAAGTAAAGGTAAGTAGAATCAGATCCTAAAATACTCGAAGAAGGAAGGGACTTGGACGAGAGTTTTTGTTAATACCCAGAATGCAGTAACTCGAGAACTCTGAGGCAGCGTTTCAGAATGAGACGCTAGATGAGTCCGGGGAATATGTATCTGCCAAGAATGCTGGATAGAGGATCTGGAAGGTCAAGAGAAGAGGGGTTAGTAATGGTAGAGGTAGAGGCTTTACGAAGGATTGAGATTGCCTAGTTGCGAACTCACGGAGCATCCGCTAGCACAGTAGCGACGCGAAGAGCTGGAAGTCTCCATGGCCTATGAAGAGTCACGTGAGCGGTACGCCGTACCTCTGGCGAACGTGAGAGGACTGGAACGGCAATAGCGGAACCGTTCGTACTGCGATCCACCATCTTGGAGGTACCATTCCGAACGGAACCGCAGAGCCGGCTTCTAGACCAAAGGGACCAGCGCTTCGTGAGTGTAACAGGATGTTTTAAAACCCTTCTCGGAATAGATGTCTTGGGGACCCATAGCCATTCGTCCAATGTGACCGGCGAGAAGAGTGTGTTATCTAGTGTTTCCCATTGCTTCTTTGGGCCAGTCGTCAAATATCAACAAGGACATGCAATTGTGACGCCTTATAGTAAGTGTTTAGATCTGGGAAATTAACTCCACCCTCATCCTTGGGTCTTGAGAGTGTCATAAGCAATCCTGTGGGATTTGCCGGCCCATAGGTAGCGGAGAAGGGCCTGCTTGATCTCTTGGAGAAATGAGTTCGGTACCTGGGTTGGCAGCATTTGAAACAGATATAAGAATTTGGGGAGGATTACCATTTTGATGGAGTTGAGGCGAGCCATCCATGAGAGGCCGGATTTTGACCAGCGTCCCAGGTCGTGTTTGATCGACCTCCATAGAGGCGGGTAGTTTACTTTAAAGAGATCTTCAAGGTGCGATGGAATTTGGATCCCCAGGTGAGAGAGTCCCTCTGTTTGTTTACAAAACGGAAGGTTATCGATGTATTGTCTCTCGGTCTCGTTGAGCTGGCCTGCCGGGAAAGCCACTGATTTATCTACGTTGACCTTATAGCCTGCCAGTTAACCATATTGCTCTAGACTATTCAACACCTCTGGGACTGATTGGGATGGTTTAAAGAGGTACAGGAGGACATTGTCGGCAAACGGGGTTATTTTGTAGTCAGTTCCCCCTATTTTAACTCCCTGGATCTGATCGTTAGTCCTGATTGCTATAGCCCAGGGTTCCATCACCAGGGCGTATATGACGGGAGACAGTGGGCATCCCTGTCTTGTGCCTCTCTCTAAAAGAAAGGACTCCGACTCACCTCCATTGACCACCACTTTAGCGGAAGGGCGGGAGTAAAGGGCCGTCATCCATCCCCGCCACCTGGGCCCCATCCCCAAGGACGACAGAACACCCTCCATGAAGGCCCAGCTCACCCTGTCAAACACCTTCTCCGCATCTAGAGACGAGAGAAGGGCACCGTCAGATTTCACTCCAATTGAGCTCAGTATGTGCAGGGTTTTGCGCATGCTGTCTGCTCCTTGTCTATTTACTACAAAGCCTACCTGATTGGGATGGATCAGTCGGGGGAGACACCTTTCTAGACGTGTCGCCAAGATCCTGGTGAAGATCTTGGCATCTGTGTTCAGAAGCGAGATGGTTCTGTATGAGCCACACTCCGCTGGGTCTCTGCCCGGATTAGGGATAACTGTGATTATGGCCTGCAGGAAGGTTGGTGGAATGGTTTCTAAGGTTTTGATTTGGTTAAATAATTTGGTCAGTGGTTGGGTTAGTTCAGGCTGGAATTGTTTATAGAAATCCGCTGTGTATCCATCTTCTCCCGGGGTCTTGCCTATTTTAAGCTTTCTGATGGCCTCTTCCACCTCCTCCTCTGCAGGAGCTTACATTTAACATTTTTGTTTGTTTTAGGGGTAGTAAGGGTGACCACACGGGTAGCAAATCAGACCTCAGGGGTTTAAGCTGTGACCCCCAAATGAAATCCTGCACTGTGCGCAGGATGGAGGTAGAAAGGGAATACCACCATCTGGTTTCTTTCATGCACAACAGCCGCAGGGAACATACCAGTGTTCAACAGCACAGTCTGAATTATAGTAAAGTATAGGACATTCCTCAGACACAATCGGCCTTGTGTACAACCATCACAGTCATCATAATGTGAATGTAGAGGAGCAGCTGCATGCCTCTGCTGGAAATCCTGCCCCCCTACCTCCTATATGTTAGAAGTCTGAGACTGTGCCATGTTTGACGCCAGCAGTGGTGCCAATACCACAGCAAATCTTTGAAAAAAGGCATCCACTGAGGAAACTCTATCAAATGTATCCATGAAGAGACGACAATCTGAACTCCCTGAAGGAGAAAAAGAGAGAAACTAGTGATGTCACAAAAGACAAGCGTGATGCCCTGAGAATGCTGACTGAAGAGAATGCGTAGACCTTACAGTACCTGATGACGAAGTTAAGAAACAAGTACATTTTCATGTGCGAGAAGAAGTTTGCACGTGTAAGTGGTACAGAAAATCAACCGTTCAATAATTGTGCAGAGGCTGAAATGCAAGTAGGCCAAATCATCATAGAAGCTGGCAATCTGTGGTGAATAGACTGCAGGCAAAGCCGCCATTGTATAGAGGCTGGACATCGGTGTCATGAATTTTAGTAAGCCAGAACCCATGGAGTGTAAGGACAAAAAATTGTGTCAGAGCAGGAATAAGCTGAAATTGTAGAAGTGCCTGGCGAGGCTGTCTGGCCTGGCATCAAAACAGAAGTAGCCATGGTCGGTTATCTATTCTTGAAAGCAATAAACGTTAGAAGGATGAATCATCCCTTATTAAGGGGCAAAAAAGAACACCAATAGTGCCAAGTTTTATTCATTGAAGAAATTTAAATGCTACAGAATAGACCAAAACGTGGTCTCCTGTCACGTGAGCCAAGGTCCCCCCCCACCCCCAGGGCAGTGGGGGGCCAGCAGCCATAGCCTCACCAGCTATGGGAGGCCCCAACACCTCCCATATGGCCCCCAGAAATGCAACAGAGTTCCAAGCAGGCAGCAACATGTTTCAAACTGCTTTATTTCTAGGCACAGAAGAGAAAAAAAAACCAAAGAAAAGCATCGTGTATCGCGAGTTCAGGCGCCGTCTCCCCCGGGGCTGTCTTGCAAGTAAGTTTTATAATCACACTGCAGGCTGACCTCACAAAATTGGATCAGCTCCCAGAAACCTATCTCCTCCTGTTATTGGCTGCAGAGTGGTGGGTTACATATGTAGCACTTATAGAGAGCCTGATAATTGGATATTTACCTCCTGCGTCAGTGGGTTGATTTAGCTGTGCCAGCCCCCATTACCTAATTCTAATCATGTTGCAATGTGACTTTGTTCCCATAACTTTTTAGCTGGACAAGCAGTTCGCACCTGGTTCTGGCTTGTTACAAGTTATGTTTCAATGTTGTGCGTGTCCTTGAGAAAATGTCTTTCTTTCCCAGAAAGAAAAAAAGCACACTGGGTTGCCGTGATTTACTCGCATTTGTGGATAATTAAAAAATGTCTGTCTGCAGAAAGTAGTTTTATCTTGAATTTGCGGCCTTGGCAAGTCGGACTTGTTTTGCGAGGAATGTTGATAAGGCTCCCGCAGCCAGTGTTCAGTGTTCAGTGAGTGAAATGAACTTAGCTGTAATTTTCCTGAAACATAGCTTTACACTGTGCATTTAGACCATGTTAATTCATATAGGCATTTGCAAGCCTTTAAACAGGGATTTTTGTGTTTGTAGATTCTGATATTGCAGCATTGATTCTAATGTAGCATAGAAGTTGCACTGTTGGTGAAGTGGGTGTGTTTCAGCATATTTGTCACTCATGGGTGCGCTGGGGCGCTTGGGGTGCGGGGGCATGGATTTGGTCTCCATTTTCCCTCTTCAGTCCCCCCTCTGGTCGACTTTGTCGACCACACCACCAAGCAACATTCACCTCCTTCCGGTCTGCATATCTTTGCCAATTCCTTGAAGTGTCCATAATTTTCTGCATTGTTGTTGATCAACAGTACATATAGCAGTGTTCCCCTTCTGTGTTCCACCACACTCACTCCCCTTCGTACTTCCTCTGATCACAGGGAGTGGCCACCTTTATTACTGCTGGAACCATGTTGCGCACCGCTATCTTAGTCCGGCTCTTCCTTTCACCATGTCTCTTGTTTGCATTCCGATAACTTCTTCTGTTCTTCTTTTGCAATGTATCTCTATCTTGCACAAGGGTGCTGTGCTCGGTACTCGTCCTTCCGTTATCACCTTCAAGCAACCAGGCAGTCATGATGTCATCCATCACCATGCAAGCACTAGCTAGTTCTTTGCTTTCTCTTTTCAGATGCATTTTTTGCTGATCATTCTTTGGTATGCTTGTACTGCACCCACTCATTCTTCTTTCTCGCTCGAGAAGTAATTCCCCCCTCTTTTTACTTCTCTGTCTGTTTCTCTTCTTCCGTTGTTTTCCACCTTGGTGAATGTGTCACTCTTCACATCTTCCTTGGTCATCACCAACAAGGGCATGCTGATGCGCACCAATCAACACTCTCCTCCCCAATTCAGTGGTAGTTTCTCTTGATCTTTGGATGCATGTGCTCAATAGTAGTCCATAAGCAGTGATGTTCCTGCTCTCATCTCGCAACTTCTCTCAACCTTCTTGCATCCAGCATGATTGTCCACTTCTTGTCACTGTTGTGCTGGTAACATAACGTTGGTACCTTAACAGTATACGTCCTTCTTCAGTGACCATCTTTGCTCTTTTTCTCACTCTGTTAGGCACTTATCATATTTTTGTCTCTTATTATTTTATTTGTTCTTCTCTCCTTTTGTTTTTCTTTCTTCTTTTATTATTTATTTATTTATTTATTTATTTCCAATCTCAATGTTGCTGTCTTCCCTTGCAATCTTCTTCG